>NW_027071992.1:10465750-10678250 GCF_038088225.1 Cyrtonyx montezumae | reverse complement strand
AGGTGAGCTAAAAAAAAGACCGAGAAGCTAACACATCCATTCACCTCTCTATTCATTAAAGATCGTCAGGAGGTGCAAAATGATCCAAGACTGAACTAATATATTTTGAGCAAACCTTTATTATTTAGACCCAATTAGTCATCAGGGGTACAACTTACCAGAACAGTGTCCTTTATAAGACAGATAAAATAGCCTAATACCCAATGCACACAAAAATTCTGATTAAATCTTGAATTCACATTAACAAACAGTTAAATTGTATCTGCTTCTAATTTAGATCCTTATGGTTTTGCACATTCTAGAAGTGTGTAATCTTTTTAAAATTGAAATAATTAATTAATCAAATTAAAAAGATTACACACTTCCAATTAATTAAAAGCCCAAAAGTGAGTCATTTCTTGTTGATTTGCTCATGCAAATTTGCCATTCCTACCTAACACTTTACAAATACACACCAAACTTCTGTAATTCATCAGAAATCAAATATGCTTTCTAAATCTATTGCAATCTCATAGCCTATCCAGTCTTCACTAAATCAACTCATATTTTTCTCAGTTATTATTACTATTAAATTTAAATCGGAGAGAGCTAACAAATTACCTACAAAAATTTGAGGTTCACATATTACTTATAGTAAAATTGAGTACTCGTTTCAATGGATCTGAAAAGTATGAATTCTGGAGAGGCATGAGAATGCCAACTAGTCATGGAAATCATACTAATTTACTGTCACTCCAAGATACTTATAAACTACTGCACTATAAACTTTTCCAGATACTACAGGATTTAGAGCATGATGCTCTAAACTGACAGCAGTATGTCTGTTTTAATATCCATAACATATTTGCTGTTCATTTCAAACCAAATTTTGACCATGGACTTTTAGACTGTTAGGAATTGCTGGATGCTGGATAAGGGATAATGTCTGGTACCTTTTGATGAACAGTCAGTTTTCTACCAAAACAGATGGTTACTAATTCAGTGGTACTTTCATCACTCGGTACTACTGAAACATACAACCAAAGTGCACATATTTTCACCAAAATTAATATGACTTCTTTATAATCCCATTTATGTGTCATAGCTCAAGAAAATGTGCACTGCCTGGAAAAGTTCAGAGTCCTTGAGACTGCTAGTAATGGCAAAAGCGTAAAATTCACTGCTGTGTGAAGTTATTTTACCTAGACGTTTCTGTACTTTCAAATTAAAGCAAATATTTTCTTACCTACATGGTTTTCCAGTTCCTCTTTTTAAAAACTAGTTGGGGTAGTAATAAGTATACAGAGGAACCACATAATAATGTCTGAATACAATTTCTTTATCTTCCAGAAATAAAAGAGGTCACCATTTCTAAAGCAAGGTAGCTTGCACATGTTCAAGACAACAGTTGTTTTAATATACTCTGTTTTCAGATATTTGAAGATTTCAAGCTAGCCCACATTCCCAGTTATGTTTACCAAGATAGTTAGCCAATACTCATCAGAAAACCACAGGATAAACATAATTCCTTACTGGAAACCTGGTTACAGCCAGTCTGTTTCTCTAGCAGCATACGTATTTACAAACAAATTTCAAAAGGACTAAAGAGTATTAGTACTGGCTTGGAAGGAAAAAAAACAGCAGAATCTACGGTAGCAAACAAATATGAGAAAAAATGCATGCTCAGTGAAAACAGATCCTATTGAATATTTTGGAACAAATTTCTGAGACAAAAATGATACCTATAATTATTATAATATATTTATAATAATTAATATTAAAAACCATAAAATATTTAAATAGAAAATAAATATAAATTATATTTAAATAATGTATTATTATAATATTATTACTCATGTATGAGGGCGGCTCTGAAGGTAATTCCTCCTATTTCATTATGTGTATGAATGTTGGTATAGTTGAATATTTTCATAAATATTCCAATACAATTTTGCTATGCAACAGATGGCAGCAGAGGGGCCGCCTGACTGAATGGCGCCTGACATACAGAAATGCAGATGAAGCAAAAGTGTGCCACAGAATTCCTCCATGCGGAGAAAAAGACATTCACCAAAGGTTGCTGGATATTTATGGTGACCAAATAAAAAATGTTGCACAGTGAGGCAGTGGATGGTGGGTTTCAGCACTGGCAGCAGCAGCAGCGGGTCACATGCAGGCACCTGTTCATTGCTGGTTAAAATGCATAGCTAATGACAGTGAATGCTTTGAAAAATAGTGTTTTGTGGTGGACTATTTGTTCTATCAAATATTGTCATCATGCTCTTTGTATCTGTTGTAGTTTCTGTGGAAATAAATAGGAGGCATTATTTCAGAGTGGCCTACCACAAATACTGTGCAAAAACATAGGATATTAGAATGTTCAAATATTTAATCCATCCATGTACTTCACACTGAGTATGTGTACATATGCATATAAACACATATACAAATTTATATATAAGTTGCACGTGACAAGAACCATTTGTGGCAAAGCCATACTCTTGACTCTGAAGGATGAAATACTAACAGCTCTCTCTCCTGCCTCAGCCACAACTGTTTATGTACTGTGAAGCCTCTCCTGCTGTACTTCTATCAATGTAAAAACAGAGCCTGTTTTTAAATAGCCAACACGTTATAAATAACAGGAGCTTCAAAATTAAGAACACTAGGCAGCAAATTACCACAAATACTACATAAACGTTTACCTAAAACTGTTTTAGCATACTAGAACAATTCCTTAAAACAACTCTATAGAGAAAATGCCTTTTTCTTAAATAAGGTTTATGTTAGGAGTCACCTAGAAATACAGGATGAAATACATGATGCAACTTTGTGGAAAACCGAGAAACTAAATTTTAGTTTTCCAACCCTGAAAAGAAGGGGAAGAAGTAGCACACCCCAAACCAGGACATTGTCTTCAATAATTGCCAGCATTTGTCAGGGTTTTTATTTAAAACAAGTTTTAGGAAAGAAACAAAACATAAGGCAAATTGAGATAATTGTTCTCTCAAGTAATCAGGCCTCTGTTCTTTTAATAGTTTTCTGAACAAAGTGCTCTGCAAGGTGTGTGGGGAAAACTAGCACCATAGTTCTATGAGGTTCAACATGTGGCTTGGGAGTCTCTTGCCAGAGGGAATGAAGCTTGGAGAAGGCATTTTTTCCTCTCTCAGTTTGTAGCAGTTTCTATTTTACCAGGTTGTTATTAACAGAAACACATCCCTTTCTTACCATTCCACTGGTAGGAAAAGTCAAAAACAGATTCTGCAGCATATTTAAAGAAACAATGGATAACCATTTCTGGACAAAAGCATATACCTTTAGTTTTGGAGCAGATACATTGCAAATAAGCTGCAGCGCCTGAGTACAGGCAGAGGAATAATACTACTTCCTTTATCAATTAAGTCAACACAACCATTTTAGTTTTGCTTGTTTGTTTCTCCAAAAGTGACATCTTGAAAGATTAGATCACATCTCTTTCCCTATTAAAGGCTCACTTGACAACGTGTAAAGAAAGCCAGTAAGAGAGCAACATAGATCATAGCTGGATGTGTAAATGAGAGTTATAGGCAGGACTAACCAAGAAGCACATCTGAAGGACCAGAAGGTAATTTACCAACACACAGCCATTTCTCAGTCCCCAAACTGACAGCGTGGAAACTAATGTATTTCATTTAAAACACAAAGCCCTATCTCCTCTAACGCAGTTATTAACTTTAATACTTCCAGTACTGAGGCAGCTGTTGTATAGATGAGTACATGTATTTGGGCATGGACTGTGCACGAGTAAATAACAGTACACACAAATCCACTGAGAGATTTCTTCTAGAATTTTTTTTTCCTTTTGCTTTTACTTTTGTACTCTGTTTGATCTGTTTGAGAGCACTTAGGGATGGCACATAAGACAGGCAACAGCGAAAGCATCGGTGTCGGTATTCAACCAGCTGTCCTCATCCTGATTACATACACAGGGGTGAATTGCAGCTGTGTTTTGGAGGTACATCAGCCGGAGATAAGAACTATCAGTGTGAGCACCACGGAGCTTGGAAGGAGATTGCCAGTGTCTTCAGTCACTCCTGAAATGCATGGGCCAACTGAATCCAGAACAGTGTGCCAAGTCACAACGCATGACACAAATGGACACTGACATGCTGTTTTTGGTTTTTGGTTTTTTTTTTCCAGACAGGTGAGGATGAGGGGGAGCTAGAGAAACAACGTACTGAAACAATACACTGAAACACATTATGGCTGTTTTTATCCAAGATAATGAATATCACTACTTTTTCTTCCTAACACAGCAGCAGCCAACCTCTAGGAGCTATGAGGTGATCTTTTTTAACCTGAACAGCAAACCGCAGCCTCAGTACGTTCGCGGATCCAGCGGGGCCCAGCTGCCTCTCACTGCACCGCCGCCACGCGCACAGCGCAGCCGCCATAACGCACATTACGTACGCCACTAACAGCACGTGAGGTCTGGAAGGCGCAGCCCGCCATCCCGCGGCTCTGCTCTCCACAGCCCCCGAGCGAAGGCGCGATCCGCCGGCGCTGCTGCGCGTGCGCACGGCGCTGCCGCAGCGCCTATGACGGCTCCGCGTGGGTTCCTTCTCTCGCGGTGCCGGGTGCCGTGACGTGCACAGGCGGCGAGGGATGGCCGAGGCGGGAAGCGCGGTGTCCGCGCTGCGGCCGCGGCTGGAGGCGCTGGGCCGGCGGCTGGCGTCGCCCCGGGCAGCGGGCGGCGACGGTGAGGGGCGGCCCTACCGAGTGCAGATCAGGTCCCTTCCCTCGGCAGCGCTTGTCCTCCCGCAAAAAAAAAAAAGTCAGGGCCTGCGGTGAGGCCGGCGCCCGCCGATTCTCCGGAACGCTGAGGCTGGTCTGTAGGGCGGGTGGTGAGGCCCAGGTCTGCCCCTGTGTGGTACCGAGGCGGCCGCTGTGCCCGTGCGGTGCGTGGCGGTACCCAGGAGGCGCTCAGGTCGGTCACGGAAGGGCTGTGTCGTTCCGCTGCCGCTGCGGGTGTCACGAGGTTAACCCACACCAGCGGAAAGCGGCGGTGCGCCGGGACCCGGGGCTTGTCGGCACTAAGGGAACCCTGTGTTCTTCCTTCAGGTATCTTCTTAGCAAAGGGTTCTGCTGCTCTGGAGAAACTGAAGGACCTCTGTAAAGAAGGGAAAGAGAGAGCGCATCCTTCCGTGCTTGTACAACTTTACACACAGGTAGCGTGTTTGCTGCATGAACCCTGCAGGAGCCCTGCTTTAAAGTAGGATGCCATTTGGAGTATGGGAGACAGGATACGGCAGAAACTGATCTGTGTGGAAATTACAGAACATAACGCTGCTCTAATTTGCACTGGAAGATGAGTTAAGAGTTGATACAGGACATAAAGGGTTATGTCAACTGTCTGCAATCTTATAAAACTTTCAACTTGTTTCTTTTTAAAGCTGAGTTACTTTAAAATTGTATTCCTTTATAAGCTGTAACAAGTGTTCATGTTACTCACCACCATCGGATTATTTTGCTGGTGGTAATTTCACATTGTATATCTTCTTGTTTCCATAGGCTGTCTTAGACATTACCTATTTTGAGGAAAGCCAACTTGCGGATGAAGATTTTGCAGGGGAATCTTCCTTGCAAAAAGTTAAAGAACTTATTTCTATTCTTTCAGACCCAGAAGACTTAGTGAGGGAATGCAGCTTAAATGAAGAAGTGAGTACTAATGTTATTCATCCAGACAATTAACTATTTTTTGCTTAAAAATCAAAAGTCTGTTTTAGGGTAGTAGCACTTGTATTTGTGTTGGGCAAAATCTAAGATCATTGGTGAAGAAAAAAAATCATTTTAACATTATTTAAATACTGAGTCCTGGAAAGAATTTTTCAAGTAACTTGTGTGCTGAGAATTTTTCTTACTGACATTTCCTGAATCCAGAGGCTTTTGGCGACATAAATGCAAATTATTAGGTATGTGGCTCTGAGCACTGTTGTTAAGCACAGCCTTTAAAGGTAGAAGTTTAATACGTATGCATGTGTGTATGTATATGACAGTTTGGATGATTTATTTTTTGGCTTACCACAGTTTGCTGGATTTTATTTCAGCCCATCAACATCCTTAGTATAGATTTGGTAGAATGTCTTTATTGGAGAAAAGGAGCCCTGCTTTACATGTATTGTCATACAGCAAAAGAAAGGAGTGAATGGCTACAAGGAAACATTGCTTTATTTAAAAAGGTAAGGGAGATTTTTAGAAGTGCTCTGAGTGTATGAGTGCCTGTAAATGCAGTTGAAAGCATGACTTTTCTCTAAAATAAGTCTTTTTTTTTTCCCTTTTAAATAAGACTGGGGAAATTCATACCTGGAAGTATTTCTGGCTGTCACTGAATTAATGAGAATTTGTCTATTTTTTTTCCTGTTCTTTTAAACTGTTTTCAGTGTCTTAATGATGGAGTTCATTACCTGATGAAGATGCTTAGCTTTAGATGTCCTCTTCATTTAGATGGAGATGTCTTGCTTCAAGATAAAGACACAGCTAGACTACTCAGTGAAGGTAAAAAAAAAAAAAAAGTACAACACACACACACCAGTAACTACTCCACTTTGTGAAATCTTTATTATAGAACTTAATAGAACAGCAACAGCAAAAAAAATACAGACATGAGAGAGAAGTAGGCAGTAGCATTCCCACCCACACTTCTTTCTGAGTCATGGGTTTCAGAGGATGGTAGTGTTCTTTTTGAGTGCTCTGTAGAAAAATGAACTGAGGCTGTTGGTGTTTTGTGCACAGCATCTGTGATCTATAAGCATCCACTTTTCTTTCAGCATTTGTCAGCTGACACAAATCTGACCACAGGGGGCACTAACTATTCCCATTGTTGATCTTCCTGTTTAGATCTGGAACAAAATGCAAATATGATGAATTAGTAATTTCACACAGATAGGAGTTATATACCAAATTGATTGGAGATGTGAAGCTCTCTATCCACTGTAGTTTTTTGTAAGGTACTTCACATGGTGCCTTTAATGGGCATCTGAGGCTTCCTCAGTGTGATACAGTGGAACGGGGTTTCTGAAGTTAAATAGCTAGTGCTGAGGGCAAAATGCCAACACTGTAGACTCTGTAGTGTCCTTCACAAGACACTTGTAGAGACAAAAGTGTCTCTCACAAGAGACTTCACAAGACCACTGTAGACACCAGTCTACTCTGGTCCTGTGAAATGAATGGTTTAGGGGACTTGGGACAGCTGCCTGTTTAGTTTTGTCAGAAAGGAGAATTGTTCCACTACAAATCTATGTTAAGCATGTTCAGTAACTGATACTGTAGATTTATTTACTAGGATTCTTTTTGTTTGCTTGATTGTAGACCTTCTTACATAGCTTTCTATTTGACTACTAAAGCTTAAAATAAGTTGGGATATTTGGTCAAGGATGTAATGGTCAAATAGCAGCTTCTTATTGGACTTAAATTCTGGAAGGCACACAGGCATTCTAATATGAATATACATCATCATACCTGCACCTGAATACTGAAATCCTCTAGGTCAAGTAGGCAAACACAATTAGCAAATTATTTATGTGCCCATCTTACATATTATGAAAGGGCAAAGTGGGTGGAGTAATGAGCAAGGCCTTGTTCCAAGTTCTCTTCTGGGGAGCATCAACCATCTAAAGGTAGAAATGTGTGCTGAATAGGCTTATGCTGCCTGTGTCAACATTTTTTGCTGTGTTACAAAGAAAACTTAAAAGTAACAGTACATTTGTTCACAAGCGGAGAACAAAATACCTGATCTAACTTGTGTTTTGCAGGTGTATATAGTGACACTCACTTACTGGCAATGATGTACAGTGGAGAAATGTGCTATTGGGGATTGAAATACCGTGGAGAGGAAAAGCAGGAGAGCCCTAAGATGACTGACCCAGTGTCTGGCAGCGACCTGGGCTGCAGATCACAGAGTACGCTGGCGGATTTCCGAGAGCTGGGCAAAGCCATGTTAACAAAGTATGTTGCTGTATGTGACGGACCTTTAAAAGACCAAGGATGGAACACAACAAGTGCAAAACAAATGTTGTGTTACCTCAGGAAAACTCACACCTAGATTTGTCACTGTTACTCTGCTGGAAGCTGCTGACTGTGTGATGGGCGCTCTCAGGATGATGATGTGCACCACGCTGAGACCTGCTGTGCCTCGGAGCCTGGCTGCTCATACGGAATGTATGCCCAGTTGCATTAAAAGCATGAGTTCAAAGACCGCGCGGAACGGCGCTCCGAAGTGCAGTGCGGTAGCGCTCCTGGAGCGCGTGACCGTTCGGGACATCCACCGAACCGCGGGTGACGTCGGTACTCGGGCCCTGCTGACTGCACAAACTCCACGCTGTCCGCGGCGGCGTGTCCTCCTCCCCGCCCCGGGCAGGGCAGGGCAGGTCGGCCCGGGCGCCGCCTCCGGCCGCGGTGCGGATGGCGGCGGAGCGCGGAGCTATGGCGGCCGGCGGGGCTGCGGAGTGCGGCGGGCTGGAGGCGGCTGTGCGCGGCCACCTGCGTGTGCTGCGGGAGCGCTGGGCGTGGGGCGGTAGGGATCGGGGCGCGGCAGCCGCAAAGCCGGGCCCCGCTGTCGGCGGTGAGGACGCGGCAGAGGAAGTGAGCGCCCTGCAGGCGCTGCCGGTGAGTGGTACCCTCCTCCTCCGGCGCTGCGTGCGGTGACTAGCTCAAATTCCTCGCTACCGGGGGGGGGGGCTCCGCGGTCTCGCGGCCTTCCGCATCGGGCGGCAGGGACGGCTCGCCGCGATGTGCGGCGCCCGCGTCCTACTCTCGTTCAGTATCCCTCGGGTTTGTTGGGCTCCCGGAGCGCTAACCACGTGCTGTGGCTGTTTTCAGATCGATGTGCAGCTGTACATCATGTCCTTCCTCTCGCCCCAAGACCTGTGCCGCTTGGGGTGCACGAGTTGTTACTGGAGGGTGGCTGTGCAGGACCCTCTGCTGTGGAGGAATTTTCTCCTGCGGGATCTCCCGTTTTGGACATCTGTTGATTGGAAATCTCTCCCAGCTGCAGAAATTTTTAGTAAAGCCTTTTCAGAAGTCAGTGATGAAGCCCTGTATGATTACATGGCGGCGTAAGTATTTCTCTGTTCTCTGATACAATTTACAAGCCCTGCACAGCAGCCCATGGACAGGTTTTGTATTTAGAATAGAAAGATTGTGCAGTAAGATGATGCTGAATAAATGTTGATGGTTCTTAAACCCATTGCCTGTTTTGGAAGTCTTATTTCCTGTTGTGTGACAGTTTGGTCAGTTTGGAATTCAGCAGGAATGTAAGGTCTTTAAGAATGCAGAGGTTCTTATAAACTCTGTACCTACTATACCACAAGAAAACATGCACTGGAGAAGCTGCAAATGCTGGGGACGTTGACAAAAATGTTCTTAAATACAGCGAAAATTAATTAAAGCTTTAAAAAGTCAGTGTTTGGAATTTGAGTGAACTGATGCTTTTACCTTCTTTATGGTGATGTCTGAAACCGTCAGTTTGGATCTTTCAGCTGTGTGTTTTCACCCTTGCTTGAGCTACACCAGTAACAAAACGTGAGAAGCATGGGGCCTAAATAAATGTTTATTGATTAATACCACTTGTGCATCTTGTGTTTAATTTCTAGCTGCATCTATTTTAACACAGATATAAAAAAAGCTGTCCTCTGACCAGAAGAAGTTTGAAATCAGGTCGCCCTCGGTATGGTGCTGTCACTTCCTTTTTGCAATCTCTGGTCACTCAGTCAGAACCTCGCTTTGCTATGTTTGGGCCGGGTTTGGAAGAGCTGGATGACTCTTTAGTACGAAAGATGATGACGTGCCCAGAAATCCTGCTAGTGGCTGGCTTACCTCAAAGACAAATTCATGGTAACGATGGTGATGTTATTGTTTGTATTGTTTTAATTTTATCAGTAGATGTAACAAAAATCACTAGGAAAGAAATAGAAAAATAATTATTTTTTTAATTCTCCCATTGAGAATCAAAAGCATACTGGTAAAGAATATATATATATCTTTCTGTATGTATTTATTCAAAAGGATAAATACAATAAACATTTGGGATAAAATTGTTGCTGCAGTGAATTTAACAGTTTAATTAAAAAAAAAAAGTCAAAGGGATCAAGATTTTGTTCTTTTTATTTCTATTTTGATCCTAAATTCCATGTCAAAGTTGCTGTGATAATAAAAGTTTCCTTTATATTTTACTTCCTGTAAGTGATTAAAAAACACACTTGTTTTTTTTATGTAGGAATTCAAGACTGAGCGTGTATCTAAGTGTAAACTTTGGAGTTGTAGAACCATGTAAAGGAATTTTTTCTAAGTTTAGAAACTTTGTTTTTAACATCTGTAATTTCTCTTATGTCCAAACCTGACCAAAAAGTATTACTTTATTTCCTTTTTTAAAACATGGCACAATTGGAATGATTACATTATCTTTATAAGAGGTGAGAAAATGTACTGTAAAAATATAGCTTCATCTTTTTTCTTTCCTTTTCAATTCAACTTGTTGTAAATTGTCCACAAAATTTCTGTGCTAGTTTAGAGTTACAGGTACAAGTTTTAATTCCTCTCTGACTTAGATTTCTAGGTCCTAACCTAAATATTTAATGCATGGAAATCCCAGCTTGTTTTCTTTTAACGCTACTTAATTTAGTTAATTTATTTTAGTTAAATTGACAATCTGTGTGGCCAATTTAGAGCTGGATTTTTCAACCTATAACTTAGTCATATTCAGTGACAAAGTGTTTGTAATCCTTTATGCTTTTTTTTTTCTTTCTCTCTGTAGGAATTGGATCAGGAGTCAGTTTTCAGTTGAATAACAATCAAAAATTCAACATTGTGACATTGTACTCAACAACCAGGTAAGATTTTTTTCTCCACAAAAAAGCACAATTTCTCAGTTATTTCATACCTCTTTTGTTTTTGTTTTGATGTGATTTCTGTCTTTATTCACATCAGTGGATACTCTATAAACTGAAACTTCGATACATATCTTCATTCTTTCTCTTCCCTTCTTCAATCTCTACATTTTCATATGGAAGTGATAAACTTTATTTACCTAATCCTATATATTTATCATACATATTTGTTATGTAAAACAGGTGCTCCTGTCCCTTTTGATAACTTGAAAGACTATAAACATATCCTAGTTCATGTTTTCAGGTGCGTTTTCATATGCATCTTGCAAATTGCTTACTATCTGTAAAGATACAGTAGAAATAATGGGCGGGGAATTAAACTTTTGCTGACTTAGACTACTTTCCTGCCACTTAATGCTGCCTAGATTTTGTTTTTGCATTCTCTACTTAGTTAATCTGACTAGTGAAATATTAAAATATCTTGCAGTGTGGAGAGGAAGAGAGCAAGAGAAGAGCAAGCTGCTGTCGTGAATAAGATGTTCTACCAAGAGAACAGCACTGTAGGGAATCAGCAAGCTGTGCAGTACAATGTAATAGCTCAAGTTAAAAAGGTGTGCCAAGTAGTGGATGGATTCATTTATGTTGCTAATGCAGAAACTCGTAAAAGTAAGGGTTTTTTTTTTAATTCATGTTTTGTGAATGGTATTTTGTGGATAATTGAAATGCCATAAAGATTTGTGAGAAGTATGAAACACATCAAAATCAATGTTCTGATTGCTTCAAAATCTACTTCATTAGTATTTTTTCTTCATGTCTTAGCCAGAGGTTTCCTATCCTAAATACCCTTCATTATTTTCCTATGTGGGATTATGTCCCCTTCATTTGGTTATGACTAACGCTGGTAAGGCTGTTATATAAAGATCTGGTAAATGATTTGAATTTAAATATATATAAACTAAACAAAAATAAAACAAAAAAATCTTGGGGGTTTAGAAGGAGGAAATCCTGAAATTTTTGTAGTGGTGAAACAACCTGTAAACAGAACCTTCACCAGAAAGACAGCAGTATTAAACACAATTAACCCAGATCAGGACAGTTGTATAATAAGAACAGTCCAAACAAGTGTCATGTTAATTTTCTTTACATTCATCAGCTTTAAATGGATGAAAAGGGTTAATTCAGGAAATTAGAGGTTAAAAAAATATGAGGAGATATACTTAGGCTGCAGGCTGTATTGTGAGCCAGTATTTCTCAGTGGCCTGTTGTAGTCTTGAACTCTGAAGTACTTGGATATGCTGTTAAGGACTTGATGAAGCTGCAGGTGGAACTTACAGAGATCTTTAAATAATGGCTAAGTATGACATAAAGACAAAGAGAGGTCTAGCCTTGAGAGTAGCAGAACTAGATAATTTGCTTGCGTCTCTTCCAGTCCCGTGTTTCCTCAACTCTGAGGCCTTATATATTTGAAAGTTATATTATATATAGCTGAAAATTATATATTTGAAAATTAATACATCTATAATTAACATTAAAAACAATTGAAAATTAATATATATGAATGTTCTCCTTGAGGCTTACATACATTTAACACTCGTGTATTTATTTAAAAAAAATTTCCTAGAGCATGATCGTGAGGAGGAACTGGCTCATATTTTGGCTATGATTGATCCAGCCCTTGGACCTCCTAACAGACCTCTGCTAGTTCTGTCTTGTATCTCGCATTTTGGTGTGGAAAGGATTCCTTGTGTTTATATGGCACATCAGCTGCAACTAAATCTTCTACCTCGACCCTGGATGGTACTTCCTTTTTAATCTTTATCTTCTGATTCTATACAGCTTAAATGTAATGTAAGACTATTACAGTTCCTCAACTGTATCTGTGTAAGAAAGTGTATCTCTACAATAATATATAAGCTCTCCACCTAAATGAATTTACTTTATCTGGTCCTGTAAAACAAACATTAGCCAAGCTGACCATAAAGGCGGTATGTGGTTTGGCCAGGCGTCCACACCAGAAACTTCAGATGGAGTCAAGAGACAAAGAAGGGCGAAGTGCTAGTCTTGAAGGGAGTAAGGAAGATTCTGTTAATTTAAATCTAAATTTCTTGAATCATAACCCAGAACTGCACACAGTTTTCAAGGCGAGGCTACACCAGCACTAAAGCAGGAGAGTCACTTCTGGCTGTCTGCTGTGTTCAATGCTGGCAGTGATGAGGTTTGCCCATTTGTCTGTCCAGGCACACTGTTGGCTCATACTGAGCTGCTGACACACGCACACCCAAATCCCTTCTGCTGAGCTGCTCTCCAGCCACTCATCTCCCATCTGTGTCTGTGTCTGGCACTACTTTCTCCCAAGTGCAGTGCCCTTCATTTCTCTTGTTGAACTTCATGCTGATGAATATTCTCTGGTTCAATATATCTGTATCTCTTTTCAAGACTTAGAGAGAGTCAGAACACCTCCCTGTTCTGCAGCAAATTTACTGAGAATGCATTCCACTTCTGCATCTAAGTCACTGATAAAAATGTTGAATAGAACTGGTCCTTGTATTGAACCCTGAGCTTTTGACAAATTTTTTGTTTGTTTGTTTGTTTGTTTAACGTGGTGCTGGATCCATTCTTTCATGCTTGCCAAGTGCAGTATTTATCATTATGGCTCAGTTATGTATAACTTGTTTTTGATCATGTTGTGTAGCCAAAGGAAAAGGAATAGAAATCCCAATTCATTTTCTCTGTTTTCTTTAAGAAAAATCTTCAGAAGCTTTTTCTTTTATATGTACCATTTATAATAGGCACTTTATAATACATTACAAAATCTGAGAAGCGGTAATACAGTTTGAATTCTAAAGGTGTTGACATTTTTTTAGAGGAATTTTCAAGTAGCTTCTCATAAATAGGAAGTTTTTGAGTAGTGATCGGAGCAATTGAAATAAAATTCACCAGAATATCAAGAATGCAAGGCTTTTCCAATGGGTCTCATAATTTATTCTGTAAAAATTATTTTCATTTTGCACCTGGCTTTCAGAAAGCTTGTTCTAAGGGGTCTGGAAGTGAGTGGTAAAAATGCAAATTTGCTAGATTTCTGACTCTAAAGGTAGACATGGAATACTGCCAGAATATCATTGCATTGCCTGTTTTCTGCAATATATAAGATTTTAATAATTACTGTTTTTACAGGTGCAGGACACCATAGCTGCAACTTTAAGTGGACTGCTAGGTGGAATTCAATGGCTCTTGGAGGAAGTGGATTGTAAAAATGCACAATAATTGAACTTATTTTGTTTTACTCTGTAGAGACTTCTGTGTTTTAGAATTCACATGAAATGGGAATCTTGTCCTGACACAGAAATGTCAAAAAGGAGATTTAAAAGAAAAATTGGCATGTATTTCAGTTCACACAAATAATTAACATTGTTAATTAGAAGTACAAGTAAAGTTTTCTGGGTTCCAGCAGCTGATGAAGAATTGATTTTGTTGAGGAATCTGGGTGGACTTTTTTGTGCTAGATTCTTCTTTAATTTGTGGCCTTCAGAGTGCAATCTTTCTTAAGTATATCTGATAATTTTTTTCTGTAAATATACCAAACACTAGGTTAATTTGTCAGTGTACCTGTATTGCAAGCATCATACAACTAGTGATTATATTTAGTGGATATAAATTCAGTGAGAGCCCAATAATGACAGTTGTCTGACAAAAAAAATAGACTACGTTGTATCTTTCTCCTGGTTCAGATTTTGTAGATTAGAAGATGGATATTATCTTTTTCAAAAGAATATATATTTCTCTCCTTTATTTTCTTTCTTTATTTTTTCCCAGAAATAATACTCAGATAAGAAATAGTGCTTGAGGGAGAGTGATCAGCCAAGAATTTGTGGCAACAGACAGGCAAAATCCCCCATGTCAATCACTTGTTTCTTTTTTGTCATCTTATTTGCCAATCCACCACAAAACACTTAAGCATCTTCAGCTTCCTGCTGCACTTAGTTTAAACTGACACATATGCTGCCATGAATGAATATGAAATAGAATGATTACTATTTCAGGACATTTATTAAGTGCATAGTGCTCAAGGACCTCAATATAATTGTTGCTCTTTGCAGATGTGAAATATTTGACTTGAAATTTTCTACGCAGTTGCAGATATTTTTATAGAAAGGGAAACTGCTTCAGATTTGGAATGGTGTTTTTTGTACTGTTGTCTTCTGATAGTTCTGTTCCTGGTCTTCCACCTTTTAAACAATTTTTAATTATTGAATGAAATTTAACTTCCTTTGGCTATATATATATATATATATATATATATATATATATATATATATATATATATATATATTTGCCTATGCATGTATTTGTTCTGTTTTGTTTGTAGTTTATCTTCTTTACCTTTCTCCATATAATTGGAGTTGTCTTGAAAAACTTTTTCTTGGTACCTAGGTTGTTGAAGTACAACATGTAGCCACTTATCTGAATTATCTGAAACTACTTTTATCTGGCATGTGTCTGTGCTTAACATGGCAATTTCAGGAACATTCAATGTGAGAAGCCTCTCTCCCTCTCTCTCTTCCATTATGAAATGGTATAGAGATGGAAACTGTTGCCTTATTTTCCTTCACGTTTATCCTTTTCCTGATTTCATATCAGGACATGTTTGGAGGGAAAAATCCATGGGAAGGCATACTATACTAATTCTGCAACTAACTCTGCTTTAATAGAGTATGTGTACTTTGTCCTCTGAAGTAGGATAAGTATGGATAACTGGAGAAAAATTTCCACACGTTGTGACTGGGTGCATGTGAACTTCGTGCTAGTCAGAATAATTCTGTAGTGATCTGTCTACTGGAATGCATTTTTCATCCTTATACTTTCTAAACAATAAATTATTTTTTTAATGGTATTTCCATTCTCCTGTTTTTTTTATATTGGACCTCTCCCTCCCCCCCCTCCCCCCCCCCCCATACCTGCACACACACAAATGTCTATGGCTGTGCTACAGTAACAGATAACAAGCTGTCATTGTAATGTTAATCATTAATGATTAATTATTGAATGTTTCATTAGCAGACATTTGTTTATTATCATTTTAAAAGGTCAAGATAATGTGGATAACACAGTTTTTCTTAACCTGAAGGACTTCAGTTAAGTTTCTAAAGGTGCTGCCTAGGAGACAAACAGCAGAAGTCGGAAGCTTGTGCAGCTGTATCATTGCAGTTCCATAGCTGGTGGGGCAGCCTGTGTGACTGTGGAGGAGTGCTGCAGGCCCAGCAGTGCCATCGTGCCACGGAAGGGGGTGTGGTGTCCTGCTCTGCTCTACACGGTGAGCCCTCACCTCCAGCAGCGGGTGCATGTTTGGGTACCACTGTACTAAAAGAACAGAAAACTCTTAGAGAGTGTCCAAAGAGCGGCTAGGAAGATGGTGGAGGACAAGCTGAGTGAGGAGCGGCTGAGCGCTGTGGCTGTACTGGGCCCGGAGCAAAGTGTCTGAGGGGGGGCCTGATGGCGGCTGCAGCTCCTCACCGGGTCTGAAGGGCAGCACTGAGCTCTGCTCTCTGTGACAGCCACGGGGCCCGAGGGAACGGCATGGGGCTGTGGTGGAGGAGGGCTGGGGAGTCAGGGAAAGGCTTTGCCCCAGAGGTAGCGGGCATGGAGCAGGCTGCCCAGGGCAGCAGGTAATGGCTCTAAGGTGCTGCAGTTCATGGGGCATTCAGATAATGTTCTCAGAAATAAGGTTTGAACTGTGGTTGGTCCTGTATGGAGACAGGAGTTGAACTTAGTGATCTTTGTGGGTTCCTTCTAACTCTGTAATTTTATGATACAGCTGTGGAAGATGAGAAGAGTGTGTGCTTTGCATATGAACAGGTCAGAAGCGAAGATAAACCATGGAATGAGTTGAGAAGTCATATGCCAAATGATTACTGTGCAGATATGCTGTATATTTTGTTTAGAACTAGCTTTTTCAGATTTCACCCAGAACAATTAGCATGTACGCTTCTAAGCTCACTAAAGGCTGGAGTTTAATAAGGAACTTAAGTTTGATAGAATCTTATAGTCACCAAGGTTGGAAAAAACCTCTAAGATCATCCAGTCCAATCATTCACCTACCACCAGTACTTCCCACTAAACCATGTCCCTCAAGACAACTTCTGAACATTTCTTAAACACCTCCAGCAAAGATGACTCCACCACTTCCCTGGGCAGTCTGTTCCAGTGTCTGACCAGTCTCTCGAAGTTTTTCCTTCACATCCAACCTGAATCTATCCTGGTGCGGCTTCAGGTCATTCCCTCCAGTCCTATCACTAATTACTAGTTACACCCCGACCTCCCTTCAGGTAGTTGTAGACTAAAGAGTTTCAGCTCCCCCAGGTGCTTCTCATAAGACTTGTGCTCTGGACCTATCATCAGCTTCATTGCCCTTCTCTGGCCACACTCTAAGGTCTCAACACCTTTCTCGTAACAAGGGTCCCAAAACTGAACATAGTCCTTGAGGTGTGGCCTCACCAGGGCTGAGTACAGGAAGGACAATCACCTCTGTGTTCTGGCTGACAACATTATTTCTGATACAAGCCAGGATGCCATTGGACAAAAAGATGCCACCTTTTTGTTCACCTGTGCACACTGCTGACTCATGTTCAGCTGAGCACCAACCAACACCCCCAGGTCCTCTACTTCCACACAGTCTTCCAGACGCTCTGCTCTAAGTTTGTAGCATTGTTGTGCCCAAAGCGCAGGACCTGGCTCTTGGTCTTGTTGAACCTCATCCCATTGGTCTCAGCCTAGCTACCCAGCCTGTCCACATCCCTCTGTAGGCCTTCCTACTCTCAAGAAGGTCAACACTTTTTTCTAACTTCGTGTCATCCACATGCTTACTGAGGGTCTGCTTAATCCCCTCATCCAGGTCATCAGTAAAGATATGAGACAAACAGAACAGGCCCCAGTGCTGACCTCTGGGTTACATCACTAGTGGCCAATGCTGGCTGGATTTAATTTCATTCACCATCACTCTCTGGGCCTGGCCATGAAGCCAGTTCTTTACCCAGCAAAGAGTGTATCTGTCTAAGCCTTGGGCTGCCAGCTTCTCCAGAAAGAAGTGAAAAGCAGTATCAAAATCTTTGCAGAAGTTTAGGACTTAAATTATTACAATTTCAAAAGTGCTTAAAATTTGAATATTAGAATGTTACAAAAATATGTTTTATATTTCAAATAAAATAAAATAAATGTTGTCTATGTTTATATTGACAATAGTGTGATGGTGATGAATTTGTGAACTCTTCTTCTTTCCCAAAAATCCTGCTCTCTTTCAGAGCTCTAACAGTGTTAGAAAAACTCATTTTCCTGCTCACCATTTCTTTAGAAAAAGTTCACAAAATGAAAACCAAAGTTTAAAATGACAACATATCTATATTAAAGCTTATCTCCTGGGCAGCTTCCTCCTACCAGAAAATAAGCAGTTGTGGGGATGCAAATTTTCATAGTCTTTGAAACTTAGGGTAACAAGAATGCCTGCTGTGCACTCCAAAGGAGCTGGTGAAGAAAGCTGAAAAGGGCACGGGACAGCGAGGACACTGGCAGTAAGTGGTCAGTGTCTGCGGTTCCTGCTGGACCGGCCCTGAGCGGCCCCAGAGCGGGAAAGCGCGGACCCTCCCGCTCCCTGCAGCCTCGTTGCCTCCCACTAGATGACACTACTGATCTACAGCAGCCACTGGCGGGCTCCAGGGACATCTGACGAAGCGCATTCAAGTTGTCGGTTTTGCTTTTCACTGACACAGCAAGTGGTTATAGAAAAGCCTGTGAGAAAACGAAACGAAACGAAACAAAACAACTCCCTCCCCAAAAACATCTCAACAACAACAAAGAGAAATCACCCAGAGTTTTTCAAAGGCTTATACAGAGAGGATATGATGTCTATGTTTTTCTTTTCTTTTCTTTTCTTTTCTTTTCTTTTCTTTTCTTTTCTTTTCTTTTCTTTTCTTTTCTTTTCTTTTCTTTTCTTTTCTTTTCTTTTCTTTTCTTTTCTTTTCTTTGTCCATCCTAATCATAAAAACATAGACTGGCTTGGGTTGGAAGGGTTGTCTAGGACATCTCCAATGAATTTCCTAAAAACATCTAATTGAAATATCCCCTCTTTTGGATCAAAACCATTCAATCATGTCCTATAACTCTCAAAGCGCTTGAAAAGTTGGTCTCCCTTCTGTTGTAAGCTCCCTTTGAGTACTGAAATGCCACAATGAGCTCTCCTCAAAGCCTTCTCTTCTCCAGCCTGAACAAGCTCAGGTCCCTCAGCCTTTCTTCACAGGTGAGGTACTCCCACCCTCCAATCATCCTGCTGACTCTCCTCTGGACATGCTCCAACAGCTTCACATCTTTCTTGTGCTGGGTGCCCTGGGCCTGGATGCAGTACTGTAAGTGAGGTCTTGCAAGGGGATAATAGGGGGAAAAAAACAAAAAACAGCTTGCCACCCTTCTTTTAATGCAGCCCAGACTTCTGTTGGCCTACCAGGCTGTAAGTGCACTGTGCTAGACCATGTTCAGCTTTTTGCTCACCAGTATCCCCACGTCCTTCTCCACACGGCTGCTCTCTATGTGTTCTTTTCAGTCTATACACACATCTGGGATTTTCCTGACCTAAGTGCAGCACCTTGCACTTGGCCTTGCTGAACTGCATTAGTTTTCATGGTCACACTTTTCAAGCTTATCCAGGTCCCTTTGGATGCTGCCTCGTCCTTCTGCTCATCTGCACTACTCAGCTTGCTCTGGTCAACAAATTTGCTGAGGGTAAATTCAGTCCCACTGACTATGACATTGATTAAGATGTTGAAGAGCACTGGCACCAAGATGGACACATAAGGAACAGTACTCCTCACTGGCCCCCACCTGGACATAAAGCAATGGATATTGAAAATCTAGTAAATATTATTACCATTTTCTATGGAAGGGTTACCACTAAAGAGAGTATCTGGAGTTGCTGTCAGGAGAATGTATGGATACAAGAGCTAGACTGTTGAAAACCAGTTGAAAATTTAGTATGTGATTTAGTTTTTCTTTTGTGTCATTTTATTGTGAGTGGTTCTGGATAAGATAATCTACTTATGACATGGGGTTTCCAACTTTCTGGCTTGCCTTGGCTACACTGAGAGAAAAGTTATCACCTTGGGTCACATATAAAATCTACAGTATAGTTCAAGTGTATAAGCAACAAAACTTATTTTTATTAAAACGTAAAAAAACTTATTTTTATTAAAACGTAAAAAATGAGAGATCAACAGAAACATAAAACTATAAGAAATTTCCTCTTGTTTTTGTGCAACTAATACATCAGTCTGATTCAGTGACAGTGGTTGCCATTCTTAGTGAGTGCTTGAGCTGTTCATCAGGGATTTTCGATTAACTTTGTATTCCTTCTGTGTTTCATCCTTAAAAATAGTTGTTCACGAATGTACATACTGACAAAAGTACTGGAGTACTGTGCCCAGGTCTGGGGCCCCCAACGCAGAAAAGATGTGGAGCTTTTAGAGAGGGTCCACAGGAGGGCCACAAAGATGATCCAAGGTCTGAGCTTACCATCTATGAAGATAGGCTGAAAGAACTGGGCTTGCTCAGCCTGGAAAAGAGAATGGTGTGGGGAGATCTCATTGCAGCCTTCCAGTATTTAAAGGGAGTTTATAAACATGAGAGAAATCAACTTTTTACATGGGTAGATAGTGACAGGACAAGGGGGAATGGTTTTGAACTAATAGAAGAAAGATTTAGATTAGAGAGGGGAGTTTTTTACTGAAACTGTGGCAAGGTGCTAGCACATGTTGCCCAGAGAGGCTGTGGATGCCCCCCCCATTCATGGAGGTGGTTAAGGCTGGTTTGGATGAGACCCTGGACAATATGATCTAGTACTTGACCTAATGGCTGGCAACCCTGCCTGTGATACTGAGGTTCCATCCAACCCAAGCCATTCTATTATTCTATGATTATATGAAAAATGATGACATAATAAGGTGTGATTGTGAAGTGAGGGATATTTTTCTCTGGTAAGAGAGGTCTGATGAATGTCTGGTAAAGACACATGATCAGATTTTTCTTTGCAACTTAGTATATTCTATTTGACATTTGGCAGATAATATATTTATGTTGACTGAGAAAGAAGTCACAAATATACCAAAAATCAATGATTTTTTGTAATCTTGAAACCCATTCCCTTATCAAAATGGAAAACAAGTCTGCATATTTTTGCTGTTCACAGGACTGTCTTTAGGCAATGTATCAGAATCCATAAACTTATTTGCTATAACTTGAGCTAGAACTGCACTGCATTCTCACCATGTCTCTGTTTCAGTCGTAGACAGCACTGACTGCACAATCATGTGTGGTTGTTGTGAGCAATGGATGCACACCTGGGGCTGGGTAGGTCCACTTGGGGCAGAGCCACTGCCATGATAGTAGGCAGAGGGCATCAGCAGAACTGGCTGGGCCAGGCAGCATGAAGCCCATGGGCTGCTGGTTGGACATGCCTTTCTTAAGTAGAAGAGTAAAGAAAGGATAGTTTTTGACCAATTACAGAAGGTGTTGCTAAAGCCCAAGCCTGTACTTCAATCTTGGATCACAATATTTTTACACCAAGGTTGCTTTCAGTCCCTTTAGGAAGATGAATTTACAGATGAGTGCTATAAGTTGAACAGTGGAGGTGAGTGAAGCAGAACAAAGACCAAAACTTAGTGGCTGTGTAGATAGGGGTTTATTTAAGAACCAGTGAGTCCAGGTTAACTCCCTTACTAGGTCACTTCCCCACAGGCATTTGTCTACACTTCTCAGCAGAGGTTATATCTGGCACTGGATCAGGCAGAAAGTCCTGGTAGTATGAGCTGTGCAGCTGCTCACAGTTACCATTGTTGGCATTATTGGCTGAGGTCCCTGGATGTCCTCAGCTTTCAAGCCAGTATTTTAACCCCTTTTGTATACTGTGCGTACTCTCACTAATCTCCATGGTACTGCAGACCCCAAATTGGAGACAATATTTCAGATTCAGACCCACAGCCTCACAGAGGGGTCAGTCCCCAACCTTCAGTGTTCCCTTCTAGATGCAGGATTTTGTCGTTGCTCCATGCCTGTAGGTTCCTGAAGAACCCATTCATCTGTTGAATGCACACTTGCAATAAATTCTGTCTGTCCTTGCATCAGGAGCCTTGTATCTTGGATATGTGTGCTCTGCATATGACAGCATGCAGAATCAGTCATCTAATGGGTGAGAAAATATCAAAGGTATTCAGTCTTCTCCTGAAGCCTGTTATAGGTCAAGCCATCTGCTCTGCCAAAAAAAGTGGAACTCCTTGAGTCTCAGGGCCTCAAAATAAATTTCTCCATAGTTTAGTGAACTGATCACTGGCAGGAGATACCAGCTGTGAGTATTACACTGTCCCAGGAGTCTCCAAACTCTGAAAAATCTTTTAAATGAGTCTGACAGCAGTCCATGTACACTGACTATATTCATTAAACCATTTAATAGAGATGGCAAGAAAACAAACTTTTATATTTTGTCTCAGGAATAACAGTAAAGGAACTGAGACAGGTTGAAAAGGATTGGGGGATTTATTTCTCGATAAGTAGAGACTTGTTGATAAAAAGATAGAGTTTTTTTGTTTTTTTATTTTTTGTATCTGAATGATAAAGCCAATTCCCAATCTTGGTGTGAGAAGTGATATGTTCCACAAATATGAACATACACAGGTTTCTTCCAAGAACATAAAAAAAATTTAAATGTAGCCAAAGTCCACTAAAACCAGGTTTTCACTAGCTCAAGTTAAGCTGGGGATCACATAACTCATTGCTCTAAATGAAGAAATCATTAATTAGAGCTGCTAATTAATTATCACCAGGATTTCTAAATATAGGTTTTCATCATAATCCTATTTTAACAGCATTTAATATGTTACTGAGAGTTTCCAGTGTTAGTATTTAAACTCCTCAAAGGGGGAGGTGTGGAAAAAGATGCTATCCTAGAGAGCGGTTCAGAGCTTCTATGTTACTTCAGCTGCAAGAAATATAATAACACCTAAATAATTTGCTTTATGGCATTTAATTCCTTTTTTTCTGTCTCTTTGAGACAGGCCACAGCCTTGGATGAAAAAGTGCTGAAGTTACCCTCAGTTCATGCTCTGCTATTATCTGGATGCTGAAAATACTGTGTCTTGCTCCTTGATATCCATCTCACAGAGGTCACAGTGCCATTCCCTCCAGGAAATTGCTGGATTGTTGGAGAATAGTGAGAACTTCCTGTAAGGACTGTATTTATTTAAATGACTAGGACATCAGAGTACATTTATGGCATAAATATAGTAGGGTCAGTGCTATTGCTCCATTAATATGCTTAATATGCTCGAGAATCTGAGTACAGTCTTGGATTCTTCAAGAGCCAGAAAGATGATGAGGTTCATCAAAGAAAATTCACATTCCTGAAACTCAGTGAGTAAGTCTTGACAAAAGGAGTGCCTTGCTTTTCCTACGGAAAATATAAAGAAATTTTATATGTAGATACAGTACTTCTTTAATACTGCTTATTGTGTTCAAGTGTTCTAATCAAACAGATTTTAAAGCTCTTGGTTTATTTGATTGTACGAGCATTCTGGCTCATTTTATTGTCAGAACCCAAGGACTGCAATTTATCTAGCACAGTGCTCACTAATTCCCTTGCATACAAGGCAAGAGTCACCCTTTGCCTGCTTTGTGGTTGCTGCAGTGATTTTCCCTCCTTCAGCAGCATGCTGCAGGACTGTGCTTTGTAGGTCACTAGTATAACTCAGTCTTGAGCACAGTGCAGAATGTCTCTGACTAAGGGAAGCAAAAAGAGTTCATTTTCATAATTAAACCTGTTACTTGGCAATGTAATTTTCTGTCAGCAAAACGGACACCAATTGAGACCAGTGGGCAAAACTCTACTGAAGTCAGTAGAGTCTATGTAGTCCAACTTAAAAGCCAAATGCTTTTTTAATTTTCTTCAGTCATCAGATTGTTCTGACTCTATTGTATATATTTCTACAGTGTCAACAGTCCGAGCTTCATTCCCCAGCATCTCCACCAAGCAAGAGAGAGTGTCTGATATAACTGAAGGCCTTAGGCTAACTGCTGAAGGTGAGACAGCAGCGAGCACCTGCTGCTGGGTCAATCTGAAAGGGAAGAAAGTGTGTCTCGTGACACGCAAACAGTTTGTATTTTTCCCTCTGAGTGGAAAACGGAAAAATGCAAAGCAGTGCTAAGTCCTCTGAGGTACATAGTTCTTATTCTTTTCTGAAGCAGATGTACCCAGAGCTGCTGATGATCCACAGAGCTGGAGCATTAACTCCTTAACTCCCCACGCACTACATGATGTTATGATGTGGAATACCAATATCAAAAATCATAAAACCATGACGTACAGTCATGTTAGAACTTCAGTATCAACTGGAGTCAAAGGCAGACAAGTGGTTTGTCACAACTGATAGCGTCAATGCTTTTTTTCCCAATCTCTTCAGCAGCAGAGTGCAGGCCAGTTTGCTTTCACTTGGTGATGCATCCAGTATACCTGGAATCAACTGCCCCAGGGATGGAAACACAGCCCTACCACTTGTCACGGGCTTATCAGAGAAAACCTCCTGAACACTTGCAATTCACTGACAACATCATAGTGTGGGACAACACAGCAGAAGTTTTTGAGAAAAGGAAGAAAATAATTCAAATCCACCTAAAACTGGTTTCACTGTAAAGGAAATTATGGCCACAGGACTTGCACAGGAGGTTCTAAATAATAAAATGGAAAGGTCGATGTGGTGAGATCCCCATAGATGTGATGAATAAAATAACTGTTACGTCTCTACCAACTAACAAAAAGGAAACTCAAGCCTTCTTAGGTGCTGTAGGCTTCTGGAAAAGGTTTATTTCAGATTACAGTCTGATAGTAAACCCTCTCTATCAAGTGACCCAGAAGAAGAACAATTTCACATAAGGCTCTGAAAAACACCAAGCCTTTGAGCAAATTTACAGGCCGTTCATGCAGTAGCCCTTATGTGAACCCAAACACGTCAAGGTGTAAAAAAAGTGCTCTGCGCTGCAGACAGAAAGAATGATGCCACGTGGAGCCTCTGGCAGAAAGCACCAGGGGAGGCTTGAGGATGACCATTAAGGCTTGGGAGTCTAGATTACAGAGGATCTGAGGCCTGCTACACTCCAACTGAAAAAGAGATATTGGCATTCTTTGCAGTGGTACAAGGAACTCTGAAAGTACTGAGACCAGGGTAGGGATTTTTCAGAAATTGTCTCCTAGAAAAGGTCTTGCCTATGTTTACTAACTGAAGAACAGTGTTAGAAACATTCTATCTGAATAGCCTCTTTACAGATGCCAAATTTCCTCTCCACTTTTCTACACTTAATGAAGAGAACATTTTCATATATTGCCCTTGAGAAAAGCATGTGAGTTTCAAGGCCACGCCAAAGTTTTCTGGCTAGCAAGAAATAATAAAAGCTGAAACTGAAGTCTAAACAGTAAGTAGGAGCTAGAAACTGTGAGGAAAACAGGGTCACCTAGGTATGCGTTTCTGGGGATACTGCTCTTGGACCTCAGAATTCTTAGAATTTAAAAAGCAAAGATAGACATTTCAGTGTGAGATATTTCAATGGATATCTTAGAAGACCTCCCTTTTACTATCAGCTTTCACAAAATGATCAGGCTGGCAGTACTTTATCTTCTGTTTGATCCATATATAAAAAGTCAAGTTATCAATTCTCATTTCTATAAGAGCCTGTGAGCTATTTTTAACAATTGTACAGAATGTGCTGCTTTCATGTAAGCTACGTATGAAACTATGCATCTTTTCTCTTGAATGCAAGAAGAATACTTGGTACTGTTAAAAATATCTGTACAAATACTCTTGAAAGCTAATTGTTAAAGAAAGGTACAAATGCATTCTTTAAAGCACAAACATGCGTACGTGGCCTTTTGAATTATTTTTTCCATTTATTTTGCTGAATCCTGGAAAGGACAGATAAAGTGTTTTTGACCATGCTCATTTTCCCTGAAGACAATCAAACAGAAAAAGAATTCAGAAAATCACAGAAAATGCGTGATAGATATGTGGTAGCAATTTTCTGCAGACACTGTGAGGGAAATGATATGTATTTTCAATACTGAAAGGTGTATGGAAATATTGGGACAATCTGTAACAGCAAACAGCGTTATCTCAAAGTGAGAGTCAAAAGCCAGACATCTGAAAACTCGAGGCTTTATTTTTCTAACAGAATGAGACACCAAAAAACCTTTATTTTTTTCTAACAGAATGAGACAACAAAAAAACTCAATATTTCTCTCTCTGTGACAATGAGGGAGAATATCACTGCTGCCTAATTAGTTCTGTGCTTCAGAAATGACAGTGGATGTGCTTGCCACCAAGAAAACGGCAGAAAGTGCCTAATCACAAAGCTGCCTCCATAGTTACAGGGAGTAGTGTTTGGAAGAGAATACTAATGTGCCCACACTGTGCACTCTGGTGAAGGGGAGACTTTGTATTTCACAGGGTACTGCAAAAACCAGCAGAACTTGAGAGGGATCATTAATGGTATGATAAGAGGTAATTCAGTACTGGTTCTGCATTGCTCACAAAAATTACAGAGATTTCCTTTCATTAACATAGATGTGAAAAAGAAGCCTAAATGATTTGAAATTGATGTGCGTACTACTAAACATACAACAGCAGATAATGAAACAATGTTGGGACCAGCATGCTTTTTTAACCAAAGTACAGCTGCTTTCATGTGGCTAGTGGAAGAATTTACTGTAGAAATAGATTTAACTGCTCTACGAACGTTTACTGTTCCATCTGAATTACTAGTGCCCTTGTTCCATTAGTATACCATGAGTATGATTACACACTAGCATTAATTTTGAGTAAAACTTGCTACATAGATCAAAACAAATAAATGGACTTTTTTCCAGTGTTCTTTTCCTTGCTCCCACACAGTCAGCTGTCAGATGGTG
This sequence comes from Cyrtonyx montezumae, assembly GCF_038088225.1. Lineage (NCBI taxonomy): Eukaryota > Metazoa > Chordata > Aves > Galliformes > Odontophoridae > Cyrtonyx > Cyrtonyx montezumae. The sequence goes on along the minus strand of NW_027071992.1, from coordinate 10,651,427 downwards.
TGTTACTTCCTATTGCAATAATGGTGTTTGGGCAATTTGGGAAGGTTACAAAGAAGACATATTGGAAGACAGAAGAAAAATAATGACAAAATAAAATAAAATAGAATGTTTTTTGTTTTTTTTTTAACTGCAGAGGAAGAACTAAAAGACTATCCTAGCTCTAGCAGACTGTTCAGTTGATTTGGATGTTGTCATTCTGTTAATTCTGTTCCTCACAGAATTCTGTTAATTCTGTTCCTCACTTTCTGTGGCTCATAGGTGCAGAGGTGTTACGCAGAACTACTGACGGTAAGGAAGATGCATACAGCATGAGTCAAGTGAAATGGTGGTAGAAGCTCCTGTGATCTTCTATGTCTCTGGGTTCATACAGAAATTTTTTAACTGAATGGTAAAACTCACTGTAACAAAAATTGATACTGATGCCTTGGACACCATTAGAAAGTTCTCTATATATTTCACACCAAATGTTTTGGTTCAGCTTTCTAGTCTTAGGGTGCATTAAATAGAGTGTGGACAAGGTAACTTCTCCTCAAGGGAGGTGATCCTCCTGCTCTACTCCACCCTACTGAGGCCACGTGTAGAGTAGTGTGCCAGTTCTGGGCTACCAAGTTTAAGAAAGACAGGAAACTTTTAGAAATAGTCCAGTGGAGGGCTACGAAGAAGATGGGGGCTTGGACCAATTCCCATATGAGAAAAGGCTGAGAGAACTGGGGTTGTTCAGACTGGGGAAAATAAGGCTGAGAGGAAATCTTATCGATGCTTATAAACATCTGATGTGAGTCAAGAGGATGGGACCAGGCTTTTTTCAGTGGTACCCAGCAACAGGACAAATGGCAATGTGCACAATGTGGAACCTAATAAGTTTCACACAAACATGAGACAGAACTTCTTTGCTTTGAGAGTGACAGAGCATAGGAACAGGCTGCTTAGAGTGGTTGTGGAGTCACCTTCTCTGGAGGTATTTAGAATGTGCCCAGACACTTTCCTGCGCAACATATTGCAGAGAACTCAATGATCTCCAGAGGTCCCTTTTTAGTCCCTATGGTTAGGTCTGATTCTGTGTGAAATAAATCACACTTGCACTGTTCAGCCTGAATGTTCATGGCATGCCAATACAGCACACTAAATAGGAACACTGCAACAACAACCGGCTTCAATTTAGTACCAACATTGTAAACAGGCTTCTTGACTGCACACAGTGCCTTAAGGCTAATTGGACCAAATGAATCTGAACAATATAAACTCAGCAAATAATAATCTCTGTTTCTGGAGCTCTTTATAACTGGTAGTATGAGAAATGAAGAGATTATATGAAAAGTGTGTTTAGCTTTAAGCTGGGTGAGGTCATAAATTTCCAGTGCCCTCTAGGTATATTTTCCAATTCATTTGAAAAATAAAATATTACCAGAAAAAAATCTTCAGAAAATAAAACAGCTATTGGATATCTTCATTGAAGAATAGAAATCTGTTGTGCAAATTATATAGTTAAATTCTTCTTTCAGAATTAATTCTTCTATTTTTTTTTTTTACCTTGCCCAAAGATACATTTGAATCTATCTGGTGAGGGAATGTGATTGCTGGGTTATAAGGGTGTATTCAGGAGGACTGTGTTGACCCAATTGTAAGATGGACAGAGGACTGCAGGAGATGCTATTTGATAAGAAGTCCTGATTAGAGGGTTGAACCAAACAAGTTCTTTTAATGAGAACTTTGGTCTATTCTCAGCTCAAACCAGGAATTCAATCAGGCAGAGAAGGAGCTAGAATTTATGTTTCTTTTCAATACTAGATAAACTTCTTAGCTTAAGTACTGTAATGTTAAGTGCAGCTTTGTCACTGATGCAATTATCTCTTCCTCACCTACACTTCTTTAGTTATAACCTAAACATTTGAAACATTCTATTATGAGAAGCTGAAATAAAATTTTTTGTCATCCTTTAAATTTCTCCTTTGTTTTTCCCTTTGGCAAATACTATTCACTAAATTCAGACTCTGGAACTGACAAAGCGGTTGCCAAATAAATTATGTCTTAGAAATACTAAAAAAAAAACACCCACTCAGTATGTCTTGCTGTGCTTGTCCAGCAGCACGAGACAGATTTCTCCAAACAAACTGTAGTATTCACAGCGGGTCTATAAAAACAACTGAAAAGTCTGTACTTGTATTTCTAGTACATCACCAGCATTTACAGTGATACTGAATTCTGAATACTCAATTCTGAAAAGGTAGTGAAATACAGGAAAGGATAAGAGGGACTAAAAGTCAATGGAGAATACCAAAATTAAGTATTTGGTAATTAAGAGGACAGAGGCCCTGCTATAATTAAATGGCACTTGCATCTTACTTCCTATGGAAGAAGGGACAGGCAACTCAAGGAGAGTACAAAGTTGCTAGGATGTTGGAAGAGAAAATTAGAAAAGGCAACAGCCCAGTTTGAGCTTGACCTGGCCATTGGGGTAAAAGGGAACAAGAAACTTTGTAACAAATATATAAACAGTAACAGGAAGGCTAAGGAGAATCTTCTTTCTTTACATAACCAAGAAAAGGAAAAGGATAAGGAAAAGGCCAAGGATCTCAATGCATTCCTTATATCTGTCTTTAAAAGTTAGACCAGTCCTTCTCAGGATACCCTACCCCCTGACCTGGAAGTCTTGGATGAAGTGTAGAATAAATCCCCCACAATTCAAGTGGAAACATTTAGAGACCTACTACTCCACATCAGCACCTGAGGGTGCTGATGGAGCTGGTGAAGATGATTGCCAAGCCATTTTCTGCCATCTATCAGCATTCCTGATCAGCCAGAGATGTCCCAGAGGATGGGAGTCTTGCTAGTATGACTTCCACCTACAAGAAGGGTCATAAGGACAGTGCCAAGTAAAGTTATGAAGCAGATCATCTTGGGCAAGATCACACAACATGTGTGGAACAACCAGGGGATCAGATCTAGCCATTATGGGTTCATGAAAGGCAGGTCTTGCTTGAACAACCTGATGTCCTTCAGTGATTGAGTGACCCACCTGGTAAATGACGTAAAGGCTGACAACCTAGTCTACCTTGTCTTCAGCAAACCCTTTGACACTGTCTCCCACAGTATTCTCCTGAAGAAGCTGGCAGCCCATGGCTTGGACAGATACACTCTTTGCTGAGCAAAGAACTGGCATCATGGCCCAGAAAGTGATGGGGCCCTTCACTGGCCACAACTGGTGCTCCCCAAAGTTCAGTACTGGTGCCTGTTCTGTTTGTTTAATATTTACTGATGACCCAGATGAGGGGGTTAAGTAGATCCTCAGTAAGCCTGTGGATGATACCAAGTTGGAAAGAAGTGTTGACCTTCTTGGGAGTAGGAAGGCCTACAGAGGGATGTGGACAGGCTAGATTGCTAGGCTGAGACCAATGGGATGAGGTTCAGCGAGACCAAGTGCCAGGTCCTGCACTTTGGCCACAATGACCCCAGGCAGCACTGCAAGCCTGGAGCAGAATGCCTGTGTGGAAGAAAAGGACCTGGGGGTGTGAGTCAGTGCACAGCTGAACACAAGCCAGCAGTGTGCCCAGGTGGCTAAAAAGACCAATGGCATCCTGGCTTGTATCAGAAATAGTGTTGTCAGCCAGAACACAGAGATGATTGTCCCTCCTGTACTCAGCCCTGGTGAGGCCACACCTCAAGTACTATGTTCAGTTTTGGGACCCTTGTTACGAGAAAGATGTTGAGACCTTGAAGAGTGTCCAGAGAAGGGCAATGAAGCTGGTGAGGGGTCTGGAGCACAGGTCTTACGAGGAGTATCTGAGGGAGCTACCGGGATCCTGGAGGTGTTCAAGGAACATTTAGACATTCTGTTAAGGGACATGGTGTAGCAAGAACTATTGGTGATACGTGGATGATCTTGTACGTCTTTTCCAACTTTGGTGATTCTGTGCAAATGGTGACAGGAACAGGTTGCTCAGAGGATCTGTGGATGCTGCTTTCCTGAAGGCATTTAAGGTCAGACAGGATGGGACTTCAAGCAATTTAGTCCAGCAGGAGGTGTTCCTGTGCATGGAATTAAATAGCTTTTAAGGTCCTTCCAACTCAAACTATTCTGTGATTCTATGAAGTTCAAAGTGAAGGACACTTAGGGCTCCTTCCCTGTTGATAAAGTTGCTATCAACTCATAATGAAACTTTCCTTAGCTGCAACAAAGATATGAGCAGACACAATAAGAATTACAAGTTTTCATATTATTCCAAAAGCTGAAGCCAGCTGGTGTTCAAATTACTGAAAAACCATCTTCGTCAGTTAGGGAGATTAGTTATATGTGAATAGTACATTATGAATCCAATTCTCTGCTGTCATCAACTTTTTTTTCCCTTAGCAGACACATCCTAAATTGCTTTTGTATCCAATTTTCTAACCACACTAATTAAACTCCAGAACCTTTTTTCATGTCCTCTCCTGTGTCACTGCCTTAGTCAAAAAGTGAAATGCCATACTATGAGGATGATGGAAGAGAAAACATTTTATTAATGAAGGACCTTAACCCTTCTTTTCTAATTCCTGGGCAGAGAAGGGGAGAAACTCACCAGAAATTCCAGGCGCTGCAGCAGGGAGTCGGAGCTGGTGCCAGCCTTAGGAAGGGATAGACACATGTGAATAGCTTGAAGCAATTCCTTTTCAACAATTTCAAAGGCAATAGCATCGTACTGAGATGATCACTGCCTGAAATAAAAGATAAAAGAAAACCCCAAAGCAATAACAACAACAAAAAATGGGTAAAACCTGTACTGCCCTTCTTGCAAGAGCTAAAGCCCCTGGCATTCTTTCTGCGCTTTGCCATTCTTATGGCACACTTGGCAAAGTGACTAGTAATCATGGAATGGTTTGCATCAGAAGGGACTATTGGGGATCATGAGTTCCAACCTCTCTGCCATGGACAGGATTGATACCCACTGGATTAGGTTGATGTATGGATGTATGATCCTCATTTGACTTGTATGCTAGACTATAAAGTTTAAAGAGTGACAAAGATATAAGTACAGGGGGAAAAATATGGTAACAAATTCCTTTTGGCCTACTAATAGGCAGACATGCATAGATGCATACTTTGAAGATTGATGACTCAGTTCCTTTTTACACCAAAGATCCTGGACCATCCATCTGGCACTTTAGCATTGTCACACTCAGTGTATGAATTTATGTAACATGATGGAAAGCACAGTAACGACAGCAAGCAATGATTCACTCAAATGCAAACAGTAGTGAGCACAGAAATAAGGGAGAGAAGCTGCTTACCTTCAAAAGACCTCGTGCATGCAGGGATCTCCAGAGACATACCCTTGCCTCCACCACCACCCCTTCAATGAGGTCTGGGAAGGGGTGGATCCTGCACTTGAGAAGTGGGCATGCAGCTGAGCTCTCAGGGTTGGCCCTGCCTTCTTACCAGGTGCTCAGTCACTGTTTCAAGCCATAATTTAGAATTTCCACCACAGCCTGCTTACAGGAGGCCCATTTTAATTGAACCTAAATCATGTTTACATGAGAGCACGGGTTTGCAGTGCTCTTCAGGGACCCTGCAGTTCTACAGGTCATTTTACTTTGGGGGGAATTGGGCTGGCACTGACCCCTAGCCACAGCCTCCTCACTCTGCAGACCCTAGTGCTGAGGAGATAGACCACATGAGGGAAATGCAAGACACTGCTGGTACTATCATTCTTTTCAGCAATAGGTATTTTTCATTGCATGCAAAACTTACATCAGATGATAGAATTTGGAAGACTGTGTGGGCTCTTCTTTTGTCAACTCACACTACCTGCGTATTGGGTACCATCAGCAAGACAGAGGCTGCAAGGCGGGAGAAGCAGTCAGACCCTCCTGTGCCACTTTTGAAGTGTCCCATCTGAGATGGTTTCAGCACCCTGGACTGGTTCGGGGACGAAGACAAACTGAAGACAAAACATCAAAGAGCTGTTCAGTAGCTGAAAGGACAGTGAGGGCCTGCACTTACGGAGTCCTTGTAATAGGCTGTAATGAGCATGGGCCCTATTAACTGGAAGGTGTTTAAAATGAGCACATCATAGATCTTTCACTTACTTAAAGCCATAATTTTGGTAGCAAGGCTGCTCTGCGTCTCTGATCTGTTACAAAACAGGAGAAGAGGGCACATAAATCGCTTTCACTGTCGTGAAATACATCTCAGCAACCTCCCTAACCAGATTTAATGCTTTCTTCTTTCTTTCCCCAGTGAGATCCGTGTGCCAGGACATGCATTCCCCATGCTAAGCTAAATGCCACATCACTTACCGTGGCTCAAATCAATTATGAAGCTACACAGGACAGAAAAATAAAGGGAAAATGTAGTATTTCGACTCCTCCATTCATGTTGAAGTACCTGTCAGACTACACAGGAGCCGGAAAACCAGAGGGCTCCCACAAAGTGGTAATTTGCACCAGCGCAGGTGTGTGAGATTAGGAAACAGAAAACAGCTGACAACCAGAGAAGGAGCAGAGTGGCCAAAGGTTTGCTTCTCTCCGTCTGATAAAATGAATGTATTCTGGACTGGGGGAGATTTTGTTATTTTCTGCAGAGTGTATGAGTTCTTGTATGATGTATTAATAAATAAAATCTATTAGTTCACTAGTTTATTTACATTATTTGATTTCAGCATAGCACAATTTCTGAAATATTTGTTGGGGATCAAATACGAGATTAATTTCTTTGCTATTTGAGCTAACAAAGAAACCATAAGGAATCACGTAATCTTAAAAATGTATGAATCTATATCACTGGTTTGATAATTGCTGATGAACAAGTTCATAGGGAGTTGTTTCCTCAGGCAAAGAGAGCTGCAATGTCTTAGGGTACACTCTACTTATTATCATAAGTGAAAAAAATCAGTGGTAGTGTTTCTGCCATAGTAGCTGGGTACAGCACTTTGTTTAGTGCTTATATCACTACAGATTGAGTTATTTTCCTACACAAAGCAATGCATTTTTCATTTTCTGAAGTGACATAGGAGGTGATATAAACCATTTATTTCCATATAAATTGTATGCCTATGCTAACACATTCTAAGAGCACTTACTGTTTTGTGTTCATCATTCCTTTTTGAACATGTCTGTAGATATGTGAGCATAACAGTTCATTATTTTTAACTTTTTGGGTAACTTTTTTTTTCCCAGTCATCTAATACTTTTCAGAGGAGACAAAATCTTCTTTAACTCTGCTACACCTTTATTTCGATAATATAACAAGGAATGAATGATTGATGGGTTGCCTGAGAAACCAATATTGCTAGCAGATGTTATTGGGAATCTTTGACTCCTAAAATTCAATATTAATTTCTACTGGGGAGGAAGAAGAAAGAACTTACGAAGCTATGAGGGTATCAGAGTAATACACCTCAGCTTCAACAGACTAAAAATATTTTATTAGTATTAAAGATCTTGTCATGTTTTCCATGAGGTAAGAAAGGTGTAGATTTTTGTCTTTTTTTACTTCTTTAATTCTTATGTAATTCAAAGAATCTATTTCCTGTGGATATACCTATGTATATTTATATTCTAGCTCCAGACACGTGTTGTCTGCTATGTAATCCCACACACTTCAGCATCAAAATCTGGATGTACTCACTCTCTTCACCACTTATAATCACACTGAGCATAAGCTAGTTGTCTAATTCTTCTGGAAAATTTCAAATTAACTTTAGTAACTTCATGGAAAATATCTTTATGGAATAGTTTTTTCTAGTGCATTTTATATCGCAAATCACTAAAAAATATTGAGACCAAGTTGTGTTGCAGTGATGCAGATAAATATCATTAAAACCTATTAGGGATTTCTACAATTGGTCAGTTTTTCTGTGCTTGTTGTTTCTCAGCTATTTATTTTTCCCCATTCTTTTGTTTAAGATTGGCAATTCAGGATATAAATCCTGTCTAAACAGGTTTGTCTTTCCTAAACAGTAACAGAGGCAGCTTATGGTCACAGATTTGCTATTGGACCTAACATCTAGACAAAAAGAAACCTTACAAATGAAATGGTCTAAATATTCTTGCAGACTGTTTAAATCCTTTGAAAGTGTATGTGACTGTAGGCATTTCTGGGATATGTGAAGAGCTGGGACTAAAGAGCTAATTCTAATATTCATTATATATAGCACACTAGGAGGAAAGTGTTCGAACAAGATAAAAAAAGTGGAATGGAATTCAGTGTAGAAGAGAACGCTACAGGAATGAATTTGATAATATGCTTAGAAATCACATGTAAAATAGACCTTTTCTTTTTTTTATTTTTCTTTTTTTTTTGTCCACATTATGTATTTACAGATTACTATTGAAGCAAGATGTAGAGTTTAATTGATGCTAGCAAAGAGGGAAATCACAGTTTTATAAAGCATATCACATTTATATAAAAATGTACTTTCAGTTCGCATAAGAGGGAAGAATTTGCCTGTAATTCCTTCTAATAGGAGGAAGTTTGTAAAAGTGTAAATAGAAGTAAATTTGGAAACAAAACAAATGTTAGATTCAATAGCTTATCTATCCCTTTATCTCAGTTTTGGGAATGGACATATATCTAACCAACAAGGATTTAATCATTTCAGGATTTCAGAATCTGCTCTATATCCTTATCACTTTCAAATGCAATATAAAAAAACCTGTAACTAATTTTGTAAACAGGTACATTTACTACTGATCACATTTAAGCCAGTACATTTACTCTCGCCTTTAAAATCCTTTGAAGTCCCTTGTATTCTCTAATCTTGCCTAAATATTCTCAGTCAGATATTTAAATCTCTGTTAAATTTCCACAAGGCCTTGGTGAACTATTATCTGTGTGATGAATCTGCTATGTACTATACTTTCTTAATATTTGAATTTTTATCATACTTATGAACTGTGGTGCTCATTGCCACAAGAAATCATTTAGGTTGTGAATACTATATTATCCAATATGATCTTGCTTAAAATAATTTAATATTTACTGAAGGAAAGATTTCCCAAGAATAATTGTGACTAGAGATGAATGTCAGGAGGTCTATAAAGTTCCACATTCCAGAGTTTAAATTAGTCTGAGAAATAAGAATGAGAAGCAAATAGGTTTCTTAGTTCATTTTTTTCCCAGTGTTTTTAGATGCTTTTTTTTTTTTTTTTTTTTTTGCTGCTATTGGCAAAATTCAAATTAGATGTTTAGATCCATTCCTGAATGAAAAGTCGAAAATGCAAAAATATCTTTCTTTCTTTAAGAAGATTAAAAATATATGCAGCTTTTGGGTATTCATGAGACAGACTAGTTTGACTACTTCAGTACTTTTTTAGAAGTATTTATGGTAAGGCCAGTATGAGAAACAGCTAATTTAGAGTCAGATTAGGAATTTCTCTATAGTTTCATGGTCAGAACTTTAGATGTAGTACAGATGCAGCCAGTTACCTGGACCTAGATTCATAACCAGGGTGGTAAAAATAAGTATGTAGATTTACAAAACTTACAAAAAATTTGGAACAGCAAATTCTTTACTTTCAAAATGCTGACCAGTAAAAGAGGAGATTCCTGAAGGTGAGAAGGAATTTTTAAAACTCATGCTTTGAGTTAATGTCATTAAAGGAAAGGTTAATATTGTAACTACTATAACTTTTTCTCATCCTTCACTCTGGTCTTTATGTCTCTTGGTTGGAGTCTGAAATTGCCACACTTTTCCTCTCAAAGATGAAAGATTCTTTTATTATTCTTTGAAATTAAACGTTTCCAAACAGCGCAGAAAATCCTTTAAGCATCTAGTTCAATCTTGTTTCAGTTTACAAGCACCTCTCTATTTCCACCAGCACTGTTCAGAGGTGAATCAGAATGTAAGGTAATTCTCTAGGAAAAAAATAAAAAGCAAGGAATGAAGCTTTTACTGTGTAGTATTTGCCTTTGAACTCTGGTTTTCTCAGTAAGTGTTGAAAAAGCATTTCCCTGTGGATCTGACAGCATGCCTCTTGTTCTTTTCTGATTCATTCTCAGTCTCTTCAGAACGCTTTGAAAAGCAAAGTATTAACTGATGTAGAAGCCTGTACCACTCTGGACTACAATTAGATGCGCTTAACGGAACAGAGAGCGTCCTGTTGTCATGTTGAAAGGATAGGTACTTATCTTTTGTCTTAAATTTTTGATTAATTCAAAGGATTCTGCAGATCAGATGTTATGATTCAAGAGATGACACATCACCTGTTTTTCATTTCAGTGGCTTTGGATTTCACTGTTTGTATGTTATGGATGCAGAAGGAACAGGGTTGCTTTTCAGTAACTGCTATGCCTTCGCTTTCTCACCTAGCTCTATTAAAATAAGCCTGGATGGCTGATGTGTTTGTGGTAACATATTTCTTAACCTAACACTGAAGAGGCAGCAGAAATATCTTGTGGTTAAAATTGTATCTTCAGTTAAAAAACAACAGGTGCTTCTCTATCTTGTAAATAATCATAGCAGAACTTTTCCAAACATTTCTCCATATTGATGAATGCTACTTTTGATCTTTTCAGTGTCAGTGGAATGCTGACCTTACCAGTGTTAGAGATTTTGCCATTGTGTTTCACAGAGCCACAATTTTATATTTTGCTTTCAACTTAATTCTCAAAGTCTCAATTTTGCACACAGAGGGTCTCAGAACTATTATGAAGTCTAATAATGTACTATTTCATGGCTGGCTTTTAAAATTTTCTTTTTTTTTTTTTTATTTTATTGTTAATTCATGCAGAAAGTTCAGAAAAATACGTAATTGTAGGAAGTTGAATTTTCAGGAAAAAATTAAATGTTACATGCTGCATACGATAACTGCTATTTTTGTGTGCTAATTTATTACTGGTCACCTTATATTGGAAGACTACCTCTGTAAGTGCAATTTAAAAAAACTTTATTCACTCCCACTTCAGACAGTGACATACTGGGTTGCCTATCTCAGCCAGAGGAGTTGTCTGTCTTCCTCACAGTTGACAGAAGAACTTCAGAAGAGACTAAACCAAGTGGCATATCACAGTGGTGTGCCAGAAGAGGCAGTGATTGCTCCACCAGAGAAGAGTCCCATTCAGGAAGGAGAATATCCTATTCATGAAGATGCCTGATATACAGATGGGTCCAGAAAAGGTAACCTGAAAGTGGAGAGCAGAGAAGCATTCCTTCACTGAAATAACCTGGTTTGAAGAGGGAGATGCTCAGAGTAGACAATGGACAGAACTGTAAGCTATGTGGATGGTCATAACCAAGGAACTCAGTGATGATATCCTGAACATCTGCACAGATAGTTGGGCTGTGTACTGGGGGCTCACTCTTTGGATTGCATAGTGGGCTACTCAGGAAGGGATTATGCACACCTGACCAATCTGGGGAAGAGATATGTGGTTAAACTTATGGAATATGGTTAAACACAGGACTGTAACTGTCTACTATGTATCTGGCCACAAACCCTTACCTGGAAATTATGAAGCTGACACATGGCCCAAGTTCAATGGATTGAGAATGCACCATCTGAGAACATCGCCCACTGGTTACATCAAAAGCTGCAGCAGGCAGGACAAAAGACATTGTGAGCAGCTGTTAAAGCATGGGGGCTGCTCATAAAACCATCTGATATCATCCAGGCATGACAAGACTGCGATGCTTGTTATCCAGCACCAAGAGCAAACCAGGCATATACCATCATGAGAGAATAATTAAGTTTGCAGATGACACCAAGTTGGGAATTGGTGTGGATCTGCTTGAGGGTAGGGAGGCCCTACATAGGGATCTAGATCGCTGGGCTGAGATGAATGGGATGAGGTTCAACAAGGCCAAGTGTCAGGTCGTGCACTTTGGCCACAATAACCCCAAGCAGTATTATAGGCTTGGGGATGAGTGGCTAGACCTGAGAGTGTTGGTTGATGCTCAGCTGAACGTGAGCCAACAGTGTGCCCAGGTGGCCAAGAGGGCCAACAGCATCCTGGCCTGCATTAGAAATAGTGTGGCCAGCAGAAGCAGGGAGGTGATCATCCCCCTCTACTCAGCACTGGTGAGGCCACACCTTGAGTATTGTGTTGAGGTTTTTTTTTTTTTCCCTTACTACAAGAAAGATGTTGAAACCCTGAAGCATGTCCAGAGAAGGGCAATGAAACTGGTGAGGGGTATGGAGCTCAAGTCTTATGAGGAGTGGCTGAGGGAGCTGGGATTGTTTATTCTGGAGAAGAGGAGGCTCAGGGGAAACTTCATTGGACTCTACAACTTCCTGAAGGGAGGTTGGGTGAAGAGGAGCTTGGCCTCTTCTCCCAGGCAATGGACGGGACCCGGAGAAATAGCCACAAGTTGTATCAGAGGAGGTTTAGGTTGGACACGAGGAAATACTTTTTCTTTCAGAGAGTGATCAGGCACTGGAATGGCCTGCCTGGGGAGGTCGTGGAGTTGCCGTCTCTGGAACTGTTCAAGAGGTGTCTGGATGAGAGATATGGTTTAGTAGCTTGTGGTTGCAGTGGTAATGAGAAGATGATTGGACTAGATGATCTTTTAGATCATCTCCAACCTTGTGATTCTATGATTCTATGACTCTATGATCAAGAGTCTCACCAAGATGATTGCTGCCTATGAGACTCCTCAAGTAATTGAGAGTGACCAGAGGACTCATTTTACTGGTGCAATGGTACAACACTGGGCAGATGAAAACAACATTGAGTGGCAATTCCATCTGCCATATAATCTGACAGAGGCAGGACTTATTGAATGCTATAATAAGGATGCCCTGAAGACAGACTCTCAGTCTCTGCATGGATGGACAAAGAGACACTACAAAACGCTCTGGGACCTGAATGAAAGACCTAGAGATAGCAGACCCAGTGCCCTCAAGATGCTGCAGACAACATGGGCCTCCCCTCTTAGGATCCGAATTGTGGGCACTGACAATCAGATAAAACCCTAAATTGGTAATGACCTTCTGTAGTAACCTTCTGTTCCCTGCCCCTGAGAATCTAGAGCCCAGTACCTGTAGAATAGAATGGCCCTAAACAGTGCAAGTAGGACCAAAGTGATGTGTCCTACTTGCACAATGGGTGAGATTATTAGATATGTGAGGCTTGGTTATCCCTCTGGTAATCAGTACACAGCCTACTGACATGTGGTCAACATTCTGGTCTTCATCACTAAGGGGACATTCTTCATGTCCCTGTGGCAGATCTGAACCCCATTTGGTTCCTGATATAGTTATACAGTCACAGATATCTTGTCAAAGGGTGTGGTACAGATGGCCAGGATATGCCCCAATGCAAGTTTAAGTGTTGACAGGACAAGAATACGGCCTGTATTTTGCCTTGGAGGGCTGATCTCCTCCTCCTCTTGGTACCTCTGAAACATCTGTACTACTCCCTGTGAGTCTTTGGATCTAGGATCATGAGAAGGAACAAAATGTCATTGAAATGCTCCAATGTCACCATGAGATAGAGAACAACACCTTGTGGTGGCCTATGTGGGACGATGGAACATATGATGGACCTGCACCAAGCAGCTGCATGCCTCCAGTAATATCATCGAGCACTGGCCCATGAAAGAACATGAACCTCAACCACAAACTGATCACCAATCACCTTATATTATGTCAACCTGTATCGCGATGGGCAAATTGTATAGACATCATGGTACACTGGATCCCTGATTAGGAAAGGCTCAACCTCCAGCTGGCTCAGTCATTGGTTCATGCCATGAAGGGGTGGAGTGTATGGGGATTTCTGAGTCACAGCCTGAACTACTGACTGATCACATGGAGAAAAGACCTGGTCAGCCCTGGGAACACAGGTGAAGACTATTAGACCTCGTTTAAGGGCTGACTGCCACCGTGGAAGGATCTCTTGTTGGAGATCCCACCTCTTGGAGTTCTTTCCCTGCAAGCATTGATCCTCAGAGATGGGTTGACATTCCTTTCCTTCCTTTTTGCAACATCTCCTCATTTGAGCTGGTCTCTTTGCCTTCACAAACTTTAAAAACTTTAATAAGATTTTAACGTTGAGCATAGACAAGTCATTTTACCTTTACTAGATATACCATATATCTGTGTGAGAATCTGTTTAAATGTTATAAGTTCACACTTCCTTGAACCTGGAATGTTGAATATATCACCTATTTGAGTTTTTTCATCTTTGGAAACTAGTGGTTGTAACTTAAAGCTGGATGTTTCTTTTTATTCAGGGTAATGGGAGCCTTTAAACATGTAAAATTACAGCAACAAATACTTAAAAATAAATACATAGAATTCTACTCCACATTGTTAGCATGTCTTCTCTAAGAGAAGTCATTACAGAATCTGCCTCAAACTGAAGTGCTGGAGAAGAGGCAATGAATGCAGGGACAAAATAAGCATTAACTAGGAGCCCTCAGATAATATCTTTCAGTTCTAAAAGTTCAGAATTTGAAATAGCTGAATTGCTAACAATGCTATTTGTCATTGACCATCCTGAGCCCCGGAGCTGTAGTGTGAAGTATGTCAAAGAGCCTAAGTGTGACTAAGACTGTAACTCAGTGCTGTTGTGACTTTTTATTAGGAGAATAAATAACTATATATATTGTACCCTCACTAAAATTTGTTGATCAGAAATTTATTGCTTTGAAGGAGAACAAAGAAAGCATATGTAAGAAGTTAAAAATCTGTCAGTGGTGCTGTCAGAATCAACTTGCATAATAAAATTAACTGGAGAAATAATTTACTGATTGATATTGTTACTTTTGTTTTTAGTGCTGTGGCAATCCTGCATTGTCAGGAAGAACAAAATGTCCCTGAGATTGCTTGTTTGGCTTTAACTTACATTTAGCACTGTGCAATCGAGTATTTAATTTAACCAGAAAAATAGAGTATATGAAGAGGTTTGTTTATTCAGGGAAAAGAAATGATGTGATTTTTGATGAGAAGAACCTGAATATCTAATCTGAAAACAAGGTACTCAGAAGCTTTAACTCTTTGCTGGTAAACACCTAGAGAAATGTTCGCTTTTATGCTAATGTGCTTTCTGCCAGTGTTGTTGGAGTCCTAGAACGCTGCAAATTTGTTGAGCACAAGGCTCAAGGGAACCACTTTAGCACCTTCCTATCTCCATCTCCAGGATCTACAAGATCCTTGGAGAATCTTCCTGCAAAAGAAGAAAGGAAGAGTGGAGTGCCGTGGATACTCCAAAATGTACTGAAATAGGACTGCCTGAAGCAGAGGGAGTTGCTTGGAGAATATGCTAAAGTGACCTGTAAGCCCTAAGTGAGCCAATCTGATGGAAAAGAAATTTTTATACTTTAATAGGAAAGGGATAACTAGATGAGGAGCAGGTAGCAGAGGTAACTCCTCCCTATGGCTTTTAAGGTCTGGCCATTTTAACTAGAATTCTAAGCAGGCTTTTGAAAGAGCAACTTATACTACTGTTAGTGCAGAGACTAACAATATCTGCAGCCTTCTGGGCTGGTTCAGAGCATGGTTAGTTGCATGGGATATGTGCAAGCAACTTCCTCAAAATATAACGTCTATAAAAACATATGTATTCCAAACTGAATTTTTGTTTCTTTACAATTTTCCTGTAGTCACAGACTTCTTGTTCTCCCCATCTTGTTTAATATCTTTATTGATGACCTAGACGAGGGGACTGAGTGTACCCTCAGTAAGTTTGCAGATTGGGAGGATGTGTCAAACTGCCAAGTTGGGAGGATGTGTCAAACTGCCTGAGGGTAGGGAGGCCCTTCAGAGGCATCTGGATAGGCTGAATTAGCTGGGCTGAGCAAAATGGGATGAGGTTCAATAAGACCAAGTGCCGGGTCGTGCACCTTGGCCACAATAACCCCATGCAATGCTATAGGCTTGGGGCAGAATGGCTTGAAGAATGTAGAGAGGAAAAGGACCTGGGGGTGTTGGTTGATGCTCGGCTTAACATGAGCCGGCAGTGTGCCCAGGTGGCCAAGAAGGCCAACGGCATCCTGGCCTGTGTTAGAAATAGTGTAGCCAGCAGGAGCAGGGAGGTGATCATCCCCCTGTACTCAGCTCTGGTACGGCCGCACCTCGAGTACTGTGTTCAGTTTTGGGCCCCTCACTACAAGAAGGACATTGAGGCCCTGGAGAGTGTTCAGAGAAGGGCAACAAAACTGGTGAGGGGTCTGGAGCACAAGTCTTATGAGGAGCGGCTGAGGGAGCTGGGATTGTTTAGTGTGGAGAAGAGGAGGCTCAGAGGAGACCTTATTGCACTCTACCACTTCCTGAAGGGGGGTTGTGGTGAGGAGGGGGTGGGCCTCTTCTCCGTGATAAATAATGACAGGACAAGAGAGAATGGCCACAAGTTCCACCGAGGAAGATTTAGATTAGATTTGAGGAAAAAATTTTCTCTGCAAGAGTGGTCAGGCACTGGAACGGTCTGCCTAGAGAGGTGGTTGAGGCACCATCCCTAGCGCTGTTCAAGAAGTGTTTAGATGAGGTGCTAAGGGATTTGATTTAGTAGTTGGGTAGGGATGGTGATAGGAGGATGGTTGGACTGGATGATCTTATAGGTCCTTTCCAACCTAATGTACCTATGAACCTATGAACCTAGACCCTACCCTTGGGTAATTGTCACAGATTGATAGAAGCCACACACCTGAATCAAGAAGAAATATGTTCACTATAGGGATAAAAAGCTAAAGAGTGGTGTGGATGATTTTGATGTCAGTCACATTTCTGGCAGCTGGTTACAGGTGCACTTATCTGTATCTATTGTATTGTCCATACAAAAAAAAAAAGCTTAAAAAATATGTGGCCCCATTAAGACATTGTCTGTGTATTTGAGTTGTTGTTAATCTGCTTTTAATTACAGATTTGGACTTACCTCTGGGTGGCATACTAAAGAAATGAACTTTTAAACTTCTTTAATAATACCAAATAGGGAAGAACAGTTTTTCTAAGACTTGAAGCAATTAACAGAGTATTTATTTCGGCTTCAAATCTCCAGCCTCTGCTCATCTCTGTAACTTGCTGTTCTTCTGTATATTCTCACTGTCCTAGCTATTCAATGTTCTATTGTCTGCAAGGTTTTGGAATCTTTTGGCATACCTTGTATTGTCTCTGTGACTTAAACTTATCAAATTAGATATGAAACATTTTTTTTATTTGTTTCCTCTGGAAGAGCACAAACTTTATTTTTGTCAGATACCTTAATTTTCCTTAAAATATATTAAAATTATCTCTGGTGCACAGCACAAACCTCAAATCATTACACAATATAACTTTCCCGTTCTCCAAATTTAAACAAAGGACATTAGAAAATTAACTTCGTTTGTTCTCTGGGAAATTTGACACTTTCTTGCTTTCCAGTAATGTTGATAAATGTAATAAAGAATCAGTTAAAGATGCAGAGAATATCTGTTTTCTCACAGAATCGTGGAATGGTTGAGGCTAGAAGGAATCTATAGAGGTGATTTTAGTCATAGATGTTCTAAACTATCCATATGGAAGTTGTGGCATCATTTATGGTCATAAAAGCATTGCAAAACATAAGAGTTGGTGTTGACTAACTTTGTCTGAATTTCTCTTCCATGCTTCAGGATGATGAGATGGGAGATAGCATTGTTTAGCATACACAGTATCATTTGAAAATACAATGAGGGCTGTGTTCAAACTTGTTATTAACTGACACTGACTGGCATCTGACTTCTCTAGGAAAGTTTTCTTGTTTTCTTTTGTAGAACTTTCAGTTCTTTTTCTCTCTTGTAGAAGGATATTGATTGAGGATTGGTGAGGATATCGATATTGACTGCTGCTTGTTTCCTTCACACCTTTGTCATAAGTGACAGCTGAATGTCTTATTTTGTTTTCCAGCCTGAACCTGAACTGACTGGCCTGAATCAGTGTTACCTTTCTGGGTGTAAGGAATGTTTTCTCTTGTTTCTTTTGTTACCAGGGTCAGGGCAATCCCAGACCTGAATGTAGACTGGGAGAAGAACTTGATGAGAGCAACACTGTGGAGAAGGACTTGAGGTTCCAGTGGACAAAAAGTTGGATATGAGCCTGCATTGTGCAATTGCAGCCTGGAAGGTCGGTGCCAACAGAGGTGTGGGATGGCCAGCATAGAGAGGGAGGTGATTGCCCACTCTGCTCTCTCTGTCTGTGTGAGTTCTGTCTGCAGTACTTTGTCCAGAACTGGGGCCCCCAGCATGAGAAGTACACAGAGTTGTTGGAGTGGTTCCTGAGAGCCAAAAGGATGATCAGAGGGCTCCTCTGAAGAAGACCTGTGGGAGCTGGGCTTGTTCAGCCTGTAGAAGAGAAGATTCCAGGGAGACCTCACTGCCTCCTTCCAGAACTTGAATGGAGCTGCTAAAAAAGACAGAGACCAATGTTTTACACAGACTAGGGCAAAGGGGAATGGTTTTAAAGAAGAAGATAGGAAATATTTTAGTCAGAGTATTATGAAGCACTGGCAGAGGCTGTGTAGAGAAGCTTTGGTTGCCCCGTCCCTAGAGGCCAGGCTGTGTGGGGCCCTGGGCAACCTGAACAGCAGATGTCAACCCTACCCGTGGGCAAACTGAGAAGGAACTGGATGACATTCTATGATTACATTCATTGCTTCCACTCATAATCTGAAATGAGATTGCAGTTGTGTTACTGCCTACAGAACTATAACCTAAACAGTCATTATCTGCTTGAGAGTTTGTTTTCATTTATGAAGTCCAAAACACATTAGCCTTTCATGGGGCCAAAACATTTGAGGACTCTATAGAGAACATGCTGTTTTGAAAAGAGGACCCTGAAAACAGGCCATCAGCAGTCTCTCATATTTTTTCCTGTTCATGCATTTATTATTGGAATTAACTTAGAAAAAAACCTTGTTAAGCCTCTTCTCCTTACTAAGGAGAAACTCTGTAGGGACAGGAAGCTCAGTTTTCAATAGAAAGCACTTAGTTTCATTAATGAATGTTAGCTGCATCAGGAACACAGACAGGTCTGAGTGAGATTTGAAAAGAGAGAACAAAACCAGTCCGGGACAGAGATCAAGGAGGGGTATGTTGTATTTTAAAAGTTGGACTTCTTTTGCATTTAAGAGTTGGGTTTTTGTTGTTGTTTTTTCCTAAAAAAAAAAAAAAAAAAAAAAAAAAAAAACCAGCATATGATAGGCTTCTCTATTTCCATTAGATCTTTTCATTAATAATACTAAATAGCTAAATTGCAGATAGTCTAAGTATATCCTTGGTTGTTTTTCTGCAGATGTAACAGGGGACGTGTTTCATTCAGAATTTAAATGTTGTCATGACAAAGATCAGAATTTATGTTACTAGATGCTAAAGGAAATAACAAAAGGTTGTAGATGAGGGAAAAAAGAAAAAGTAGTTCAATTCACAGTTTTAAATTTGACATGAAACATTTGAGAAAAAACATAAGCATCTGTTGACTATCGTGATTTCAGCATGAAAATCACAAATCACATAGGACATGATTTGAAGTTGTTATCTATTTAGATTTTAAATAAAGATCAAATAAAAGGGCACTGCTGAACAAAAATTTCAGATTGATTTTTCTGTAAAGAAACATCAGAAACATTGCATGACTTCTTGGTTCATAAGCTCAGCTCTTGCTTTCTTCTTAGTTTCATTGTTTTTTATCATTTGTCCACAAGGAAACAAAAGAAATTAAAAAAAAAAAAAAAGAAAGAAGAAAAAGATAATTGTCACTGTGGTATATTTTGTAGCATCCTTCTTTTATAATGTGCATATTATGTTGTTTGTCTTTTGTATTCCACTTTTACAGTGAACTATACTTCCTCTACTTTTTTGTTACTGTTCGAATGTAGCATTGTGATGAAATATGAAAAAGAAAGGCAGTAAGTAGAGAAAAAAAGGACTTTGGAATTTAGAATTTCTATTTTTATCTGAATTTCTGAGATGGTATATGAAAAATACAGCAGACAACTATGAGGAAAGGCTTTCTTAGATAAGGCATAGCTAAGTTATGCCTGAAGTGCTGCTTCCATTCTGATGCTTTATTATGCTGGGAAGTCAGAAATTGAAGCAAATAACTTACCCAAGCTGATATGTGAAATCTGGGCTCTTCAGATCCCAAACTACTTGCATAGGAACACCATACAATCACAGAAATTCCTGATTTGGAAGGGACCCACAAGGATCACTGAGTTCAACTCCTGTCTCCACACAGGACCACCCAAAATTCAAGCCCTATTTCTGACAGCGTTATCCAAGTGTTCCATTCCCACTGCCCTCTGGGGCAGAGGCTTCCCTTTCCCTGACGCCTCGGCCCTTCCCCCATCACAGCCCCATATCGTTCCCTCGGGCCCTGTGGCTGTCACAGAGCAGAGCTCTGTGCTGCCCTTCGCTCCCTGTGAGGAGCTGCAGCAGCCATCAGGCCTCCCCTCAGCCTGTTCTGTGCTGGGCACAGCACACCAGGTTCTTCTCATGCATCTTCCCTTCTGGACCCTTCACCATCTTTGTAGTCCGCCTTTGGACACTCTCTTAATAGTTTTATCACCTTCTTATATTGTAATGCCCAGTTCTGTGCCAGTTGCTGGAGGTGTGGCTGCAGCAGCAGAGAGTATATAGAAATAGATTTCTGCATAGATCCAAAATGACTTAATTACTGTTTGGTCATCAACTGTAAAATTTTGGGGTAAACCAGTGAGGCTTGGTGTTCAGGTGTGTCTGGCTTATCTGGATAGTATTATCTCTAGCTTTTAAAATTGAGCCTTAAAGTAATCTATAGGTAGCTTAAGTTCAAGCTGCAAATTATTATTGTTTTAGTAGAAATTTGCCATAAATTTTGGAGGGAGCCACATTTCATATGAAGTAAGAAGAAAACCTCAGGGAGTGTAATACTTGCCCAATCAAATATTATTTCTCCCTTAACAATCTCCATGAGATGAATAATTATAAAGATAAAATATCTTAAAGGGAAAATATATTAATATATTGTTGTATTAGAAGCTGTTATAATGTCTCAACAACTCTGTTTGAAAGTCAAGAATCACTGAATCATTAAGGTTGGTGTAGACCTCTAAGATGATCAAGTCCAGCCATTTACTTACCAACAAATGTGATACTATGTACAAATTCTCTGTATTTTTTACTGGTAGTTGTTAATAGCTAGTTACAAGGTGTCTGGGCAGAAACACATGGAGGTATACACTTACTTGATTTTTAGAACATAGATAGGAAGAAACTCATTAAATGGTGTCATAGAAATTCATGCTGAAGTCAACTTTTAATTTTGGAATGTCTTGATTTATCAGAAAATATCAACTTCGGGCTCCAGATTTCCTCTGAAAATCTTTCTGTTGCAGTTTCTGAGATAAAATATATCATGCTATTCAGTTACAATTTTCAATTAGAATTTTTTGTTATTTTGGGGAAAGCAGCATGATTTTATTTAGTATAAATAGTATCTATTTTGTATAATTTATTTAGAAAATAGTTTATATGATTGTATTATATACTGCTGTTCATCAGACAGCAAGAGACAGAATTATACTAGAGGTACTGGAAAATATCATCCGTATTCTAACTTCTGTGAGTAAGTTTGAGACTCAAAACTTACCCTGATTTAAACACCAATGGCTGTATTTCTGCTTCTCACACAGCAAGAACTGTGTTTTTGCCTAGCTCAAAACTCTAATTTGCTTTGGAGATTAAATGAACATGCTGTTATGTATGACACATATTCTAGACTGGGGATTGGGGCATTTGTGTATGCATAGACACTGCACACATTAACACAGAATATTTGCATGAGCCAGGGAGTGAAGGCTGTACCTAGTCACAAATCTTCAGTACATATCATGTGTTTCATTTCTACCTGTTATGGAACACCTCAGTTTACAAGGCAAAATGCTACTTCTGTGCAACATGCCCTAAGATACAAATGTTAGAGATGAATAATTGAATTGCAGTGCCCTCAGAGACTGTAAGTTCTGAAGTACTATGAATAGGGCATGATAAATTCTGTTTGTTTGCCAAGAGCCTTGGGATTCCACAAGAAGCACAAATCCAAGAACTTGGAATTATTTCCCCTTGTATCCCCACAGACCCTGCTAAAGAGTCTGTCCTTTTCTGTAGCTCCCCTTTAGATGCTGAAAGGCTGCTTGCAACCTTCTCCAGGCTAAACAGCTCCAGCTCTCTCAGCCTGTTTTCTTAGGAGAGACATTCCATTCCTTGGATCATTTCTGTGGCCCTCTGGGCACACTTGAACATGTCTATTTCTCTCCTGTACTGAGGACTACACATCTGGATGCAATACTCCAACGCAGAGCAGAGGGACGGGATCACCCCCCTCTCCCTGCTGGCCATGCTTCTTTTAATGCAGCCCAAGGTACAGCTGGCTTTCTGGGATGTGAGGGCATGTTGCTGGCTAATGTCCAACTTCCCATCCACCAGTACTCCCAAGTCTTTTTTTCAGGGCTCTATTCAATCCTTTCAGCTTGTATTGGTAGTGGCTGTTGCCTTGACCCAGATGTAAAATCTTCCATTTGTACTTGTTGAACCTCATGAGGCTCACCTGGGCCCACTGCTCGAGCCTGTCTAGGTCTCTCTGGATGTCACCCTGTCCCTCTGGTGTGTCAACCACACACCGCAGCTTGATGTCATCTACAAACTTGCTGAGGGTACACTTGACCTTTTTTACCCACGTGTAGCTGCTTCATCTCTCTTTGTATGAAAAAGCATTAAGACACTGTGGTCTGTCAGCTGTACCAGGCTAGGTAGTTTCTTGGTGACATCCCTCACCTGAGTCCCAGGATGACAGCAGACTTCTCTAAGAAGTGGTTCTGCTCAGCACACTGGACATTCAGTTCCCTGCAGGGAGGCATCACCTACAACTAATACCCATCTCTTCTTCAGTGATATAATTTTGATATTGGGAGAATGAACAGAGTGACAGTATAGAATTAATTTTGTAGTTCTTGGGTGGCCAACTGTATAGTTTTGCAAGATCCTAGGTGACTGATATTAAAGGGCATTGCAGCAGAGTAGAGAGTAACTGCACATCACTTTCCCAATAAATAAATAAAGCTCTTGAGAAAAAGCAAAAGAACGCTAAACATCAGTGTAAGGGGAGAGGTGGTTATTAAAAGCAAACATATATCTTTTGAAAAGCTCAACCAACACTTGAAGTATTTGCTAGTTAAACATAAAACTCTAAAACAGTCATGAAAGCAGGTTTCTAGAAAAAGCCAGAAACCAAAACCCAAGTACAAATGTCAAAATCATTTTTCAAAAACAACAGAAGTGAGGTTTTTAAGACAGTTAATTCAGCCTATAGATATGACTATGGGAAAGGAGTTCTCAGGGAAGGTTAAGCCTCTACCAGAAAAACTAAATGAGGTCATCTCACTCCACGCATTTGAACTTCAAGAGGTTTGTGTGCTGGAATTCTTTTGAGAGTGATTCATCAGAATATTTATTTCACTGAAGTATTAGTAGAAATTGTGGGGAAAAAAAAACAACAAAAAAAACAGATAAACTGAACTGAAGCAGATGGCCAGGAAGAAAACCTATATTTACTTCAGGCCTATAAATGTTCACCTCAACGATGAAATCTAGGCTATATAGCTAGAGGTTTAAAATTCTCTTGCATTTCAGGTCTCAAAGGTAGCAATTGAGACAATTTAGAAAGATCTGCATGAAAGACCTAAGAAAATTAAAATTTAGTACATGTAGGGAATTAGTAGACTACAGTAAAGAATGATTTCTGGACACATGATGAGTATGGAGAGCAGTGATTATGTAGAAGGCATTAAGAATCCTGAGCCATAGGGGTAGAGAGAGGTGCTTAGTCTAGTCTTCCTGGGCTTTTAAGAGGTGTCCTACAAACTTCATTGCAGCAGACTCCCAAAGAAACTGCCATTGAATAAAATAAATATTTATTCAAGAGTAAAGAGACAAGAAAGATTCTAGATGACAAGTATCAGTAGCACTTACATAAATGGATGTATTCCCCTCCTCACCTTATAGCAAAATTAAAAACAATTAAAAACTATCTGGTATAACTCTCATAAACAGTGAAGAACTTGAGAAGGCTGATAAGAGGTATGAGATAGCTACAATTCCAGGAATCACTGGATGAATCAAAGAGCCTGAAACAGAGACTGCTGACAGGGTTGGCATGTTAAATGAGAGAGAGCATGGAAAGTAACTGATTGCTAAGATTACTTCACACACAAGAGCTTAAATTCTCAAACTAATGGGAATCGTGTTCAGAAGAAATGATCCTCATGTATCATATTGGTGACCTGAGGAGCTCTTTAGTTCAGGAGGCTAAGTGACAGAAAGTCTGAGACAGACGCATAATGGTAGAGAAATCTTTTGAGTATTCTTAAATATGTTTGTCTCAAGAATCCCTGGGCTGCAGGCTGTTGGAGCCCAGGAGAACATTTTGAGGAAACGACACTATCTACTTTTATATTAACTTCTAAGCATCTGGTTTAGTCTTCTGCTAGAGGCTCAGTTTAGGACTAGACAGAATGGCCCAGTATTATCAATCTTCACTCCTTCTTCCTGTGGCTTACAGTTGGTAGCTAATTGCACCTCTTCCAGAAACAACTTACTCTACTTTGTCCAGACATAATATTTGACTTCAGATTCATCATTCAGACTGCTTTATGATCTAATGTAGCAAGGATCAAGCAGACTTCTGGCAGTGTACCCTGTGTAGTCCACTCTGTAGATGCTCTAGTCCAGTGACTGTGGAGAAGAAGCTGTAGCTCATTTTTTTCCTACTCTCTAAGGTTCGTTTACTAGCCTTCACTCCTGCATCTGTATAATACATCACCTAATTAGTTAGTAAGTCTATTCACATGCTAAGGATGTGTGGCTATCATTAGTGTCACTTATTCAGTCTGTGGTAAATGTTACATTAAAATCTTTTCTGATCTCTGTCCTTGCTGAACATTTTCATTGCTGCTGTGAGCCAGATCAAAGGTGTCCTGCTGTGATTAACCAAGGCTTTGCAGACTGATTCATTTATTATTTCAAAAACATTATCCATCAGCATTAAGAAGCTGTCCAGATATACTCTTATCCTCTCAGATAATGTTTATGATTTTTACTTACCTATGAGTTATCAACTATATCACTTCTGAGTTAGTCAAGTTCACTAGTTTCTCATACACATGTAAATATAGGGTGCTTTGAATGACAGCTTTCAAATTTTTGATGCCATTTGGCCTTGATCTTCATAGAATTGCTCTCTGGCTGAATGATGATAAATGAAAAGGTAACTGGATGAACCTAAGGTCTTTAATGTGAGTTATCCATTAGATGAAAACATGCTATTGAGTAGAGAGAATGGGGTAAACTCTCAGATATCAGAGATGCAACTAAAAGGAGTAAATGTTTATATCAGATTCATTTTGGATCTCTTGATACTTCATTCATTATATGCATCTGTAGTTCAGGTACCTCTATAGTCTTGTATATATAAAAAGAAAATTTGTGCCCATTAGTGTTATGGTTATTTCAGTGGTGTGAAGATATAATCCTGTAAGTTTTGCTGCTGATTCTCAATTTTCATTATGTGCTACTGTATTTAAAATTATTCAGGGGATCTATTGTCTGGGAATCAAATAGTTCATTTGCATTTGTACTGTCAGGATACTATGCAGTCTGGCAGCTCTGTGGGGGCTCCGAGTATAGCCAGGGCTGGCCCCCACACCCAGCCAGGAAACTGGGTACCCACATGGCAGGTGGAGACAGCCCTAGCCTCAGCCAGCTCCCTGGGTACAGGTTGGGCTGAGGTTGGGCTGGAGCATCAGCACACAGATGAGGGTCACAATTAATGAAGTCCACAACCATGCTGGAGTGTGGACTGATAGCTCTAAGGAGGGATGGATGAAAAGGACTCCTGGTCCACAGCCAGGAGTGAGGAGGCCCTGGGGGAGGACAAGCAGGGCTGCAAGGCATGATAGTGTCACTGGGACACTGATAAGAATATAAAATCAATCAGAAAAAATTCTCACAACACTTGGATATAATTGATTTTTCAAGTTAGATGACTTCAGGAAAATATTCATTCTGAGGTATTCTTCCCTTTCGTGGCTCAAATCTTTTGTAGATATGGATGAAATATTCCTCCAGTATTGTTTGCCAGATGTAATTTGAATTACTTTGAGCTTTTTGGCCAAGCTTTTTCAGTTGAATTATTTTTTTCCCCTGGCATTAATGGTGTTATAACCCCCCAAAAATCACATCAGTAATGAAACCAGACACAAAACTAAAGAATACAGCCAGGAGCTCTTTTCCTCTTGTTAGGTGTTTCAACTATCAGATTATCAAATACGGGTCTTCATATGCTTTGGTGAAGATCATATGATTTTAGTAGTATTCTTAAATATCTGTTGCTCCAAAATACAGAAGAGAATTGAGCTGCTGGTTTGACATGAAGGAAACAGTATGTCTAGATTATGTATCATGTGCCTCTAAGTGTTTAATTACTTACCCAACAATATAAACAGGAGAGATTATCTAATGAATCTATGTCTTGGCAAATCAAACAACATTAAATGTTGAATGTCAACAGTATTTGACATTTAACATCAAACAGAACTAGAGGGCACTGCTCTGCAGTGTGCTGTGTCACTTAACCATATCCTCATTACATGCACCCCATCTGGAGAGACTGCCTGTGGTCACAGTGCAGCCAATTCAGTGACCTTGATGAATAGGTTGTAGTGGTGCAACAAAAAAAAAAAAAGAAAAAAACCCCTCAAAAACAGTTGATAAGATTAGCAGTGGAAATTTGTTTCTTGAGAACATGACTGCAGTTGTTGTGACATGCTGAATTAGGAAGACTGTATCAGTGTTTGTTAAGCGTGTGTGATTAGAGATGTCTATGTAGTATGTCAAGGGTGTTCTCTAACATTTTGAAGCTTTTGAGGATGGATGAAGGTCACTATAGTTATGTTAGCTAACTTTGTGAGATAAAGTGTTCCTAAAAGCCGCCAGAGCTGTATGCTACTACACAACCACAACTGTTAAAGGGCATAAAATATTTTACAGAATATTGAAAGAATACAATCTTACCAAATTGTTGCTGATTTGTCCTAGTTTGCTCTGGAGTCTATTGTGAGTTTTCCTTGTTCTCATTTCAGTTTGACTTTTTGTGAGCAGGTGAAGGAAGACTGAATCTAGTGTTACAGACAAGCAACTCATTCAGCAATGCTGATCAATGGCACATATAGATCAAGAGCAGAAGAAATCACTGTAGAAGCAGACTCTATGAGACCAGTTCAGTCATCTTCATCTAATGATATCTCCTGCAGCATTCATACCATGTGGCTGTGCCAACATTTAGGGTAATGTGTAGTTCAGAAAAGGAACCAAGTCAAATACTGAGGAGTGTTTCATCTGTAGCTTTTCTAAGAAGACAACTGGCTCATCATCAGCTACTTATTTTCTAAAGTTTCTAGATGCTTTTGCCAGTTTGTCAGGATGGATCGTAGGTAGTTATTTGATCTAAGAATGCACTGTCTGGATTAGGTTTTTATGTTGCTGCTCATGATAGCTGTTTTGATATAAATAACGTGAGAATTCAGCCATGGATAATGCATACTCTTTGTATCTCACTATGCTCCTCTGTTCCTCTGGTAGTAATAATACTGAGCAACACATGGCATGGTGATATTTTTGCCCATTTGCTGCATTTTGCTGTTCTTTCTTGCCTTTGGCTAGGCACTCCCCAGATTTTTGGAAGTTTTTCCTGTATGGTAATCCAAATGAAGATCTGGACTGAGAAAATGCAAGATTACAAGGCCAAGTTACATCAAGATCTTCTGAAGAGCTAATGACATATACAGCATAGGGCTGGATTTTGTATCATTTAATGTGTTTTGCATACAGACAAGTTCGAAGCAGTTCAGAAATTGTTGAGGGTTCCATTTCCTTGAGTATTTTGTCAGCTGCTTGGTAGGGTACTGCCATGTAAGATAACAGTTCATCTTCCCTAGAAGAGGAACCACTTTTTTTATTGAGCAGGTCTTATGCTGAAATTAGTTAAATCTGAGCTGAAAATGTGGGAGAGAAAAGCAAGAGAGGAGAGCTTAAACCATTTCAAGGCTAGAAATCATCTGACTGAGCAGGAGTTCATGTTGTTCTCTAGTAAACAAACATACTGCAGTAGTTAGTCCTATTTGCCCTACCTTTTGTGATCCTAAAATATTCTTGCTGTGTGAGTATTTCTCCCAGGAAATTGTTCTGGGAAGTGGTTGTTAGATAACAGTCACCTTGTGTCCATTTCCTTTGCTGCAACTGAAAAATCCCACAAAGCATAAGTGTTTGTCTCTGAATAATTCCATATAAGGGTTTCCTATAAACACTGGGTTACTACCAGTGCATGCAAGGAATATTATTAAAAATTGTCTGGGGAAGAGTGTAGCAATAATTTTATTTTACTTTCTCTTATTCTCATGTGGTTCATCTGTACTTGGGGAACGTTTTATAGAGTATACCTTATTGCAGTGTTGGGCTTTCCCTTAAATTTGATCAGGGAAATGATGTGGAGTGCTAATCATAGAATCATACAATGTCTTAGGTTGGAAGGGCCCTCAAAGATTAAATAGTTCCAACCTCCTGCAATGGATAGGGTTGCCAACCCCTAACTCAGGCACTAGATTATATTTCCCACTCCATCCAACCTGGTCTTGGACACTTCCAGGGGTGGTGCATCACAACTTCTTTGTGCAGCCTATGCCAGAAACTCACCACAATGTCAAAATGAAAAATTTCCCAGACATCTAACATAAAACTACCCTCTTTTAGTTTAAAAATATTCCCCCATATCCTATCAGTATCTACTCATGTAAAAAAATCACTTTCTCTCTGTTTTATAAACTGCCTTTAAGTACTGGAAGACCACAGTGAGGTCTCCCCTGATCTTCCTCATCTCCAGATTCGACAAGCCCAGTTCCCTCAGCCTGTCTTCAAAGGAGAGGTACTCCAGCCCTTTGATCATCTTTGTGGCCTCCTCTGGACCAATAGTTCCAAAAGCTCCACATCTTTCCAGAGCTGCAGATATTAAGCATAGAAAAATCTTATTTGGAAAACTTCTGCATTTCTACTTAGGGATACCTCTTCGAGGAGGACAAATGTAAGAAATAATTCCCGTGAGTTAATTATACGTTGAGTAACCTGTATTTTTCTTGGTGCTTGAGTACTCAACAAGACCTTTAAACTAGTTACTGTATATTTTAGATAAATTCCAAGTTACTGCTTTTTATCTCAGTGAAGTCATATTTATGTTAGTAACCTCTGAGGAATGACAGTTTGGATTACTTTACCGGCTGCTTATCAAACATGAATTAAGACTGACCAATAAAGGATTTGAGGTAGCTGTGAACTTCATGAGCAGTTCTGCTATGCAAGACATGGATCTGCCAGATTATAAACAGTTTTGGGGGAGTTTATTCAAAAGTAATTTCCATGTTTTTGAACATACAGATGTATTTTGAATCCCCATCTGATTCTCCAGTTGGTGCTGTGGGCACAAAGTTCCCTTTTCTCAGTTAACAAATTAATTCACTGGTTTATTTTACTACCTCCTGTTATAAATTCCCCCATTTCCTTTCTCCTCTTCCCTGCCCAGTCATCAGATTAATGTCTTTTATTGTCCTCATTTTACAAGACCTTCTTCTATCATCAAACAGAGAAATTCAGACTCTGGACCCAATTCATGGCACCTCATTCAGATTTCTATTGTAATTTTTCTGGGAAATATTGTCTGCTGGATGACTGGACAGAATTTTAAAGAATCTTCTGTGTTCAGAATCTGGTACAGAGAAGGCTTATATTATACCTCTTTGCTATACTCTGCATCCAGGAGTGTAGTTCCTCATTTTTTTAATTTGGAGGTATTTAAATCTCTTTGTGAGGGTTTGTTAAGAACATTTTATTGACAATTCTACTTGGATGAGTTCTTTGTTTTTGTTTTGTTGGATTTTTTTTTTGTATGTGTTTTTTTATTATTTTTATATAGATAGATAGATAGATAGATAGATAGATAGATAGATAGATAGATAGATAGATAGATAGATAGATAGATAGATAGATATGTGCAGAGGCATAATGCTGCACTGGGTGATAGGAGGCTCTCAGTAGCTAAAGATTTGCACAGCATTCCATGTGAGATCAGTTTTCACTAGTCACCAAACAAATCTTCATTTTATCATTAACTAGATCTTATTTTTATTAGTGATTCACCACAAACAAAAATTGCCCCTGTTTGCAGTTGCAGTTACTTCTAGACCACAGCAAACATTTTGCCAGACTATTTGTTTTGTCTGCTCTGGTTTACTTAATGTATCATTTAGATGAAGCAAATAAACCTTTGCCCTGTTTTTTCC
Source organism: Cyrtonyx montezumae (assembly GCF_038088225.1). Taxonomy (NCBI): domain Eukaryota; kingdom Metazoa; phylum Chordata; class Aves; order Galliformes; family Odontophoridae; genus Cyrtonyx; species Cyrtonyx montezumae. The sequence goes on along the minus strand of NW_027071992.1, from coordinate 10,621,138 downwards.
AACTCATCAATGTTAAAACGATTGAAATATAAAACAGAAATATGATCATCACTTTCATCTTGTAATATAAGAAGTTAAGATTATAAAACATAATTTTGTTTTCACTGTTTTGCCTATGTGTAAATACTGACAGCTTTCGCTACTCTTTGTGATGCTGTTAGTGAGGAGATTTACATCTCTAAATGCTCTAATTTACTGTTTCATATAATGTGTAGAGAACTTGGTATTTGCACAGCCAAGTTGCACATGTGTTAATAGTTCAAAAAGACAATTACAGTGAGACTGAAGGGAATGATCTTCCTCATAAATAACATGGGAAAAGCATGAAGGAAATTAAAAACTGAACAAGAAGGGTAGTCCTTAACAACTAATGCTTATAAATAACATTGCAAACTGGAACCAGTTTGGTTTATCCAAGCTATGATACATCATGCTGGTTCTTTATCTCCACCATCTTTCAACAGAGGAGATCGAAAAAAAACCAACCTTTTTTTGCAGCTGCTGGAAAGTGATTGGTAGCACTTTGAGATGGCAACAGTTCCTTACAATGGTTCCAAACATTTGTAGTATCTTTGTATTCTCTTATAGCCATCAATGTGATGGACCTGCTTTGCTATTATTTGAATGTCTTTTGCATCAGAAGAAATGATATCCTGTTAGTCACTACAGCAATATGTTAACTGGTAGTACAAAACACTTTGTTCCAAATAAAAGGATCATGCTGATGAGAAGTATTTGTAGTTTAACAGATAATTCCAAAGAGGCAGGCAAGAATATCTGGAGGCCTCTGTGAAACAGGGAGCTCCTGGACTTACTTAAGCTCAGAAAGAAAGTGGGAGTGGAACCAGTAACACTGAGAGGACTACAAAGAAGTTGTCTGGGCAGCCAGGGATGAGGTCAGAAAAGCTAAAACCCAGACAGAATTAAATCTGATTAGGTACATATAGGGGAAAAAGAAGAAATTCTACCGGTATATCAGTGTTAAAAAGAGGGTCAGAGAGGATGTGGACCCTCTCTGTAAGGAAACTGGAGACTTGGTCATGAGGGATTTGGAGAACGCTGAGGTGCTTAATGACTTCTTTGCCTCAGTCTTCACCAGCAACTGCTCTAGACACACCTCCAAAGTTTCAGAAGGCAATGGTAATAGGTAATGGAATAGGGAGAAGGAAGATATGCCTGCTGTAAGTGGAGATAAGGTTTTTTGAGACCATCTTAAGAATTTGAAGGTATTCAAGTCCATGGGGCTGGATGAGATCCATCCATGGGTTCTGAGGGAACTGGCAGATGAAGCTGCCAATCTACTGTCCATCATATTTGAAAGGTCATGGCAGTCTGGTGAATTTTCCACTGATTGGAAAAGGGAAAATGTAACCCCCATGATTCTATAAGATTATTTTTAAAATGCTCATGGGAAAAATATTAGTCATCCTTGGCTCTATACTAGAATTCAAGGGTCTTTACTATCCTCATTGTACATAGTGCTGCAACATGCAGGAGTATCTGTGTTAAAAGCTGTCATGCAGCAAGGAATTGAAGTTGAATTTTCGAGTATCATAAAAGCTGACAAACAAGCTGATACAACTGAGGAAGGCACAGCTTGTGCCAGCATGAGCAGAGCTGTTACCTGGCTACACTGCATGCCAAGAACAACTCTAATCCTTACACTTACAGAAACATTCTAACTGTTTGAATAACTAATTTGTACAAACGTTACCTGTGAAGCATGCACTGATGTGGAAATATAGAGGATCACCTACAACAATATATTTTTATAAGAATTAAAAGATTGCAAAAACGAACTCTGAGAAAATTTGAAAGAGCTGAATGTTATCTTAGAAGCAGACCATACTCTGGAGGCTTTCTGACAAAGATACGATTCCATTTTTCAGTTGACAGTGAATGAGAGAATTAAAGTTTTTGTCATTGTCCTCTTTCCCTGAATATTTGCAAACTAACACAGAGGATTACAACCAAGGTGTCTTTATTTCCAAAGGCTGTTTTTAAATGTTATTTGTATTTTTATGGTTTGGGTAGTGTTTTTATTTTCATTTTTATTAGGAAAAGAATTACAAACATAGGTCTTTCCAGCTAATCACATTTAGCTATTTTATAATACTGACAAATTTATCAGCAAAAATTGAATTCCAATAATAGGATCTATCTGTTAGGAGATACGTATACAGTTTCCATAGATACTTTGTCAGAGCTTTCAGGAGACCTTGACTAAGTGTTGAACCATAATTAATCCAGCTACCTTCACACTGACGTGTATATTCAAAATACTGAATTGTTTCTGAAATGCAGTTTGGGAAATGTATTTGTATGTCTTATACTTGGGTGATCTATTCAGATATTTAAGCTTTTGTTCAGAAGATTTTAATGTCTACTGTTGAATCATTTTGCACATGCACTATATGATCTATTGCCTTGATGATTTACTACTAACATTAAAACTTTGGATAAATAGGCAGTTTTCATGCATTATTATTTTTCTACTATCTTTCACCTACCACAGGGCATATATTTTCAAAGTGGCTTAGAGTAATACTAAATTGAAAGTAAGCAAAGAAATGAAATTACTTTTAAAAGTTAAATCAGTCATAGATTTTCAGGTTGTAAAGATTGACTGGGATTGTCCATACAGAAAAGAAAATTCAAAGATTACTTATTTTCCTTTAAATGAGTCATATCAAATAAACTAGTTCATATGAAATAGATACATAGAAAGAAATACACTCCATAAGTGTAATAGCTGATATGGATGCTGGTGATCTAAACAAAATAACGCAAGGTGAATATCTGAATTTTAATCCATACCTTTTATAATTCTCATTAAAATGTCCTTAACCAGCAAGTTGTCACTCTTTCACTTTTTTTTTTTTTGTTCTCTACCCTATCCTACTGAGTGGGAGTGAGGAATTGGCTGTGGTTGTGAGCTGCCTGCCAGATTAAATCCAACAGTTCAGCAGATGCTAACTTCTGACACGTCTTCATCTAGCAGGTTGCTGAGAGGTCAGTTCTGCAATAGATGGTTGCACAGCTGACAGGGTCACTGCTATCAGCTGAAAATACCTCCACCTGCCTGGGTCCCAGCTGAGATTGCAAAAGTCTCAGTTGGGTAAATGGACCAGTCCAGAGTCTTGAGTAAATAAAAATGCTGGAATATCAAGAGTATTCACTCCAGTTTCTTAAAGTATTTGTCTTCTGTGTGCAACTAGTGGAACCTGAACTTAGCAGATGTTATTTCAAATGGAGATAATGCAGTCTAGGTGACCTGTTAAAAAACTAATCTTAAAAGTATTAAACTACATTCTGTTGCTTGCAAGTGAAAAACAGAATAATAGAATCATAAAACATTTTGGGCTGGAAGTGACTGTTAAGATCATCTAATTTCAACCTCCCTGCTATGGGTAGGGACCGCATCCACTAGACCAGGATGCTGATAGGGAGCACCCATAACCTCACTGGGCAACAAGTTCCAGTGTATTACCAACTTCAAAGTAAAGAATTCCTTCCTAATATCTAGTCTAAACCTACTCTCTTCCAGTTTTAAACCATTTCCCCTCATCTTTTCACTACCATGCCCTTATAAAAAGTCCCTCCCCAGCTTTTCTGTAGGCCCCCTTCACGTACTGGAAGGCTGCTATAATATCCCCCTGTAGTCTTCTTCTCCCCAGGCTGGAGTCCCATCTCCCTTAGCAGTCTCCACAAAGAAGGTACTCTAGCCCTCCAATCATCTTCATGGTTGTCCTCTGGACCTACTCTAATAACTGTGCACTTCTTCAGCTGTGGCCCCAGAACTGGATGCAGTTCTCCTGATGGGGACTCATGAATGCAGAGAAGATGGGCAGAATCACCTCCCTCAGCCACCTGGTCATGTTTCTCTTAATACCAACTAGGATACAGTTGGCCTTTTGGGCCAACCATAATTCAAAATTTATATTTGCAATCATATTGGCTAAGATTAAATGTAAATGGTAATAAAGGCACTTACTGGAAATAGCCCATGTACTTGTCATTTTCTCAAGTTATTTTCTACAGTGTATAGGGGACATTCTGTTAGGGATGCATCTGTGTTCGCCTTTTGCTCGTCATTTGAAATCTAACACTCCTGTCAGCCTGAGGGTCTCATACTTTCTAAGATCTGCACTGGACTTCAGAGGGCACAAGTTATTTCACTGCTGTATGACTCAGTAAAACTAGCAGCACACATGATGGTTCTAAGAAAACAGACAAACAGGTAGTGTAGATTGTAACATCTCATTGGTGGGGTTTATCTACTTCACAATTCAAAACTACATGAGCAACTTCCCCAGGAATTCACTGTTATGCTCCTCTTTCATTCTTGGTCTTCTGGCTCCTTATTCTCCATGAATCCCTTTGTGTGCACATGTGCACATGTGTGCTATATGACTGCAGATTTACTGCTTAATATCTACAAGTCAAAACTGCCAGAATTGTTTACATTCCAACAGAAAAACTTTTCCATAAGGTGATGAATGTGAGGGGGAAAAAAATAGTAACTTCAATTTCAAGGCTAGCACAAGGAGCAGTACAAAGTTATAAAAATATGTGTTTTAATCTGTTCAGATATTTTTAATGCTGCATGCAACTTCAGTCTCTAAGACTTTTTTTAGAAAAAGCCCTTTAAATATTTGCATAGTCTAGCAAACGGAGAACAGCTACAAAGCTGACATTAAATATCTGGAAAAAAATAAATTAATTATGCAACCATTTGGTCTCTTACGCATCTATTAAAGAAGGCAAAAAAAAATGCACATTATCAAGCTACCTTAGCAAGAAGGCTGGGCAATGTGGTTTCAGAAAGCATAACACTGCACATTTGCAAGTGGTAGCACATTTACAAAATTAATGAATGTAGGACATGTAACTCTTTTCTTAAATGATTCAGTGTATTTGCTAATATTTTCAGAAGATAGCAATGGCCACATTTTTATGATCATTTAATACTAGAGTTACAAAAATTTTAAAAGTATTGGTGTCCTCATAGAAAGAAGTTTTACACTGAGACTTACATATTCAAGTCACTGCTGAAAGCAAGTCTCTTGTTATTTCCATGTGAAACATGGTTGAAGATGAGTAAAAAGAAGCTGAAGCTGAAGAGCAAGCTAGAAAATGAGTGAAGTATCTGCAGTGATTACATAGCAGACGTCTGAACAAGGTGTCTGGGTATCCATTTTCTTTTATCATTTCACTGTGGGAGTGCAGTGAGACAGTGAACTAGAGAAGAACTGGTAATACAGCACATAGACAAATAATTCCTTTATTGGATCTAGGTACTTCAATGTTTCTGCTACTTAATTACGGGATTTTTTCTAGGATTTTTTCTTTTGCCCTGCAAAGGTTCCCAGCAAATGACCTTATGGTGATGATAGTATTGCTCCTAAGGGAATATTATCACAGGGTTGCTACAAGTCAAATTCTATGATGTTTTAATTTTTTTTTTCTTTTTCAGCTAACTAAGCTATTAAAACTCTTTAGAATTCAGTTCTGCAAATTTGCTTGTCCTTGGTCTTCACTAAAACCTATTACAGAGGCTGAAGATAGTGGTTACATCCTCTCAAGGTTTCTTTTCTTCAGGGTGATCTAGCTGAGGTCTGGCAGCCTCTATCCACATACATCATACTTCTCATCCTATTAACCAGAATTTTGCTGTATTCACTCCAGTCTGTCACTCTCTTTTCCAGTGCCCAATACTGGCTGCAGTAGTCTAGTGAATCTCAAAAGAGATCTCTCAGTCCTCTGGCTGCACTCTTGCTGACACAGCTCAAGGATACCTTCTTCATTGGTTGCTGGGACTACCAGGTTCTTTGCTGCAGAGATGCTCCCCAAGCTGCACAAGGTTATCCTACACCAAATTCAAGATTTGTAACCCTAAATTCATGAGATTTCTGCTACCTCACTCCTTGAGCCTGCCAAGATCCAACCATATGAGTGGCAGCCCTGCTAGTCAGTATTTTGATCACACCACAGTTTGGTGTCTTCCTCAAACATAATAAAGGACAACATGATATATTGAATCCTTGTCAATGATAAGATTAATAAAAAGTACTGTTTCTAGTTTAAACCCTTGGGGACACTAATTTCCATCTGAAGACTGGACTTCAACATGTTGAAGACTGCACTTAGAGCGTAGGGGAATGGTTCTTTACCCACCTGGAATTTCACTACACATTTCTAAACTCCTCAGTTAGATATAAATAATGCCACATGGTAGAGAGCATTACCTTGCAAAAGCTGTAGGAAATTTTTCATGCTCTCTTCAAGGTCTCTTCTCAGAAAGTAATCAGTCTGGTAATAGCTAGCATGAATTAATCACAGTAAAAATATCTGTAACCGATGTTTCTTGTCCTGCATGCACATGTAAATGGCTTCTATGAAGACTTAATCCATAGTTTTCCAAGGGATTATGGTGGGGCTGACTTGTCTGCAGCGCCTTAAGCCTCTTCCTGGCATTTTTTTGAGGGTTTTTTTTTTTCCTAGTCATTGTGAACCTCCTCTTCAAATCTCTGGAGATTTTCTAAGTTTGATAGTGGCTTCGTAACAACATTAAAGATTGTTTTCCTGAAAAATACACACAAAATAACAACATATATATATATTACAGCACCTAAAAAAAGGTAAGTATGGAAATGTTGCATTTCAAATATGTGTCTTTAAAAACTCAGGATGTTTCCACACCAGATACTCTGTTTGGGTTTGAAGAGTACTCTCAGCTCTACTTCTCATCCCCTTTTCTCCACACACCTGTAGCTCCTTCCCTTTCTTCCTTATGCAAACAATTACCTCTGGAATTCATGGTGAGAATCTGTCAAGTCTTCTTACTAGTTCCAGAGCTGAGCTCCTTCTTGTCATGATGGATAAAAGACAGGTTGACATGGCCAAAAAAAGAGCCTGTGAGGGCTGCTGCTGGGAAGGAGATTTCTCATAGAAGTACCCCTTGCCTTTCACCTCTTAGTTCAAGCAATATTAGCCCTGCTTTCAGGGATGTACAACCTCTGCCAGAAAGTGGAGAAAGATCTGCTCACGTGTTTGCCCATCAGAAAGCACTTTCCCAATTTTTATAATAAGAGTAGGCAAGATGAAAAAATTTTGGGTCAGGTTACTACATATAAATTCAGTCATATGCTATCTTCCTCAAAAGAGAAGAACTAAGAAAGGATTGTAAGTGTTTTTGAAAAGTTAAAACTTGCAGAAACTTTACAAGACATTGCTATCATTGTATAACACTAGAGCTATACACTGAAACTAGTGCTGGTTTACCTTAATTTTGTACAATATATACATATAGAAAACGAGTGTTTGTATAATATACATATATACAAAACAAGTGATGGACAAACCACCACCCTCTGACAGATGTCCCACCAGACTGCAAGCAGTGACAGCCATCCTCTGCCCTGCACAACTCCTCACAATTTTAAAGTATTTTGTCATGATATCACATGGTATGGAACATGCCTTTGGTCATTTTGTGTCAGCTGTCCTGGTTCTATCCCCTCCCAGCTCTTTGTGTCCCCTCAGCCCCCTTCACTGGCAGGACACTAATGAAGCTGAAAAACTGAAATTTGGTTCTGTGAAGAACAACTCAAAAAAACCTGATTTTTTTTATTTTTTATTTTTTCGGGGGTGGTTCTCTAGCTTAATCTCATTCAATAAACGTATATCAATTCAAGGCTATTTTGGTCACTGCTTTTGTAAATAACTAAATTTGGCAGTGATTTTTCCATTCTGTATGAAAGTTTAGTAGTGAAGAATCACTCTACTTTATATCATAATGCAGTTCTAGTGACAATCAGACGATAATAGGTCATAATCAATCCTGACTACTGTGGCCAACATTAACTAGTTTCAAAAGGTTGAAGCAACAGCATATTGAACTCAAACAGTTTATCTTGTAAGCAAACTGCAAAAAATAAAAATACAACCTTTGTATATTTGGGTTGGAATGTGCTTCTGCAGCCAAGCCATGGCCATTGCAAAATTAGATTGAACCTTGGCTCAATCTCAAGAGAAGCTCAAAGGACATGTGGATATTAACTCAAGAAAAGCCAAGTGTAAAAAGACTTCTGTGTAGTATTTAATCAACTTGCAGTGTTTTCATTTTAAATGCAGCAGATCAGGTCCTGCTTTATAGTTCTAAATCCTCAACATTGAAATAAAAAATCCAGTTTTAATTTGTATACAGTTTTTTTCTAGTTTTGTTCTCTCAGTCCCAGTATATGAATTGGAAAAAAGCAATAAACTTTGAACAGTAAGCCTCAAGAAAACTGTCATGCTGAAGGAGAGAAGAGCAAGCAGTCAGCAAGTTTTGAAGTACTGCTTTTCACATATTCTATTTAAAGCTTTCATACTGTCAATGTTTTAGGGGCTGGTTTGGTACGGTTCCATGATGATTGGTACGGGGGACACACAGACCCACGCCCCGGGAAAGGGGAAGGGGAAAAGGGAAAAAGGAGATGAGCCTAGAAATAAAACAGTGGCAATGATATTAGGAGAAAAGCTATGTCATCTCTACTCATTGAATTCAAGCACAGCTATACTGAATCAGAGAAATGTATTTTTGTCTCCATCAGTGATAAGTTCTAAGAGTATAAGAGAAGTGCAAGTCTACACTGTTTTTTCCTCACAGAGCCTTCCAAATTCCCACAACCTGTGAGTCAGGTAGTCACCGAGCTGAAAGTTATATGAGTGACAGTCTGTAATGCTTGAATTTCTCCAATCCATCTGGCCTCAGTAGGCTGTGGTAGTGTTCCATCAATGTAATTTAATGAGGGTACAGAACTACTTTTAATCTAAAATATCTTAATCATTTCAGAGAAAAGCCATATTACTTGGTTTAAATCGTTCCCATAGCACATGCACTGTTTCAACTGACCTCTGCCATTGCCCCCTCAAGTGAGGAATGCTCAGAGCTTTTGTGAGGAAATCAAGTAGCAGAGTCAAGTCCTAAAAGCATTGTCTTAACCACTGAGTAACCAAGGCTCAGGTTTAAGGCAGGTCTCCATAAAGACACTTGTTACAGAGCCTGGTTCTTGCTCGTGCTGTCTTGCTAAGCAGATAATCATTTGCTGTCCTTTAACACTGGCTATGCTATTGCAAAGGAATAATTCATACGCGCAATTTCTATCCATATGGATGCAAATGTTTGAACTATTCATGCACTTTCCATTTATAATTTTCAAGGAAAATTTTTGATACTTTTTATTCTGGTCTATTACTGGTCACTGTGCTTTAATGCTCCCGTATTTCTTTGCATTTCCCAGACCAACAAGTCCCAGTGGTCCAGCTATAAGAGCCCATACAAATCTCACCCTATACATCTATATGGCTAGGACTCATACACTTCCTTAGTTTTGCAAGCTCCTCTTCCCTTCTGATTTTCTTAAGTACCTCTTAACTGATGCACTGGTACACTAACTTGCACTCTGTTTATTAAAATTGTTGAAAAAAGTTCTTTGAGAACACAGAGTTCTTTTGTCTTGTGTTGTCTTTTGTGGTCTTGTGGTACTGGGAAAACTTGCTTAAGACAATCTGGCTTGTGGTTAATGATGACTTTTATTTTTTATTTTTTTTTTCAATTTGTATCTGGGGGGAAGGTTTCTTTTTTATTTGGATATTTGCCTGCAAACAGGTTTTTACATTGTAGAAGCAATGAAAGGAGGTAGACCCATCCCCTAAAACAAATCTGAAACTTCAATATATGGTTCCTATTAACTTACATGGATTTAGAAATACAGATGAATGAAGAAAATGCTGAGCATAATAAAATGTTACTGATAGAGATGAGAGTGTAGGCCACTTCGTACCATATAGAAGAGGAAAAATGATAAAGATTAGAAAACCAATAGAATAGTGAAAATGTCAATACAAGGAATGTTTGAATCTTATCTTAAATCTATGCACTCAACATAGCTAAGTGCAAGGTTTTTTTGTTTGTTTATTTGTTTGTTTGTTAATTGTGATTAAACATTCATTTAGACATTCAGAGCTCTTCCTTTGAAGGTAATGGGATGTAGTTTTGAACACTATCTCTTTGGCAGATACAGCTACTGTAAACCTCTGAATCAAATAAATTCTTATAGGGATAAATTCTTATTCTAGGTTACCATGGCTTTATGTAGCTGGGTCATGGGGCATTTGTGTCCGATGCTCAACCTTTATTAGACTGCTGTTGTCCATTCAGTTTCTAATGCACACACTATACCAGAGCAGCAGGACATCTTAAGGCAAAACCTGGGTTCTACCTGCATAAACCGATTATTATTTTCTACTGTGGAAGGTACATATCCAGGTTGCTGAGAACAGAAACTACTGTATATGCCAGACTCTGCTCCATGCTACATCACAGTTACGTGGTATTTTAATCTTACGTGTGTCTGAATGCAGTGTCATTGTTCTTGATAAGGACAATAACAAAGAAATGCTTTAACTCCTAGCCACTTGTGTCCCAAAAAGTCTACCCACATGTAAAATGTGTTGAATTTTCTATGGGACAGTTTGTTTCATAAACAAAGGAAAATAGTGTCCTCCTCCCCTCCACCTCAATGGATGTGAAGATACTAATAATGCCGGTCAATAATCAGCTCCAGATCTGGCGTTGCTGACAGGATTTCAGGTTGACTCTGCACAGAAGGGGGCTTGTTGGAAAAATTGATGTCAAACTCAATCTTGTGTGCAGTAACTATTAAGAGATAGAGTTCCAGATTCTGAGGGCAGAGAGAAGAGTGAAAAACAGTTCAGGACTTTAGGAGAGCAGATAGTAGCCTCTTCAAAAATTTATTTGGATGAGTCATTTGAGGTAGGGTTCTGGAGATAAAAGGGGCCCAAGAAAGCTAATAAATATTCAAGGATCACATTTTCCCACTTGAAGAACAGTTAATTCCAACAAAGACGTCTGGCAAAAATGCCAGGAAGCTTGGATGATCAAGGAACTTCTGCCAGTCTCTAACAAAAGAAGGAGGCATAGTGAAGAGTGAAAGTAAGAATATCTAGCCTGCAAGTTGTACGGAGATATTATTCAAATATGAGGGGTTGAAGTTAGGAAAGATAAAGCTCAAATGGAATTGAATCTGGACTGGGTTATCAAAGAAAAGAAGAAGAGCCTATGTAAGTTCATTGGTGAAAAAGGGTACAGAATGGAAAATGTGTCCCTTCCGTTATGGTCTTTGACCTTCAAGCTGGACCTTCAGTAAGGCTTCGGACACTGCCTTCTAGAAGATCCACGGTGAAAAGCTGGTGACGTATGTTGTCTGATGTTTTAATCTGACCTTCTTCCTCTCTCTGGCCTTGTTTGTGTTCTGACCTCTTCTTCTAAACTCTCCCCCTCTCTGATCTTGTCCCTTCTTCTCTGACTATCCCTAATGATTTTAAATCTCCCATCTCTTCTGTGGCCTTCTCTTCACCAGTTCCCTCTTCTGTGAGTTTGTATTTCTGCATCTGGTCTTCTCTTCACACTGTCTGACCTGCTAAAACATTCTCTGAACTTTCAAGATCTGTGGCCCTACTCTAGTGCATTCTGACCTCTTTTGAACCTCTCTGACCCTCTTTGGCCTTCTCTCCTTCCCATGGATCTTCACAAACCTTCTCATTTTTCCTCTTCTCAGACTTTTCCATTCCCCCCACCCGCCTTCCAATCTTTCTTCTTCATTTTAAGTCTCTTAATTTCTTCCATTACCTTCTCTTTTCCAGCCTTCTCTTTTGGGTTCATATTGCCACATCTGATGTATAAAACATAAGATATCTTACAATCATAGAATCACAGAATGTTTTAGATTGGAAGAGACATTAAAAATCATTGAGTTCTAACACCCTGCCAAGGGCAGGGTTGCCAGCCATCAGATCAAGCTGCCCAGGCCCCCATCCTAACTGGTCTTTCACACCTCCAGAGGTGGGGCATCCGCAGCTTCTCTGGGATACCAGTTCTAGTAAAGAATTTTTTCCTTACACTTAGGCTAATACTCCTCTTTTAGTTCAGTTATTCCCCTTGTCCTATCACTATTAGATGATGTAATGTCATTCCCCCTCCTGTCAGGCTACAATATACAAAGTATTTCATATATAACACATATTCAATATATTATGCATAATGCAATTAATATGTAACGTGTAATATGTGATAAATAATACATAATTTATAAGATACAATAGATAGTGAAATCCTCAACCTGATGAATAAGGAGAGAGCAGTGGATACTGTCTTCTTGGGCTTTGCTAATGACTTTGACACTGTCCCCTGTTAGATCTTCATAGATAAGTTGTTGAAGCATGGGCTGGATGAGCAGTCAGTGAGATGGACTGAAAACTGTTAGAACGGCTGCCTAGAGGGTGGTGATCAGTGGCATGAAGTTTGTAGCTAGTGGTGTACCTCAGGAGTCAGTACTGGATCCAGTCTAACATGGACACTAATGACTTAGGTAATCAGATGGTGTCTCTTTATCAAGTTTCATGGAACAGAACTGGGAGTGGGGGAAAAGTCAGAGGGCTGTACTGCCATCTAGAGGGACCCGGACCTAGAGAAATGGCCTGATGGGAATCTAAAGGAAAGCTCGTCAAGAACTGCAAGTCCTGTAAGTGGAGAGGAACAACCACATCCACCTGTATGTGCTGGGGGCTATGCAGATGGAAAAAGCTTTGCTGAAAAAGGCCCGTGGGTACCTTTGGACATCAGTGTTGGCCTTTCAGAATCTGAAGGGGAGATATAAGAAAGAAGGGGACAGACTCTTTGGCGGGGTCTGTTGTGATAGAATGAGGTGAAATGTCTTCAAACTAAAAGAGCAGAGATTTAGACTGATTATAAGTAAGAAGCTTTTTACAGTGAGGTGGTTGAGGCATTGGAACAGGTTGCCCAAAAATTGATAGATGCCATATCCCTGGAAACATTCAGGATCAATCTAAACCAGGCTCTGAGCAGCCTGATCTAGCCATGGGTGTTCCTATTAATTGCAAGAGAGTTGGATTAAATGACTTTTGAAGGTCTTTTCCAACTCAAATGATTCTATGATTCTGTATTCTATGAGTCTATAATTTGAACATGAGTTAGCACTGGGCTTCCTCACTGTGGCTTCTCAATGAGGAACACAGGTAGTATCCTGGGCTGCCTGATTCATTGCAAGCAGGTGCAGGCAGGTGTTTTTTCCCCCCTGTTCAGCTCTGATGAGGCCACATCTGGAGAAATGTGTCTGCTTCTGCACTCTCCAGTACCAGATTGCTGGGACTGTTTGCCTTATAGAAGTCTCTTTTTCATTCATATATGTAAACACTTAAATGGAAGGTGCTAAAGAAGATGGAGCCAGAACTTTTTTCAGTGGAACCCAATGATAGGACCAGAGGCAATGGACTCAAAATGAAACAAAGGAGTTCTGTCTCAGCATCAGGAAAAATCTTTATTCACTGTAAAGATGATACGGCAGTGACACAGTTTGCCCAGGGAAGTTATGGACTTTCGGCATTGAAGATATTTAAAAATAATTTAGACGTGGTTTTGGCAACGTACAATACATGAACAGGGAAGTTGGGCTATATGACTTTCAGAGGGACTGTCCAACCTCAATCACCCTGCCACTTTTATTGAACTGACTAGTGAAGACTTAAAATTTGTAGCTAGATCCCAAAAATAAGATAGGTGTTGCAGAACTTGGTTCTTTCACACTTAGCTTGGATTTGGAAGAGACCTATGCATACTTTCTGGACACATCTTTCTTTCAGCCTTTTTCCATGTGCTTTTACTTTTGACAGGTATCACGTTGCTATTTCTTTTTAGGATGTGGAATTAAGAATGTTGTCTTGTTGGCAGGATTCTATGACGTATCTTACACAGGGAACAGATATTGCCCTTTTCAAATGAAGAGTGTTGGTTTCCACTCTACTAAAGGATTAGAGACACTCCAAAGTCTTAGTGATGTGACCAAGTTCAAATCCATTTTCCTAAAGATTGAGGGGAGTTAGAGAAACTTGAGAGGTTTTTCCTTTGTATTCTGACAGATAAAACTTGCTACTCATCTTTTAGAGGGTAGCTCAGTCTTTATCTGAATCACCTGACCCTTATCACCTGGACCCAGTAGGAGCATAGAATGAACAATTTGAAGACTACCTAACTACTTATATGTGAGGCCAGCATCTTTTGTCACCAACATTTCTATGTTTTTCTGCTGAAATAATAAATACAAAAGGTCAGTAGCAGTCTAATGACGGTGGTGCATTTAGGTCATGGTGTCAATTTTCGCTGTTTGATTTGTGTGGGAAAGCCTACACAGCTACATGTGCTGTGTGGATAAACAGGACTATTAATTTGTTTTGACAGGAGGATGTATGAGTCATAGGAGATTTGGGTTTTTCAAGCATTTATAAGAATGTGCCATTAAAAAAAAATAAATTCTATTGGAAATGGAATTAGGACGACATGAATTTCAATTCCAACTAGCAAGGGCAGGCAGCAGACGTTATTGCTAATATCTGATCTCCAGACAAACCTGTGTAAAAAATGACCTGTTATTGCTAAAATCAAGGTTGCTGAAAGAATCTGCATTTACATCAGGCAGGAAGGTGCTTCCTTCAGCCTACTTTGTTTTTTGTTTTGTTTTTGGTTTTTTTTTTTTTCAGAACTACATGAAAAAAAAACCAACAAACAATAAAAAAGGAAAGATTTTGTTCTGATTTAAAGTTTAACTCATTCTACCCATGGTATTATGTCCTTTTTATTGCCTAGAATAGTACAGAAGAAGTGGTGTTTATAGATGGAAGCAGCATTCTTTTTCACAGTGGAAGAGCTGAGTAGGGGCTGTCAGCACCTGAGCTAGATTTAAAAAACGAAATGAAGTAAAATAAAATAATAAAACTTTGTTATTCCATGCTGCGTGGGTCTAATAATGCTCTGTTATGTGGCAAATATCTTGGTGCTTTGGTGTCTTTCTACTTTCTTTTTCTGCTTTATTTGTTTGTTTTTTAATTACTATTTTGCTCTTTGCAATCTTGAAGTGTTTATCTGCATGCTTCATCCACATGTAATTCTTTGTTGGGATAGATTTTTCTGATGTGTATATAAATGGATTGCAGTGAGAATGGTACTAAATTTTACATTTTTAGAAGACAGATAAGTTTTGTGACTTTATGCTTATTTCTTCTGAATTTTTAAAATAAGCTTTTTATTTCTTTAATATCTGTATAAAAGTATAGCATGTAATAAGCATTAATGAATAATAAGCATTCACTCCTTTGTTTACACTCCAACTCAAGCATCCCATTAATTTATCCTTTTGAATCTCTTCTCATAAACGCCTTCTACTGGGGGCAGCCTTGAACTCCAGTCTGGGGTATGAAGCTGTACTTCCAATATCCTTTACCTCCCTCTCTGTTATGATGGAATTATTTTGGATGCAGTCCATTTTGTACTTTTTATTATTTTTTACTTTTTCTATTCACTTTGAAAGAGATTTTTTTTGTGAAATACTTCTTTTTAATTATTACAGAATTATGCTTTTTACATAGTTACTACATACAAGTAGTACATACAAGTGTTTCCTGGTTAATCTCATTCTCTTTTGAACATTCTAGTATTTATTAATGGGTTATCTGACTACTGTCAAGCTTTTCAAAAACATAGTAATTTACTCACGTTTCCTCTATGTAGGTATGATAGCAGCTGGACGTATCATTTTATGTTCTGAGCAACCTGCTTGTCTGATTCTGTAGAAGACTTCCTGCAGTACTGTGTGCTGTATTCCAGTGATGCTTCCTTAGATGTCTGAATGGCATATAAGACTGTTTTGCTGTCATTTTGCCCCTTTGATGAGCAACGTTGATAAGTAACTTGTGGGTGTCCAACCTGTTGGTTTGATTGCACTGTGTTAAGAAGGATTGTGTTTGCCTCATATAAAATATGTTACATAGTTAATGTAATCATAGAAAAGCATAGAATTGCTCAGATTGGAGATCTTCGAGATCATCAAGTCCAAACACAACCAAACCATACTACCCTAACTCTAACAACCCACCTCTAAATCACATGCCTGTGTACCACATCCAGAACAGTTTTTAAACACATTCTGAGGTGGTGACTCAACCACCTCCCTAGGGACCCTATTCCAGTGCTCAAGAATCCTTTCCATAAAGACATTTTTCCTTATATCCAGTGTAAACCACCTTGCTGTTGCTGAAATTCTTCAACAAACCTCCCCTTGTGCAACTTGAGGCCATTTCCCCTTGTCTTTTCAGCAGTGGGAAGAGACCAACCCTGCTCCCACTGCAAACACTTTTCAGGTATTTGAAGACAGCAATAAGGTCTCTCCTCAGCCTCCTCCTCTACAGACTGAGCAGTCCCAGCTCCTTCAGTCACCCCTCACAGGGCATATTCTCCAAGCCCTTCACCAGCCCTGCTGCCCTTCTTTGGACCTGCTCCAGCACCTCAGTGTCCCTGCTGCACTGAGGTGCCCAAAACTGAACACAGTACTCAAGGTGGGGCCTCAGCAGTGCTGAGTAAAGGCAGAGGATTACTTCCCTAGTCCTGCACACCACACCATTCCTGATAAAAGCCAGCTTGCCATTGGCCTTCTTGGCGCCTGGGCACACTGCTGGCTAACATTCAACCCAATCTTCATCAGTACACCAAGGTCTCTTTCCCTTCGACAGCTTTCCAGTCACTCTTCCCCGGGTCTGTATAGGGCTGCCTGGGGTTGTTTACCAAAATGCAGGACTTGACACTTGACCCTACTGAAACTCATACAGTTTACCTTGGCCCATCAATCCAGGTTATCCAGGTCCCTCTATAGTGCCTTTCCACCCTCCAGCAGATAACATTCCCTCCCATCTTGGTGCCATCTGCAAACTTCCTGAGGGTGAACTCAATCCTCTCATCTAGATCATTGATAAAAATGTTGGAGTGTCTTCAGTACTGATTCTTGGGGGACACCACTCATGACCAGCAACCAACTGGATTTTGCTGCGTTGACCACAACTCTCTGCACCTGGCCATCCAATGTTTGACCCAACAGAGTGTATGTATGCCTATTCAATCAATTCATGGGCAGCCAGCTTCTTTTTTGTTAAATAAGTATTGAGGCCTTCTATTATTTTTTATTTTTAATGTGTTTGTATTAAAATATATTAAAAAAAGAGTAGCAAAAACATAAAACTTGTGTCATATTTGACCTTATTTTGAGTCTGCTTGAGAAGCTGAAAGACCAGCTGCAGGTGCATGGCTTGGAAGATCATGGTGACTTTATTTCTGTCTCGCCAGCTGGCAGCAAGTTACAAGAAAACTGTTGGGTTTAGATATATGCTTAAAGGGTGGTTTCTCAGATAATGAAGCTTTACTTGTTTGTGTGAAGCAGAAGGAGAGTCATACTGACAATATGCAGCTTGAAAAATAGAGATTGGGCATAAAGAGGAGGAAATGTCACTCAGAGGACAGTTATGTGGTGCCAGAAGTCACACAGTGAAGTAATTGATCATAGAATGGAGCAGAGAATTAAGAGACAGCCAGTGAGGGTGGAGAGACTTCAGTGAAGATATGGAAATGCCAAGGCATGAGGTATGTGCCTGGGACTGGCAGCTGCCACAAAACACTTGCAGGACACGAGAGCCCTTCGGGAGCTCCATGTTGATCCTGGTCAGAGAGCCCCAGAGCATCTACTATCATACCAGATGACTGTGCCCATGAACTGCATTCCATCCCAATTTTATACTCATTTTGCTTCCAAAGAAAGACAGAACACAATTCCCATTTTTTTTACATCTTTTTTTTTTTTTTGCATATGTAAAGCAAAACAATCTTTCCATTACTGTGTTGGTTTTTTTAATTTTTTATATATTTTTTGGCACTTTTAAAAATAAATAAATGAATAAGTCTGTAGTACTGAAATCTAGCAGAATATGGAACTTGTTTTCTTAGCTAGAAATAATCTTGCTGACTTTTTCCCACTCTTATACAATGAAGATAATACCAAGACATTACGAATTCCTTAAAATATGGCAGAGAATGTAAATACCTAATATAGGTAGCACGCTCAACTTGCTTACAGTCTTTTAAAGATCAACATTTCTTTAGCCTTCCCAGAACTAATCAAGGATCATTGCAACTTACAGATCGATATTTCTTACACTAATGTCTGCTTCCATGGAATCCTTCCACTAAGTTCAGTGTAAATTTTCCCATGATGTAGTTATCTTCTCTCATCCATGAAATCTGACAACTCATGTGAGCCTTCAACTGTGTCCCTCCCCTTTTTTTAACAAGGTAGATTTTATCTAGGCCATCAGCAGCAGAATACTGGAATACTGTTAAAATTTAAAACCAACTAAGTATATATTAATACAATTTCAAATTTGGAATTTGGTGGTGTGTGGCGAATGCTCCAGGAGAGGTCAACAATAGGTTTCGGTCAAAATGAGGAGTTACCAACAACAGATTCTCAAAAGCCACAGTTTTGGGTGTTTTTTTTTTTTTGTGTTCATGACAGCTAAAAAACACAGTTCAATACTATCAGACTTCTACCTGAATTTGGAAAGATTACTTACACAATGATAGCTTTTAAACCCACTGTATGGATGTGAAGCGCGGTGCAACCATGTCAAATATACCGAAATTCTGATTTGTTATTTAATTTCTGGTTAAATAGCTGTCCATATTTCTTCACTCCACACATTTCTTTCAGATCTTTTTCTTTGTTGCTATAGTTTCCTCATTCAAAGAGAAAACTGATCAGTGAAAGTCAGAACTTGTCCATATATTCCTTAATGAAAATTAGATAATTTTTTCCTTTAAAATAAAATAATGAAAAAAGTGTCACCAGATTTTTACAATAAAATCATTTTCATTAATCTTTAAATTGGAAATAAATGGATATGGATTTGAAATGTGGACTACTCAGTAGGCAAAGAGTGGGTTGGATGATCACAGCCAGAGGGTTGTGGTCAATGGCTGTACGTCCAGGTGGAGGCCAGTGATAAGTGGCATCCCTTGAGGTCTGTCTTTGGACCTGCGCTCTTTAACATCTTTATCAGTTACACAGATGATGAGGTAGAGTATACTCTCAGTAAGTTTTCTGATGACACCAAGCTGAGAGGCACAGTTGATACAACATAAGGAAGGATTGTCACCAAGAGGGATGGACCTGCGTGGGAATGAAAGGTTGGCCCACATGAACCTAAGGAGATACAACAAAGCCAAGTGCAATGTGACGCATTTAGGTCAGGAAAATCTGGTATATTTACAGAGGAACTCATTGTCAGTAGTCACTGTCAGCATCACTGTTGCAAAGGACTTGGGTGTTCTGACAAGTGAAAAGACTGACACAAGCAAACAGCATGCACTTGCAAAAGAGAAAGCCAGTAGTATCCTAGGCTGTATCAAAAGAGTGGTGGCCAGCAGCGAGAGCAAGGTGACTGTCCCCCCCATACTCTGACCTCAAAAGGCCACAGCTGCAGTACTGCATCCATGCCCAGAATGCCCCATCTCTGAAGGTGTTCGAGGCCAGGTTGGATGGAGCCCTGGGCAGCCTGAGCTGCTAGGTGGTAACACTGCCCACAGCAGGGAGTTGGAAATGGATGATATTCAAGGTCCTTTCCAACCCAAGCTGTTCTATGATTCTATCTACGATTTAACATTTATGTTTAGAAGAATGTCTGAGAGAGCCCTTATAATGAATATTCCCACTTGCCAGTGAACAATCTTGAGTATTTTGACTTTCAATTGTACTTGATATTCTGAATTTCCTATCAGAAACATAATTCAAAACAGATTTTAGACTAAAAGGACGCTGTATTTAAATAGAGAAGTGGTTATTTGAGTATATCCATCAATATTATTAAAAGAGAATTTTGGAAGATTTTCTTGACCTAGAGCTTAAACAAACGTCTCAGGTCAACATCTCCAGCATACAGGAAAATATCTGAAGATTTGGAAAAGTGTTTCTTTGGATCTCTTTGGAGAAACATTCTTGGAATGTTTCTCTGAATAAGACAGGAATTTAGAACATTATTTAATTGCTTGAACTTGGGCATTCAATGCCATCTGAAACATCAGAGAGTATCAATAATTTCTGGAAGTGCAGATTTGACAGTCATGTATTTTATAAAGTGCCTCAAAACAGCAATAGCATCCATATTGGGAAGCCAGGTCCTATGCTCACACTGCAGGTAAAACAAATGGTGGATGTCTATCTGATAAATATAGCACAAAAGGATGTATGGAATACATCCTTGGTTCCAAAGGTACCATCATAATTCCCACAGTGAAATGCTTGTATTCACATTAAGAGATCCGAGAAATTTGTTTTTATATACTGTGATGTTCATAAACAAAGAGCTTTCTCTTAACCTCTCACTAGAAAGGAGAAATATTTAATGTAGGTGTATATCTTAACTTACATATTCATCAGTAGCAGATCTCTAAGACTCCACCATCATCTGATATACACCTGCCTGGATGCCTTGATCTGGGATGTTGTGAGAATTTTCCTTCCAACTGAATCTACAGTGTAGTTTCTCTCCTAAAGATCATCTTCTTTGTCTGCTCAAACACAAATGAGAAAGCTTAGAGATCTTGATTTTCCAAATAATCTCAGCTGTTAAAATATATTACATATATTAAAACATATTTCAGATTTTTTTTCAGATATTCCTAAAATTTAAAACCAATCAATATGGTTTCAACTGATTTGCTATACATACAGGTAGACACATACTTTTAGAAGCATTGTCTTCTAAAATATGTTAAAAACTTTAAGCAAAACCTGTTTAGTCTTGTCCACATGCATTTGTTATTTGATTGGTTTATAGCAGTTCCTTACATAAGGATGAAACTTGAAACAGCCCCTTTGTTTAATCTCTTTAATGACAATGATCTACCAAGCATTGCTGAACATTTCAGGAGTGCCAGTGATTGCTCCTCTAGGATCAATTCACGGTAGCACTGTTTCTGCTCCAGCTCTCACATATAAACTAGAATATCTTCTCCTCCTTTAATTTGGATACAAGAACCTCATGCCATTTACTTTTTATTTATTTTTATTTTATTTTATTTATTTGTCTGTCTTGTAACTTACTGTAATATATTAGTGAGCCCACTATGGTAAGGTCATTCCCTGCTTGCAATAGCTTAATATACGATGTATAACTGAAGAGCTTTGCCTGCCTTATACTATATTGCTGCCTGAGTGTTATTAGTTAGTTTTAAACTTATTTAGTTTTAAAATTGATGTGTTTTGGTCATAAAAAGTGGGAACTCATTTGAATGTTGTTTTAGAGTTCAGATTTTCTAAATAATATTCTTTAAGACTTGTTCCAAAAAGTTGTCTATCTTGAGACTTGATGACAATAACATGAAGAGAAGCTCAGACTAAGGTTAATACTTCTATTTAACACTCATTTTATTTCCTTGTTTAATGTTTATTTTCCAATTTGTGTTGGTACTTTGCTTATCACTTTACAGCTGATCACTCATGGAGTTCACAATTATATTTTTTGAGCCAATAATACATATGTTAGTTACAGCTGGGATGGAATCATTTTCTTCAGAACATCTGGTATGATGAAATGTTTTTGTTTTAGGAGAAAAAACATGTTGATAACACACCAATGCTCATAGTTTTTGCAAAGCAGTATTGTACAGAGCCTACACCAGTCTTGGTGAAGGTCTCAAGGAGCTGAGAGGAAACAGAATTAGGACAGCTGATTTAAACTGGCCAAAAGGCTGCTCTCTACTGTATCACATTGTCAGGAAGGTGTTTTGAAGGGGGTGGGAGTGCGTCTTGCTCTTTTGCTGCTCAGCAGGGCTAGCTGGGCATTGGTCAGGGGGAGGTAAGCAATTTTTTGTGTGTCACTTGTTTCACACACACACATAAATATACATATTATCATAACAGTTATTCCTTCCCTTTCTGTATCTTAATAAATAGTTTTATCTCAACCCACAAGTTCTTTTTTTTTTTTCCCCAATTCTCTTTCCAGTCCCACTGAATGTGAATGAATGTCTATGTGGCACTTAGCCACTTGCCAGGTTGAACCACAAGAATCCAATACTTTCATATTGATATCAGAGATTTCAAAAGATCTTTCTCAGTAGTTCAAACAGATCTGTAATATTTCTAAAGAGGTACTGTGATCCTTTGTCCATGGTTTGGGACTGGAAGAAGAAACAGGACTCCTTTCTAAAGCATTACTATACAGCTCTTGGTAAGTTATTTAATTGATTACTTCTAAACCTTTCCAGGATTGTGCAAATCATGCCACAGATCTTTGAAAAGTACTTTAAGTCAAAAGAACTACCAAAAAAATAAAAATTAAAAAAAAAATGACAGGGAGGCTCTCCTATTCAAGGATCAGTCTCTCTTCTTAAGTTTTCTCATTCATCTTATTTACGCATCTTGTCATCACTATCACTGAGAATCATTAATAGTGTCAAATGTGTTTCATAGGAATGTCTAGGGGAAAAAAGATATTCTTGAAGTTACCTGGAATGCTGGAAGTAGGCATTTGTAGTAGGTGATATTCTCCTATAAAAAGAATTTTAGACGTAGATATAGGAGGATAGATCAACTTTGACAGTGCATGAACTTGACTTGCTGCAAAATAGATGATTATAAACAGAAGTTTACTAAGATAACAACCTGATGATTGACTTTAGCATGCTCAAACAAAAATCTCCATATGGGTTTATTTTATCACCTGAAAATAATCAGGTCTTTTAGTGTCTGATGCCAAGTATTGAATTCTATTATACCTTTTATGACTGATTAGGAACTGTCTGGTAACTGAAATTTTCTCATGTACAGACTTACAGAGAACTTCATTTAATCCAGATGAAATTCAGGAATGGATCTGGCTGAGTCCTGAGGCCTCACTACTCAAATTATCCACTTACTTCCCCTAACCAGGGCCATGCTAGTCATGCTGATCTGATCAGTGAGGTAAATATGTTGAATATATGAGATACAGTTTTCAAATAATTAGTAGGCAGGAAGATTAGAAGGGTAATCAAATTTCTTTCCTAATCAAGTTATGCTGTATGGAGAAAAACACAATCATTTCTGTCTCAAGCACAAATGTATTAGTGATAATGAAAACTCTAGGGCAGCATTTAGCAATTTCATTACACACTACCTCGGAACATGGTACTTCAATTAATCTCTGCAATGCCACATTGCATTCTTAACTTCTTCACAAACAAGTCTCATTTGAAGGATTGTGTCTGATCTGCAGTTTTTGGGTAGTTTAATCAGGGAAATAACATGACAGATGTCTGAATGCAACTCACTGAAATGTGTTTTATTTAAAATACAAACTTACAGTCTTTCAGAATACATTTTAGTCAAAGATTCCCTTTACAATTCTGAACATATCTAAAAGGTCATTTCAAGTCTCCAGGTGAGGAAACTCTGTGCTTTTCTTTACAGTTATTCACACTCAGTGTGAAGAATTAATTAGATTCACTTTTGTGTAAGAATTAAAAGTTAGATGAGAAACACATATACAGCATTTGAAGAAAATACTTTCAAAGTGACAACGGATTTTTAAAGCCATATTTCTGATAAAGTAACTTAGGGTTCACTATGTCCTATATGTCCATAACCCATCAAATACTACTTTTCAGCAAGAATTCCCAGTCTGATTTTCCCTTTTACTTCTTGCTATTCGAACTTTCCTTTTGCCTTCTGTGGTAGACAGGTTCTACCATATATTGCTTTCACCTGATTCCACAACTTTTTTGTTTGGAGTTTTCTTTCAGAAGCCAAACTCTACTGACTAATTCAATAATCTGCCGTTTTGCAGGCATATATATAGAATACAGTTGAGCAGAGAGCCACAGTTATTCCCTGAGGAATCCTTCTGTGTGCTTTCCTACTATATTTATGTAGGTGTTTTGCAAATACCATCACCACTACCAGCTCTGGAAGAACTTTTGTGGGAAACAAACTCATGCCTATCATCCAGGGTATCTCTATTGAGAATTTTTTTTTCTGTAGTATATTTGTGTGGGGTGCACAGTGAATTCCCAGTTGTCCCTACATAGTCTGAATTTTATCCTTTCAGACTGATTTCCCCATTTTTATATTTCACTGTAACAAAAGCACATGGGCTCATTTCTGTTGTCCTTGCAGGAGTGTCGGTCAAGACCAAGTTGAATTTGCTCACCTCATACAGCTCCCCACCCTACTGCTCTGTGAAGTACTGCTGGCACAGAGCTAGCCTTCTTGGAAGGACCCAGAGAAAAATTCATCACGGATAATTCATGTCATTGTTGTGAACTTACAACTGAAGAACAAAAGTGAGTAACTTGACAACACTTTCCTTAAACTTGCTGCTGGTGGAAGTTCACTGAGTGGGAGTCACTGTCAGTGCAGGTATGGCAGTGCTTCTCTGATGAGTTTTGCATACTGCTGTGCAGAGAAGAGGAAGATTTTCTCTGTTGTAGGGAAACTGTCAACCTTCATGCCATGTAGATTGACAGCTACCCATCAGCAGCAATCTGTTTATCATGTTTGATTGTCATTTAATGAGTGAATTCTATCAATAGTGAACACAAAGAAGAGCCTTTCCAGTAGACAAAACCTCAACATTTAAAACATATTTCTCTTTCAGATTGTACTATTTAGTCTCTTTGAGATCAGCTTTTTACAGGAAAGGATGACGCTGAGGTATGAAATACAAAATTATTCCAACCAAATGAATCACCAATGGAGTAGAATGGAGCTATTTTTCAGTCAGAGCTATTTCAATCATTTGAAGATTACCGTGTCTGTGTATTCTAAATAAATGATACGGAACTATGTAATTACCATTCTCAAAAAGCCACAGAGACTGCTTTATTTTGCAAGCTGTCAGACACAATGTTGTAAAACTGTTGCAAGCCTCAGCTAAACCTCGCCATGCAAATAAGCTCAGTCTTTAATCAGACAGTTGCAAATTGTTTGCCTGTAGAGCTATATTAAAAGATTAACTTGAATCCTAAAATGGGCATAGAGTTAGAGTATACCAACTCAATTTTAAGGGGATATAGCATTTCTCTCACACCTAATTGCCACAACTTACACCTAATAACTGTGTCATACCTAATGGTGATTGTACACCCAATAGTGTAATACCTAGTGGTGTAACACCTAATGGTGATAGGATGAGCATAGGAAGTTCCTCACAATATGCATGGGACCTTCTTCACAGTGAGGGTGATGGAGCATTGGCACAGGCTGCACAGAGAGGTGGTGGAGTCTCCTCTGGAGATGTTTACATCCCGCCTGGACGCCTACCTGAGCAACTTGGGCTAGGGAGCTGCTTTGGCAGGGGTTTGGACTCGAAGATCTCTAGAGGTCCCTTTCAACCCCTACAGTTCTATGGTTCTGTGATTGCAATATTTGAGACTAAATGGTTAAGCTTAAAATATAGCAACTATCTTCTTTTTATTCTCTTGTTCTGTTTCATTCCTTTCTCCAACCTCTCCTCCCTTTGAATGCTATAAAACATCATTAATTTATCTAGGAAAGAAGGTATTCATGTCACATCCTAGAATGCCTCAGTGTATACTGACACAAAATGGATTAAGAAGTAATGTATTTTTAATGTTTTTTGGTACTTCATATTGGAGTGAAATAGTGGTTAAATAAGACTACATTGCCCTGGTTTTGCACATTAAGTAGTTTTGCTTTATGAATAACTGTTATGATGCTATGGACAGCTTCTAAGAATTATCTTTGCTTTTTCTTAGTCTTAATACTGATATCAAACTGATTATGACAAACTTTTTGGCACATTAATAATCTCATCACAATGGGCATGAGCTCTAAGTATTCACTATTTTAAGTTTTGCTGGTGTGGAATGATAGAAACTTTTAATCGCAGGAATATTATACATATTACTTGCTACAACTGCTGCAAATCAGAGTGCCAGTACTAACCCACTCTAGATATAAATGTTCCCTTGCCCAAAGCTGACTTCCAATTCCATCTTGTAAATGTATACATACATATATATGTATATGTACAAGAAAAAAATTCAGTAAAATAAAAAGTGATGCTCACAGCAGAATTATAGCTTAGTAAATTTCTGAAAAGCATGCCTGCAATCTGTAACTTCAAGGGCTAGCACTCATCTGAAATGAATATATCATGCATGACTTTTGGTGGTATTATTTTCATGGAGTCATAAAATGTTTTGGCTTTTAAGATCATCTAGTTCCTACTTCCTCCTATAGGCAGGGGCACCTCCCACTAGACCAGGTTGCTCAAAGCCCCATCCAGCCTGGCCTCTAATGCTTCCAGGGAGCAGGCACCCATATCCTCACTGGGCAACCTGTTCCAGAGTCTCACCACCCTCATAGTAAAGAATTTGTTCCTGATATCTAGTCTAAATCTGCCCTCTTCCGGTTTAAAGCCATTTCCCCTCATTCTGTTGCTACATGCCCATGTAAGAGGTCCTTCCCCAGTATTCCTGTAGGCCCCCTTCAAGCGCAGGCAGGCTGCTACAAGGTCTCCTCTCAGCCTGCCATTGTAGGATTGGTGCTCCAGCCCCTTAATCATCTTCGTGGCCCTCCTCTGGCCCCGCTGTAACAGCTAAGGTCCTTCTTGTGTTGTGGACCCAAGAACTGGATGCAATTCTCCACGAGAGCAGAGTAGAGGAGCAGAATCACCTCCCTCAACCTGCTGGTCACTCTTCTTTTGATGCAACCCCGGATACAATTGGTTTTCTGGGCTGCAAGCACACATAGCCACCTTGTGTTGAATATTTCATCAACCGACATCCCCAAAGCCTCCTCCTCAAGCACTGCTCTCAAGCTATTTTCTGCCCAACCTGTATCTGTGCTTGGGATTGGTGCAACCCAGGTACAGGCCCTTACAGTTGGCCTTGCTGAACTTCATGAGGTTGGCATGGGGCCACCTCTCAAGCCTGTCAAATCCATCTGGATATCATCCCTTCCCTCTAGCATGTTGACTGCACCACTCAGCTTGGTGTTAATAGGTTTTCTGTTGTTTAAAAAACCTTCTGACTCTGTTAGTTGAAGATCTCATTCATAATTATATGGACAACTTTGAAGGGAGCACATATTAACAAAAGACAGTCTCTGGATTTAGTGAACTTGTGAAGCAGAAAGGAAAGAAAGAGTATCTTGTTTAATTTATTCTCTCTAGGCATATGGAATCTGTTTCAGACTATTCACATAGAAGTTTATTTTGAAAGATAAGAAGAATTATATTACGTATATTAAATTCAAAAGAGAAAACAATTCATATACATTTGAGGAACAAAGGGTACTCAAGATCCTTAAGTCTGTTAAAATAGTTGATATTCCTTCATTTGTATGGGTCTGGGAAACACTGAATCACTAACTGCACCATAAATGTAAGTAAAAGAGCTTAAATTGTATATTTATTATGGGAATATAAAAATTTTGAAGTCTCACCAGAGTTCATAAGTTCTTAAATTCATATAAGCAGATTTTCAGTCTCATTCGCAGTGAAGTAAGAACAAGCACATCTGCTGCATTTAAGAATGTTGCTGTTACTGGCAGTTCTCTGTATTTCACTCTCTGATTCCAGTCTAGGTGCAGTACCAATGGTCAGTTAAAAACAAGAAAGCAAAATAAGAAATAAAATATGAGGTCTGCTCTGAAAGTAATGCCTCCTATTTTATTATGTTAGCCCACAACATCAGAGGCAGATGTTGGTGGTATGGCAGTAGAGACTGAACCTTCCCACCAATATTCTATTACATATTATTGCCTTATGACAGATGGTGGCAGATGGGCAGACTGACAGAATGACATCTGATGTGGAAGTACATATGAACCAAAGATGTGCAACTGAAAATTCCTCCATGCAGAAAAAATGGCACCCACTGGCATTCAGAGATGCTTGTTGAATTCTTATGGACACCCAACTGTGGGTGCTAGCACAGAGGGTGGTGCATTTCAGCAGTGGTAAAAATGACAGTGGCTAGTATCTGCTGGTGCAGACTTCTACAGGTGTGGCATGCAGGCTCTTGTTCACAGCTGGTGAAAATGTGTGGTTAATTGTAATGAATATGTTGAAGAAGAGTGTTCTGTATATGAGAATTTGCTTTATCAAATAGTATGATTATTCTTTTTACTGTTTAAGAAATATTTTAAAAGTAACTGAGAGAGCACCATCATATGGAAGGCTTGCTAACATTAAGATGATTTAAAAATAATGCTGTAAGCCGACTCTAACTTTACAGATTATTTCCCTCTCTCAAAAAACAGAAATCAGGAAGAAATGTGCTCAAAAATCTTAGCAGAAAGAAGTAAGTAAACAAGTTGTAAACAATACAAGAATAATAATCCCCTACACTCTTATTAGAAGGTGATTTCATGTCTTGTGGCTTCTAACAAACATAATATATAATTATGACAAATAATAAGTAAAACTAATTACTAGCTAGACCTGCAGTCTACAGGAAGGTGTGAGGGCTTGTGCTAATGTTTGAATTAATTGGGTAAGAGCCAGATAAAATGTTAAAAAAGGTCATCTGGAGGTGCGGCATGTAAGCAGTCATTTCATTTTTGAATATCAGGGAAATAATTCAAAACAAATAGCTAAATTATTTAGATTCTCAACACTGCATTTTCTTTTTTTTTTTTTTTCCTGCAACATTTTCCTGTGTGCTTTGGGCTCAAGCAAATTACTAAATGTTTTTCAATTCTTTGGTCTTAGTCATGTGATATCCTATCTGGTAAAAGTTGGCAGGGCTATTGTGGAAGGAGGTAGGAGGACTGTTCAAAGACATTCTCTATAGCAATCTCTTGGCAAAGGTGAGAGTTTAACAAGCCAGAACCAGTAGGTTCTGAACCAGATCTTCCAGATCTAATTCTTTCCACTACAAACTCATCCTGGACAAATTTTAGATCAACCTTTTCTGAGTCTTACTATCTGTTTATCTGGTATATTATTGTGCATATTATGGTACGTGTAGCACATGTTCAGTGAATATATATATCTGTACATATATATATATATTTAGACAGAATTACTGAATATCAGCATTTACAGGTACAGGTCTGATGAGATAGTTTAGGATTCCTGTTCTTCCCTTAATAACTCAATATATTTCTAAGTACTAATTGTGTGTATAAAAAGGAGTCCATGCAGCCTTTATTATTAAGTCTAATTCAGAAGTCAAGCACTCTGGGGAGATATGGATGCACACAGCCTAGCTAGCTAGGCTCAACAGCCTTTCCATACTGACAGTGCCAGCAGATGAGGGGGAGCGGGAACATTCAAGGTAGTTCAGGTGATGGGATCATACGTACTGCAAAGGTTAGAAATTTTAAATGTGTGTTTCAGCAAAGTATTGAAATTTCTTTACAACAAACAAAATTTTCACTCCAGGTTCCTTATTTGAAAATAAGTTAAAGCATCTGAAAAATTTGGGATCAGGTTTCTAAAAGTGCAGTTCATTAACAGTTATTAAGCAAAATTGGAAAGGTATCTGCATGGCTGCCTGACAAGTGAATTCAAGTAAAATAAAATAAAGAGCTTGCAATGATGGCAGAGTTGAAGATTTGCCTTCAGGGAGCAAAATTGAGAACAGGTACTTTACCACATGCTTGTGCTGTCAGCAGGAGAAGCACAGATTGGAGCAGAGCTCCATGCAGAAGATGTGGGAGAACCAGCTGTTGTGCACACTGATGTTTTTTCCTCTTTCCATCTGAAAGATAAAATCATGACTTAGAATTTTGCCATTCCTTCCTTTTTCTGTCCATAATCTGCTCCAATCAATATAGCACAGGAAAGTATCTGTCTCTCCAGCACGTTTGAGGGTGGGCAAACCTTCAGGCCCAATTGAAACCTCAATATAAATATGACTCATCTGTTAAAAAAATAAGTGTTGTGGAGTATGACCCCAGTGCAGCACTTTTGAGATCCACTACCATCTCATCTGAGGGATTCTTACTTGAAAACACCCAGGGCCTCACAAAAGTTTGACTGCAAAATTGTTAAATAAGCCTTCTCAGAAGGAAGAATTTCTTTCACCAGAGCACTTCACCTATCAACATAGCACAATTAATCTCTTTTCTATAAATAAAAAAGACATAAATGGCTATTTCAAGCCAATAGAGATTACCTAGATTTCAAATTCATTTATATATGCTACTTCAAAACTATTCCAGTGTGTTTTTGTGATTTACTAGACAGATATATTTCCTGTAATTTTGCAGTATGTTATTTCATAGTTGAGATGGAAAGGTTGTAGAAATCCAGAGTGATGAGATTTTTTTTTTAAGGGCTTCTCTGCAGTATTGGTAGTTTCATGTTTCAGTATTAGTCCTGAATAATCTTACTTCCATTTTCTCATATTTTTTTCTCATGTTAAATTAAGGCTCCTTTTTTTTTGTTGTTTTTGTATTGGTTTTTTTTAATTTAAAAAGTTAGAAGTTATTTGGTTTAAACTGTATGCTATATATTTTTAATAATTTTTGTACTGTTTTGTACTTTTCTTATAATTTTTGTACTGTTGATCTTTTCCATTCTTTCTCTTAAATGCAATCTTAACTGTCAGTATCCATCACAGATTTGAGCAGTAACACCTATTGCAAAATTTATTGAAGCTAATGATAAAAACTCCCATGGAATTCAGTACACTTTGATCAGGAGTTGTCAGGTGAAAGGCTGTGGCTTGGGGGCCTCTCTTTAAGAATGCTTCTGATCCACTCCCACTACTCACCAACAAAGCAGTGTCTGTTTTGTTTTTTCTTCAGTGTTCTCCAGTGACTGTCATAACATTTCTTTGCTTCTTTTAAGGACTCCAAATGTTATCTGAATTGCTATCCAACCGTGTGAATAATAGCAAGAGTTCTTAGGCTAAAATCTTGCTTTGGAGTATTTTTGTAAATTAAACACCTTATCCACTCTACTCTAATCTTAGACTTCTTTACTGTTACTTTCAGCCACAACTCATCTGACTCCACAGTTTGTTTTCTTCTGGTTTGAGTCTTGTTGTTGCTCAGTGGAGAGTTAGCTGGTGATGGGTCAGAAATGAAGGGCTGATTAGCCCCAGCCTATATGCACAGAAATCCACCCTGCCCATCTGCCTTTCAACGGAGAGGCATTACTTAACAATCAATTATCCAGAGTTATGAATTATTGGAACTGGAATTTGTGAATGTGGCAAGTTTTCAGTCTATCCAGCTGTCAAGCTGTGGTGATGTGGCTGGATTACTGTTTTTTATGAGCTGTGTTAATTGAAAAAGCATGAGGAGAGCAATGAGATACCAAACCAGTGCTGAGATGAAAGGACATTTTGGCTTAGTACAGCAAGGCAGATGAAAATACCTAAAATTGATTACCCTGTTTATCACTGACTCAATTTGGTGGTTCCCTTGGCAACTGACACCAAAGAAGATGAAGTTACTAGTAGCCTGAAGGGGATCAACACAGAAGGTTTCTATTTCTATCAGCTACATTAAGCATCTTTTGATTGTCAGAAGTACAGAGAGAAAAGTGCAACCTAGTGGGGGCAATAGATTCCTATCACTCTGAGTGTAACTGGTCTAACCTAATTTTCTTTAAATATGTGCATTACATGCTATCAAGAAAATGGGATAATATTGTGTTGTACTATCAACTTCACTTATTGTTTTGTTTTCTGATCCAGAGAATGAGCCAAGTAAGTCAGTTTTTTTGTGTGGAAAAGAATCTAGAGTAGTATCTTCTTCAGTGTTTCAGTGAGATTTTGTAGTCATTACTTTTATGTATTGCTTCCGTGCTCTTGTTAGATATTTGATTGGAAGTTGCTACATTTGATTTTTGGTCTGGTTTAATCTTTGTTGTGTAAAGTGATCAGAAATCCTATGAAACTCAGAAAAGATGATTTACAAGAATTGGAATTATTTTTGTAAGCTATATGCTTCACAAATCTATTGGGCAGGATGAAGCACAGAGCAAGCTCAGTGGCTATAGGTTTCCAACAAAGACATGGATTTTTTACAGCATTGGCACCCTATTTGGATGTGGTTTTATTTTTGAATGATCTCTTCCCTCAGCCTACAGAAAGAGGCAAGATTATTCTGCTCACAGCATCTTGTTCAGAAGCTGTAAAGCAGAATTTCTTCAGAAAACTGTTCTCAAGCACTAAAACTTAACTGCTGGAGATTTTCTCTTCTGCCTCAGTCTCACACTTTATTTACTTCATTTCTTTCAAGAGACAGTGTTCCGTGAGGGTTTGAGAGCTGGGAACTGAAGCTTTTAGTGTCAGTGCTCATATTTTTCCTTCCTTGAAGACAGATCTTCTGAAAAAATCAAATGATGGTGAAACCTTAAAGACCTGCTTTCTGACCATCTTGCACAACTGGAGCATGAAAACCAGAGGACTGGGGAGCCAGCCCCTGGCTCTCTGTGGCTATGTCTGTACTTTAGGATCTGGGAATCATTCCCAGTTTCCAGACCTGGACACTTGCCCTGAGCACGTTGACTCCCTGCAGGACAAAATCTGTCTGTGCCATTTTCCATTCGCACACACATGCAAACGTATGCTCTGTTTCTAAGGAGAGTCTGGGCACGTAGTCCGGAGTGTTCCCACTGTACACCTCATCTAGATTGTCAGGGCTTGCCAAAAAGACCACTTAAGATGGAACCTAGACATATTTAGGATGACTTCGATTTGGTTGTTTTCTGTGAATTTCTAGTGAATCTCTTCACCGGGATAATGGGAGCACTAGACCATTGCTATATGTGTAAAATACTTCAGACATTTTATGCAACAGGGAATAATGATTTATGAGAGGTTTCTGTATGGCTCTAATTCAGAAAACTTTAGAGTGTTTCCAGTTAATATAGCTCAAGAGAACAGGATTCTTACACACTGAATGGAAAGCATTCAGTTGCCCATAAGAAACATATGCACTGCTGGCAGTAGTAGAGCAGCAACTGCAGTTATCTTTGGCAGACTCTTGTTGTGTAGAAATAACTTCTCCTACTTTGCTTCCATCTGCTCTTGAGTGTGGGTCTGAGTGTGCGGACTACTCTGTGGGCTTTCCAGCCCCAAGACCTGCTGCTCAGGCAGCTGCCTCCAACTAAAAGAATAAAATCAAAAGATTAATTCCAGGTTTCTCCTTCAGTGCCTGTATTTTGATGTTTAAATGAATAAATTGCCTTGGAGCGTTTATCTACATTCAGTACTGAATGCTTACATATTAACAGCTGCACATGGAGTAACCTCTTAAGATAGCGCTTTATTTAATTAAGCCATATGCTAGCAACAAATCCTAACTCACTCAATCCTAAACTGTCACAGTTGTGCAGTGTGCTTTCTCCTCCTGAAATCTGATTTGGTTGGTTTTCTGCCATAGGGTATATATCCGGAACAATCCAAATTCTCAGCCTTAATAAGGAAGCAACTAAAAGACATTGAGAGCCTATTTTATTTTCTAGTTTCAGCTAACGAGGGAGACCAGCAACATCAGTGGTTCTATTCCCAGAGAGAGCTTGTACAGAAAGATGTCACAAAGATGTTTATGGTGTGGTGGGACAGACACTGGAACTGGCCTATCTGGGAGCAATGTCCTAACAGGGTGTGCAAAAGATCAAATGCAGAAAGCCTCTCTGGGAAATCAGCCATTCCTGCCTGTTTTTCTTCTAGGCTTTCTTTTTCGGGGTATAGAGAAATAAAGACAATGAAACATAGACAGGAAGGAATACAGTAGCTTGTAAGGTCACTTTTTTATGTTATAAGAATTCTTTTTCTCCTTACTGCATAATTTTCTTTTTTTGGCTGAGTAAAACTTAGTAACTATTACTATGGATTAGATTTGTACAGCAAAGCACTGATGATTGAGATTTCTTTCAGCAACATCAACAAAACAAGAGCAGAACTGATTGCTACTGTTGAGGCAGTGGCAGAGTCATGACCAGAAATTTAAATAAAGGAAGAATGTAATGCTGCTGTTTTTTTGAATACTATTGATTTTTTTTTTAATGGTTTTCCTAGGGATAAGCTTTAGCTTTCATTTCTGGAGTGCCAATTTCAAAGTTATTTTTTCCACATGTGACTGTAAAATCTTATCACCACTGCTTTCCTCTAGTGGTGTCCCATGCTGCATGTAGGATATTGAGCTTCCCAGCTACTGCTCTTTCCAGACCAGAAAAACAAAACAGATCTGCCTTCAGGGAATCATTGTTTTTATTTGACCTGATCCAAAGCACAGCGAGGTCAGTGAAACATTCTTCCTCTATTAGAATAAGGTATTTCCTTCTATCTGGGAATAAGTTACATACAAAAAGCCTATGCTGAGCAAGAAATGGCCATTCGGTTTAGTCAAGCAAGGCATGGGGAATTCAATTTAATTCAGTTACTTGGTTTGAAGGATATTTTTGTGACCCTCTGTTTTTAAGCTGTAAAGAAAGTCTAGCCAGTACTGCAGCAGGTGATTATGAAATTTAGCTTGACATATATGCTAAAATTCTAATTTGTGTTGACCTGCATTCATGGAGTTGCCTGGGGTTTTGTTACATCACTAACACTCATTTCCAGGAGGATGACATTGTGCAGTCTCTGCATTAATATTACTCAGCATTTTTAATCAATGCATTTTTCCATCTACCCTTTTTTCATGAGTTCTGAAGTTATTTCATTACTTAGAGGCTATCTACTAGCCTTACTCCTTATTTATTCGTGGTCTCTAACTCAATGAAAAAATGCCTATCTGTTTTATGACATACTTATGTACCTCAGCCCCCACCAAAATCCATTTAATTTAGCATGACTTGGAAAGAAGATATTGATACTTTCCTATAGTTAAGTTTCATAGTATGTAAAAGTTTAGTCAAATGATTTCTGTGAAGCCTATTTCTATTTTATTTTTTTATGATTTCACGGAGTCAGATTTCAAAAGAAATGGCAATGATTTTCAATATCATGGTTTCAGTTGTGACTTAAGCAGAGATCCCCCTCACCACTCAGGGCATAGCAAAGTCTCTTCCCCAGCTTTACAAGTCAGGTTGCTGAACTATAAGGATTTCTAGATAGAGCAGTCCTCTTTCTTTTCCTGATTCTTCTGTTAACACTTCACAGTGTGACTTCTGCTTCTGAATACGTTTCCAAATGGAATGCAGTGAACTGAGAGAATTATATCTTTCCTCAAGAGCCAAACTGCAGAAAGTGACAGTGACTGCTTGGTAATGCACACAGACCTTTTGTCTATTTTGTGATGAGACAGAAATCAGTGTTATTTTTGTCTGTCATGAAACAGGTAGTCAATGGATATCATTAGCACAAGAAAACCAGGTGTAATTGATTGGGAAAAGTCGGCTGCAATTCTCTACATCCTCCACTTGTACTTTGTCAGCAAAGTGTTAAAAAGGTACTTCTTTCACTCTGGAGTTATGTTCTGTGTGTGAAAAAAATGATGTTATGCATTTCAGAAGTACTTTTTCAGAAGACAAGTAGAGAAACAGTCATGCACTCCGGAGAGCTGATGGAATTCAGTATCCTGTGTGCTTCCATCTCAGGAAGGTTGCAATGCCACATCCACACAGTCCAGGGCTGGCAGATGGACGCCCACTGTGTGCAGTCCAAACTAACAAGTAAGGCTCAACACACAGAGCATCTGCCTTATGCTCTCCTGAAATGCTGAAAGAGTAAAACTGACTTTTCATGTGACATGGCCATAGCAACTTGTGGAGTTCCAGGTATATATACTCAGCATACAGCTCAGAAAACTGCTGCTGCAATGGTAGATCAAAAAGTTCACATTGAATAAAATTAGCAAAAATTTATTCCAAACGTTAGCCAAAAATAGTTCTGAGAGATTATTTTTTGTGCTATCAAGATCCTGAGTCAAAGGCTGGTACTAGTAAAATAAGAAACAAAATCAGATTAGAGATGTTGAAAAAGTCCTGTCATGCTCAAATAGAATCTTTTTCATGATTTTATCTCTTATTTTGAGCAATTTATCCATAACACACCGTGCAAAAACTATGAGATCTTTAACTTTTTTTAGAAGTATGGATTTACTGTTCCATAGATGCTGCTGGAATATTGGCAGAGTGCTTGATTTCTTATTCATTTGTTTTGGATAAATATTAGCTGTCAGAGGGCAACAGGCTCATTATGCTTCAGTGTCAGAACCTTTTGCAAAGTAGTATGCTGTTAAAAGGGGTCATAACACAGTGTAGTTGAGTTGTTGCTGGCTAATAATTCATTTTTGCTAGCTGCAGATGTATTTGAATAGTCTGATATTTACAGTCCCATGTTCAGAACATGTGAATTTCAAGGCAATAAGCTATAAACCAGTAGTATCAATTTGAAGACCAAAAACAAAGAGAAAGCACTGGTTGCTACTGACAGTACCTAATAGTTATGTGTCACATAGGATAACAAGAGAAAAGAAAGTAAAAATATTTTTTAACAAAAATGTCTGGAAAGCTTGTGATGTGAGTAGGAAACTGGTAGGTTGCTCTTCCAGGGGAATTAGGAAAATCATACTCCTGTGTGTGCCTGTGTGTTTCCTGATTGTTTAAGGTGCTTTTTTACCATTGCAAATGAAAATACATATCAAAAAAGTATGAAGGCTTCTACCTTCAGTACATAGCACTTGCATGTTAACACTATTTCCTTGATTGTTTACTCCTTCAATCTGTTGGAAGTGTTGGATTATCCATTAGAAAACAAAATTAGTAAAATTTATAAGACAAATATTGATGCAAACAATACATTAACGTTTTTAAAACATTCGTAAAAAGGGCAAAAAAAGAATTAGCATTTAAACTAAAAGGATATGCTGGTGAATATCAAAATGCAGGAATAGAGTGAAAGTGGCCTGCAATGGAAAAACAATATAACATTCTTCAGCTTAATAAGAGCAAAAAAAAAAAAAAAAAAAGTCAGATTTCTTTTGCATTTGAAAGTTTATAAGTTTGTGTGTTGAGATGTGACATGAAAATAGGGGAATTAAATTTAGAAGTTAAAACTTGAGATCACAGTGCTGTCGCTAATGGTATTTACACTTTCTAAAGCCAGAGGAGTATGTGCTGCAATTTGTCACTCACATTAGCTCTTCAGAAGCCTTTCCAAGAAGTTACTCGGGGCATTTGCTTAATTTAGCACACTTCAGAGTTTATAACTGAACACGCTGAGGTGAAATATATTGTTCTTTGGGTCATTATGTACATCAGTAGGAAAAAGGAAAATTGCTAGTTTGTGCTGAACTTCTGTAGCTCATCTTTTCACCTCCTGTTTTTTGGTTCCCAATTATTATTTTATACCTTCTTGCAGTCATTTTGTTGCTGTAATGGGCATTGCCACAAAGTAGCTGATGAGGCAGTCTATTTTACTGATTCAGAAAATTATTCCATGTATTCTAGAAATGGACTGCATCAACGTGACAAAATATACAGCTGAATCCACAGCTGTTTAGATAATGTGCTATTATAATGTCCATAACTATTACCTATTTTTGCAAGGGTATGATCTCTGTAGTGTATTAGGGGAAAAAAATGAATGCTAAAAGTTGCAGCAGTATATGGAAGTGTGATATGTGCTGTTTTGCAGAACAAGTGGAGAGGAAACACACATTGTGTTCACAGTGTTGCTTTAATGAAACTTCTCAAAAAAATTTTAACCAGAGAAATGAATAGTTCAACTTTGTAATTTTGTTCCAGCAACACAGAATCTGCTGTGCCAGGTTACCATTCAGTCATTTTCATATGCTGGGCCATCTACCTTAGCAATTCTTGCAGTGGGATTTTACACGTGTTGATAATCTACATTCTTGCAAAGGTAATGGCATTCTCTCTCTTCCACAGAAGGAAAAAGCTATTCAATTACATCAGTATTATTTTGGTACATAAATTTAATTTCATGTGCATCAAATGAACATGTTAGGTCTTGTTTTTTAATAAATTACAGTCGCTCAGTAATTTATAAAGAATTTCTGCTGCCCTGAGAAGCCACCGAGAAAACCACATCGTATAGGAGTCAGTGTCTGTATATTAATAGTTATTCAAGGTTATTGAGAACTGGTAAAGGGGCGGTCATGTGTTTTCATATCTGTAACTGAAATGAAAGGTGAATTGTGCTTCTGATTTTTTTCAGTTTCAGAAAGGAGACTTCCTGTTGTAGTTCCAGCCCTTGGGACAACCCTCTCTGCAGTTTCAACAGTGCATCATAATGTTTCTTCTCAGAGGAATTCAACACTGCCTTTCTGCCTCTTCAGCTCTCTGTTGAAGCATTATTTTGCCTGTTACTTCAGCTGCACAGAATGTAGTGCCACGTGCTGGATAAGTCAAGACACAAAGAATTGATTTTTGAGTCCATTGTTCTTGGAATGGTGAATTTGAGCCTTAATGAGTGATTGTAAATGTGTGCCATGGTGCTTTTTGAAGGCTGGCCATTTTCAGAGCCTACCCAGCTCAAGACTCAGAAACTGAGAGGCACAAATTTAGTTAATTTTTCAAAACTCAGGTCCATATCTATGTAACTCCTGGGGAAAGTATTGTGTCTGTTTATTACTTTTTTTATATTGGCTTCATGATCTTTGTTACCTTCAAACTATTAAAATATTTTTATTTTCTAGTGTGTTTTTCTCCCATAGAGGAGGCTTCAGGCTTAGCCTCATAAACATCTGGAATATTGTTTTGATGATAACTGCATATTCAGACAGGAAGAACAAATTCTGTTACATTCTGCGGCAGTCAATTTTCACATATTTTCAGCTCATGGATGTACGAATAGAATTTACATTAATAATATCCTTCAATTATGCTAAATACTGAGGCCATCTCAGAGATTCTATTTAAGAGATTCTATAAAGCCACTTTAGAAAGGGGTTGCTCAGGTTTCATATTGCCAGCTTTTCCAAATATTCTTGCTGACTCCTTAATTTCCATGATATTTTTAATGTTTTATCTTGAGCGATGTGTTTGCATTCCAATTTATTAAATGCAATTTAGTTAATATATTTCAGGAAGCTCTTAATAAATTGTTCTTGCAGTGTAACCCTGGCAAGCAACTCAGCAACACGCAGCAACATGCTCACTGTGCCCATATGGTAGAAAAACCCTTCAGAGGGATCTGGACAGGCTGTGTCACTGGGCTTAGGCCAATGGGAGGAAGCTCAACACAACAAAGTGCGGGGTTCTGCATTTCAGTTACAAAAACTACAGGCCAGGAGAAGAAAAATTTATTCTCAGAGAGTGGTGAGATATTAGAACAGGTTGCTCAGGGAAGTGATGGAGACACCAGCTCTGGAGGTGCTCAAGGAAAGGGTAGTTGTTGCACTGAGGGAAATTGCCTAGAGCAGTCCCAGGCATAGGCTGACAGGTGGACTAGATGACCTTACTGTTTTTTCTAACCCTAACGATTCTGTGATTTTATGAAGGGCAGAATCAGAAAGATGCCAGAATCCCTGGGCTGAGATAAAGGGAGTTCACCAGGGAAAGCAGAAGCCTTGCACTCAAGCAAAGCACAGCAAAGAACTCATGGGCTCTTTCCCATCACCAGCCAGGTGTTCAGCTACTGCCAGGACAGCCACAACAATCAGGTGTTCAAGTACTGTCTATGAGGACTTATCAGGAATGTAAAAAATGCCTGAATCTAGAAGTAAACCAAATGTTAAGGTCATGTACAATGTCACGGACAGAAAGCAGTATTACTCAGGCAGAAAGTTATTCCATGTTCACATATTATTTTCAGATTATTCAGAGCTAGCTTAAGTATCCCCATGTTGAGCAGCAATCTTATTTCAAACTTCATTTCCTAAATAAAACTACTATCGTTAATGAAATGATGAATGTAGTGCTTATGAAAACATAATCATCATTTGCTAGAAAAAAAATTGAAAGAGCTCTGTGAAACTGCCAACAGTAGGAAGAAAAAGTGACAGAAAAAGGAGAGAAAAAAACCACAGTAAAACAATAAGCCAATAAGAATTACAGCTAAGATGCACTCCTATTTATGAATACGGTCTATTATTTCAGTCATATGCTACCAAAATGTGGACTGAAGAATTTGGAAAATAGTAGTGATCATCTTCTGAAATGATATTGTATGTCACTGACAGCAGGCGCAGGTTGTCTCTTGTATGAACCAGGATGAGCTGATAAAGATGGAACCTTTATCACAGGCCATGTCTTAGATAGGATTGGATAGTGATTGTAGAAAGAGATGGAGACTATAAATGCCATCAAAGAAACTTTAAAAACTGTCTAGACAACCAGATGAGTATGTACAGTATTATGTGAAATTCTGAAATACAGACTTATTACTGATTAAATGATAAATACTAATCCTAGAGAAATTGTGTCTCAACAACTAAAATGATAAGTTGGTATAAATATTTTAAATAATTTGAAAGATGTAATGGAGCATAAAATCTGTTTATATGTCTGTCCACTTACACTCAGTTTATGTGCTGGAAATTCTGCACGTTTCTGTAAATGTCACTGTATTTTAATATTAGCCTACTGCTCAGTAGACTGGACAACTCTGACCTTCCTTTCTGCAACTCACTTTAAAATTGTGTTTTAGATGCTAATAGAAGATGCTGACATCCAAGAATTTAGCTGCGGTTTGGAAATCAGTAAGCTCCAGTATTTCTTATGGGAATGATGCATCTCATTCCCTTATTCTCAGTTAAATACAATGGAACTTCACAACACCTGGAACACTGCCTAGGGTTTTTCTAACGTACATGATTCTTTAAAACATTTCTGTTTTCCTTAGTTTTCTATCTATCTTACTCTGAACCACAGGGACTGAAAACAGTAGCATTAAAGGAAGAATTTGCTAATAGTTCAATATATCAAGTGTCTCTTGTGATATAGAATTTCATAAAGTGAGTTGAATATCTTTCCAAAACACTTTGTGGTTCTGGATTAGCATATAGCAATCTACTTTTAGTTTTACAGATTTCTTTCTAATTAGATCACTATTTCCATGAAAATCTGGCTGTTTAGCAATCCCTCTGATTCAGTGGCTACATGCTTCCTTGGAACCCAGTTTCTTCATAGCACAATTTACCTGCTATTTTCTAAGAGCCTGGATCTCTTTCTCCATGAATGATTTCAAGGAAGGGACTTATATCTACCCACTGTTGATTAACTTAGATCCAAAAATCCTGTCTGGTAGTGTTTCAGACTAGAGGCATCTCAGATCAGTAGTAGTAGCAAGGTCAGGATTCAGCACTGATTAGGGACAACTTGGTTCATGTCTGCAGCTCATAAGGATCAGTTGCTGTTAAAAGGATGCCATAGCAGCTGCAGGTCTCCATGAGTTTATTATTTTTGTATTTAATGGGGCCAAGCTGGGACAGTAGTAGAAACAGTAGCCATAATGAAAGTAATTCTTTTAATTTATTGAATTCTGTGTGATATTTTTTGAATAAGCTTAAAGCTAAATAGCATTCTGTTGTAACATTACAGGCTTCTCAGAATTTCAGTTACATGGAAAACTATAGCTTATGAGATCCACTATGTCAACAGAGAAAGGCTAGAATTGGAGATTCATCACAAGAAGTTTTCACTTTGCAAGAACAAGGTATCCTTAAATGAACTGATATTTGCAAAGTATTTTAAAGATCAGTCTAACAAGCAGTATTTTTATCAGCCATCTGATTATTCTTTTACTCTTTTGTTTGTGAATACATCAAGTCAATGTCGTATACCTCTGCCACAGTAGCTGAAGCAGAGGAGCATGCTAATAATGTCTGAATTACAGATAGATCCATAATATTTGAGGAGAAAACAAAACCTACAGATGGAAAAAATTTTCTATGGAGTCTCAGTAGGAAGTAGTAGTTGTGGTTGTTTTTTTTTTTTTTTTTTTTCACTTCCAAAGCTTACAAGATATGACTAGATGTGAAGTTGTAGGCTATAGAGAAGAAACATAGTAAAACTTAAGCTTTTTTCTATAGCTCAAAAAAGACCTACATTTTAGAAAAAAAAAAATTCTTACAGAGTTTCCAAGGCATCAGTAAAAGGTATTTCAATAATGCAGCGAACAGTGATTGCTAACTAAGACAGCTTTTACATTAATTGATACTGTTAGTTGCTGGTGGCAAAGAGGAGATTGTAAGCTGGATATCAGACCTCAGCTTCCTAATGTCACTTCTGTTCTCAGAGAGGGCTTTACTCTGCGCAGTAACAACAATAAGGAATTTATATAGAGACTTGTTTCATCTGAGCAACATTCAGATCAAAGTGTGGAGTGACAACAGCTATAGAAGGGTGTTTGAACATGCTATTACACCTTCTCACCCAGCCCTGTTTCTGATGATACAGCCTAGAAGATAGAAAAACCATCCACTTCCCAGCTCTCAGGGTTTGGACTCATAAACATGCATCTGCATGAAAAAATATCCTGTGAACACAGATGCAAAGCAGACATGCAGCTGTGTTCTCCAACTTCTTGGCAACTTTCTAAGCTAAGGGTTAAGCTGTCTCCAGATACTTAATAATTTTCCTAAGAAGTATTACAATAAAGTAATCTATCACACCTAATTTACTTGTGAGTTGTGTAACATTTTAGCAACAGTGTTTGAGAAATTCCCCTGAAGAGGGACTGAAGAGATCACTCCTTTCAGTGATACCCAGTAGCCAGACACAAGGAAGGAGACTCAAACTGGAACACAAGGGGTTTTGTCTGTCTACCCAGCAGCACTTCTGTGCACTGCAGGAGGCCAAGCACTGGCACAGGTTGTGCAGAGCCTGTGGACTCTTCTCCTGGGAGACCTCCAAAAGCCACCTGTACACTGCCCTGGGCACTGTGCTCTGTGTTTCCCTGCCGGAGCAGGGGTCGAGCCACATGGACCCAGAGGGCCCTGCCAACCTCAGCCATTCTGTGGTTCTGTGAATAATTATTCTTTGGAAAAGTGTCTCTGAAGTTTATCAGCAATAGATATCAAGTGCATACTTTATAGGCAGTGAATTGGAAGGACCAAAATAAAGATGGACTACCTGGTTTTACTTTATTCTTAACTTCTGTTTCACAAACTTAAGATGATATTTTCATAAAACTATTTATAGTGCCTTTTAAAGTCAGTAAGGTAACCATATTTTATCACTTTATCATGACATACTTATTCTGTTTCATATCCTTTTAAATAATAGTCAGTGCACTACTTCTGCTCTCCTGAAGGTTGCATTAAAAGTTAACAGAGAATGCCATTTAGAAATAGACTGTAGAATTGCAGATGTTGCCATTTAATTTCTAAACTAAGGTAGAGAGTAATTGCAGAAAGGAGAAGGAAAAATAATAATTGAAGTTATAGGCAAGAAGCTCAAGGAAGCTTGTAAAAATTACACTTTAAAGTAAGATTTCAGAAATATTTAAACTAAGAAATGAACTAGGAGTCTTAATTTAAGTATATTCAATTTGCCTCTTTACTAAGATTTTCTCATTTCCTCCAA
This sequence comes from Cyrtonyx montezumae, assembly GCF_038088225.1. Taxonomy (NCBI): domain Eukaryota; kingdom Metazoa; phylum Chordata; class Aves; order Galliformes; family Odontophoridae; genus Cyrtonyx; species Cyrtonyx montezumae. Next base: position 10,577,770 of record NW_027071992.1, on the reverse strand, counting down.
CATATCTAGTTATGAGGATAGGTCACGTGCAGTTTGCACACACAAGAAGTGTGCCAAAGAAAACTTATTTGTACAAGCAGTTGACACATATATAGAATTTGAAGCACATTTGGGCTACCAGTCCAACCTTAAATACAGCAGCTGTATCCTAACATGTCAGCCAACTTGTCATGATTCTGCCTGAGGCAGACTTTGTTTTCTTCCTAGAGGTTTGTGTGATGCTGTGTTTCGGATTTTTGATGAAAATTGTGATTATAACTCAGTAATGTTTTACTTTTTCTGCTCAATGCTTGTGCATATCCAAGGACATGGTCCTGGATCATACAGATAGATCTATCCTCAAGGAACATCTCATCTCTTCAGCACTGGTGTACCCCCAGTTTTATTTTCTTTTTTACCCTCTTTATCAAATCGCCTAGTAAGATGCTCTCTCTCCTTACAAACATTATCTTACTCATGTTGAAAGTCTACTAGAGCTGTAGCAGCTGTCTTTATCCCAAATAAAGTTTATCATATACTTTTTGGCTCTGATATAGAAAAAGACATTTTTCTGATTATTTCTCTTCAGCCTCTCTAGCAGGTAGTACAAAAAGATTAGAATGTGAAATCCAGAAAGGAAAGCACCACTATTATGCTTTGCTACATGGGAAATTTATGTTGCCACCCTGTCTTCACTTAAGCATCTTTTGAACTTCACTATAAGTAAACTTTGATGGGGCAATCTGCTACAGAGATGAAAGATCCTGATAGGACAAAATGTTCTAGTGAATGAAAACCAGCCTTTGAAATTTTGTATATAACCCCAAGGCAAAGCCATGTAGGTAGAAAACGAATAGAAAAGCAAAGTCATGCAATTGGAAAAAAATGTATTCATGTCTGAAATGTATAGGCAGGAAACACCTAATAAAAGAAAAATTCTGAAAGTCATATTTGCCTCAATACCTTCACAGGATTATGACTGAAGCCAGCAGGGGAATACAAAGCTGGAAGAAGACTGTTGTGCCATGTGAAGATTAATGTTTGGATGGGAGAGAGCAGATGGAGGTCAGCTACTATCAGCTGTGAGCTGAGATCATGTTATGAAAGCACTAGGGCAGTGTTCCTTCTTCTACGTATTAACCTTTGCTTTCTGATATTTTGCCCTGAGAAAAAAATAGAAATCAGTAGTCAGAGAATGAAGTTGGTGGTGCAGCTGTGTAAGAAACCAAAGCAGAGACAATAGATCCTGATCGTTCTCCCTCAGTTCTGACAGAAATTTGCAGTGTTATATTTTGTTTGTTTAATTTTTGTTTAGAAATATTTGAACTACCCTTGAAATTCCCAGTTGAGACAGTGGCAGCAGCAAAGCATAGCTGAGGCAACATGATTGAACACATGCAGTGACAGAACATAAAGCCCCAAAATAGCAGCAAATGTTTGGATTAAGAGTGTGCTAAACTTAACCTTGCCATGGCTTCACTGCTAAAGTAACAGACCATCTTATTAACAACTAGCCTCGTTATGTCTGACCCCAGCTGTGAGATTATTCTCATGTCCAAAGCTCCTGCTTGATACTTCCATGACACTTAAGAATACTGACATGAGCTGGCAGTGCAACACAACTTCTCACTATGTTCCTTAGCAATTATTTGAGATAACACTTTGTTGTCACCTTTATTCACCCAGCAGTTCTTTGGGGTTCTATTTCCAGTGTGTGCTTCTCCATTTGGAAATCCATCTCTGAAAAATGGAGCTTCTAATATCTTGGAAATACCCCAACTTGGGTGGCAGAGAAGATATCACAGGTTATTTTCACTATCTCGATATGATCATATGTAAATGATTCCAGGAATGAAGGTTGGGCAGGTTGGCAGACAAGGGAAAGTGGATAGATTAAAATGCATTGGTTTGAATAGTGCTCTGGAAACTAAACTTATACCACCTCCTATATTCTTTCATTCTCTTTTTGTCTTTGACTGGCTTGTCACTACCACTATTTTACCCAACAGAAGGGAAGCTTGGAAGTTAAAATCTGTCTCCACTATTGCTGCTAACATTTTGGCCATGGGGCACCTCACTTGTCACCTGGTCTGATGGCTGCCAGTGAGATCTGCCTGGGTTAATGAGGAAAAGAGTTGCAGCCCAGCAGCAGTCTAGGCTCATTGATGTGTCTTTAAATTAGGCTTGAGAGGGGAAGGGAGTGATAGCAAGCTGGACAACGGCAAGCTGAAGGATAGCATAGCAAAGTTGAAGGGACAAAGTATAGTGAGGACCCTCAACCTGCTGCATCTTATGATGATGAAGGTAAAAGGGAGACTAAAGGTGAATAATTCAAAGGAAATAATGAGTTATCCCCCAAGAAGTTAACAAGACAAGATGAAGTGCCTCTATACTGACACACACACAATGGGAAACAAAAAGGAGTTGGAAGCTACTGTACTACTGGAAACAGTGATGTAGTTGCCATCACCAAAACCTGGTGGGATGATTCCCACGTCTACAATCTGTTCAGAAGGGGCAGGTGAGGAGGGAGAGAAGGTGTTTCCCTCTACATTAAGGAAGGGATATAGCGTTAAGAGCTGTCCCTGAAGACAAGTCATATAAGAATTAGAGGCTGCCTGGGCTGTAGTGACCATGCATTGATGGAGTTCACAATCCTAAGGGATATTGTACAGACAAAGAGTAAAATCAGGAGGTTTAATTTTAGGAAAAGCAACTTCAAGCTCTTCAGAGAGTTAGTCAACAAAACCTCCTGGTAATCTTCCTCAAGTATAAGGGAGCAGAGCACAGCTGGCAGATTTTTAAGGAAGTTTTCCTTAGGGCACAAGAGCTCTCCATCCTCAGGTAGAGGAAGCCAGGAAAGGAAAGCAAGAAATGAACATAGCTAAACAGGTATCTGCTGGTCAAAATGAAGTGCAAGAAAAACTACTCAGGAAGCAGGAACAGCTAAACTGTGAAGAGTATATGGTTGCTGCTAGGCTGTGCAGGGATGGAATCAGGAAGGCTAAGACTCAACAGGAAATGGATTTGGAAAGGAGCATAAAGAGGAATAAGAAAGGCTTCTATAAGTACATCAACTGGAAAAGGAAAGTCCAGGAGGGCACATCTTCCCCAGTGAGCAACGCAGGTAGGCCAGTAACAATACATAAGGAAGTTAAGGTATTCAACAACTTTTCATTTGTGACTGCTCTACACACAGCCTTCTAACAGATAGTTCAGAAGATATGAACCAACTTTTTTTTTTTTTTTTTTTTTTTTTTTTATGATGGTGTAATTGCATCAGTGGAAAAAAAAAAAAAAGCCACTGATGTAATCTACTTGGATTTCAGTAAAGGCCTTTGACACATATTCCCATAACATCCTTCTTTCCAAATTGGAAAGGTATGGATTTGATGGGTGGACTGTTCAGTCAACAGCTCAATGTCTGGACATAGATCAGTGACAAGTGATGTCCCTTAGGGGTTAGTTTTGGAACCGGTGCTCTGTAACATCTTCAACAATGACACTGACAGTGGTACTAAATCACAGAATTGTAGGGGTTGGAAGGGAGCTCCAGATCATTCAGTCCAACCCCTGCCAAAGCAGCTACCTCGCCCAGGTTGCACAAGTAGGCATCTGGGTGGGTCTTGAACATCTCCAGAGAAGGAGACTCCACCACCTCTCTGTGCAGCTGTGCCAGTGCTCCACCACCTGCACTGTGAAGTTCCCACACACATTTGTGTGGAACTCCCAGTGCCTCAATTTGTGGACATTTCCCTTTGTCCTGTTGCCACACACTGCAGGGAAGAGTCCAGACTCATCCCTTTGCCTCCCACTCCTTAGATATTTACAGACATGGATCAGATCCCCTGATGAGGATACCATTGGCCTTTTTAGCCACCAGGACAAGTACATGCTCAGCAAGTTTGTAGATGACACCAAGCTAGATAGTGTGGTCAACACACCTGCAAGACAGAATCCCATCCAGAGAGTCCTAGACATGATGAGCAGTGGGCCCAGGTGAATCTCATGAGGTTCAACAAATCCAGGTTTTACGCCTGCGTCATGGAAGCCCTGCTATTACTACAAGTTGGGGAAATGTAAGGATGGAACACAGACCTGATGAAAAGGATATTGGGATACTAGTGGATGGCAAGCTGGACAAGAGGCAGCATTGTGCATTATCATCCCAGAAAGCCAATTGTATTCTGCACTGCAGCAGAATTGTGATCAGTAAGGTGAGGGTGGTGGTGATCCTGCCCCTACTCTGCACTAGTGGGACCTCACGTGGAGTACTGCATTCAGATGTGGAGTCTTTAGTACAGGAGACACATGCACCTATTGGAGCATGTCCAGAGAAGGGCCACAACAATGATCCAAGGGATTGAACACTTCCCCTACCAAGACAGGCTGAGTGAGCTGGGGCTGTTCAGCCTGAGGAAGAGAAGACTCTGGAGAGATCTGAGAGTGGCCTTTCAGTGTCTAAAGATGCGTTATAAGATAGAAGAGTCTAAAGGTGGGTTATAAGATAGAAGGGGACAAACTCTTTAGCAGGGTCTGCTGTAACAGGACAAGAGGGAGTGGCTTCAAACTGAAAGTGGGGAGATTTAGATAGGATGTATGGAGGAAGATTTTTACACTGAGGTTGGTGAGGCACTGGAACAGATTGCCCAGAGATGTGCTGGGTGCCCCATCCCTGGAGACATTGAAGATCAGGCTGGACAGGACTTGGAGTACCCTGATCTAGTTGCAGTTAATTACATGGGAGTTGGCCTAGATGACCTTTAAGGGTCCCTTCGAACTCAAACAATTCTATAATTCTTTTCCTTTAGGGAAAAGCTTGTTCCAATATATTCAGCTTCTACTCACTGAGTGGTTAACAGACTTCTACTGTGGAAACCATTAGCTGCTTAAGTAATATTTGTCAACATAAGTCTCAGCAAATTTATGTGCTCATGTCTATTCTGATCACACATATTGGAACAAATAGACATGTTCATTATAAAAACATGATGTGTTACATTCTATACTGGAACATACAGTTTCTCTTCTAAGATCACATAGAGTTTTAGCAGAGATTCAAAGGAATAGCATAAGAATGTCTACCTAATAAATGTGCTTTTCAAAGAAAGAGTGGCCAAGATGCAAGAAACATATCCGAAAGCAGGAACTGATTATATCTTACTTCTGAAATATTACCTCAAGAGAATTTTATAAAAGGCAGTCAGTCGATATTATCCCAGTATTATTTCACCTTGCTCCCCTAAAAAGGCTTTGTATCTAAGCAGTATACGTATATGCATTTTCAGCATTTCTTTATTTGCTTCAGCCCTTCATTTCTTCAAACTACATCACAGAAATGTATGTTTGCAGTAGAAGGGAAATATTAAAACTGGAGATTTTCTCCCAAAGGTTTTTTGTTTTTTTTTCTTGATCAGTATCAGCAGATCTGGATCTTAAACACACTCAAAATGGGACACTATTCCTTGTGTTTGCAGGATTTCATCAAAAATAATGTGAACTGCCAAATAACTGACAGAATCAGAAACTGAATTATTGAAATGAAGATGTGCTTCAAATGCCAACAATTGCAGGGCATGAAACCAACTTCACTTACCTTACTGCTTTTATCTGTTAATATTTTATTTGCTTGTAATTCTTCTTTGAAGTTATTTAAAAAATGGTGGGAAATGGGAGTAAGGAGTTGACCTCGGTATTACCTAATACTGGTAGTCCTTTCTTTCTGGCTGCAGTATTAAGAAATTCTAGGTCCTTCTTATTTCATCTTCCTCACACCTCAGCATTAAAGGCACAGTAAAAAACCTAGCCCAGAACACTGACAGAGAGATGACAGTGTGCGTGGCAAGGAAATGAAATTTGTTTATGGGGGAAATAGGGTTTATTTGGCCTTAAAAAAAAAAAAAAGTGAAGAAGTACTTCTAAAGCAAGACCTAGAAAATTGTCACGTCTGATGAAGTGCCTTGGAAAAAATACTTTTGGTAGGGTATAATTTGGCTGGTCAATCAGTAATCATTTCCACCAGAACAAATGAATTCTCATCAGTCTGACTATACATCAACATATTCTGCATATTTATTTCCATTTCTAACAGTTTTTTTCAATCAGGAAAGGAAATGTTTGAGCTTGAAAGTGTTAACAAAAAGCATCTAAAAGTGTTCAAACTTTTTGAAAATTATCTTTTCCCACATAATATTTTGGTTCAGATGAATCAACATTTCCAATGAAAATGCTTCAGTAAAAAAAAAATATATAAAAAAATTCCAAACAGCTACTGCATCCAGTACTGCCAATACTAAGAGCTTAAAAAGTCATCTGTTGAACCTCAGAAAATCTTCCGACTTTTACTGCAGATGGGATTCATTTTGTTTGCTTTCTGATGCTTGTGCTTGAGATTGTTTCACTTTTCTCTATTATCATATAGTTTATAAACTTAATAACAAAGAAGCTAATAGATTGTCACTTTATGAAGTATAATGTGTGATGCTGATATACAGTTTATGAGCATCAACAAAACTGTTCTGTGCCCTTCTGTGCTCATCACAAGGTCAGGGTGCTGTGGAGCAGGACTCCACGGCCTGCGGGTGAAGCAGGAGAGGCCTGGCAGTCAGACCGAGTCCAAGAGCAAAATCAATGGAGGCTTGATGGGGTGGACAGATACAGATCACATTGAACACATGAACTGAACTGATGAGAAGACCCCAGGATATAGCTGATTTAGGACATTTGGTGGAGAATTCACTACAAGCAGGACTGATGTCAGCAAGGCTCTTGACGCTGTGTCCCACATTCTTATAATGAAGCTCAGGAAGTGTGGAACAGACAGGTGCACAGTGATGTGGGTTGAGAACTGGCTAGCTAGCAGAGCTCAAAGGGTTGTGATCAATGGCATGGAGTCTAGCTGGAGGCCTGTAGCTAGCAGTGCTCCTCAGGGATCAGTTCTGAGTCCAATCTTGTGCAACATTTTCATCATTGACCTGAGTGAAGGGGTATAGTGCAACTTCAGCAGCTTTGCTGATGATACAATGCTGGGAGGAGTGACTGATAAACCAAAAGACTGTACTGCCATTCAACAAGACCTGGACAGGCTGGAAAGTTTGGAAGAGAGGAACTGCAGGCTGCAGGTGGCCCAGCACAGTTGGCACTACAGCTGCCCCCTGCCCTACACCATCGTGGCATAGGCTTTTCCCACAGGGCAGCCTGGCTTGGCCTCTCAGCACCAACCAAAGAGTAGTGAACTATGAACCCCATCTGGGCTGAAACCAGGGCATGGGGTGCAGAGTAGTGCCAGCTCAAGTTGTGCCAAATAAGTTTATGGAATTTGATACGTTGGCTCAACACAGTCCTGTAAACAGCAATAAATATGCATCCATGCTTTCCATTTTAATAAAGAAATTTGAGAACAGATTTCAAGATTGTTAAAAAAATTATCATTTTTTTTTATTTATTTGCAACTCCATTTTTAGTCAAGATAAATATATGACCTGCAAATTTTCAAATGGAATGTACTGAGTTGCAATCAGACTTTCTAATTGAAAGGTTTAGGTTTCTTTGAGTGTAGGTTTTTTTGAGTGTAGCATGCAGGCTCTTGTTTCATTCTACTCAAAAGTCTGATCATGTCTCTTTACCAGATATTTATAAGCCTTCTCTTAGCAGAGAGAAATATCTCTCACTTCACAGACATCTTACTCATGTCATTGCTGTTGTCAGTACACAAATTTGTAAATAACTATTGCTGAAGACAAAGCACATGAAGAGTAAAATTTTATCAAAACTCTCTAATGAACATCTAGAGAGCTCAGTGAGAATTACAACCACTGCCACTGAACCTCCCTGATGTGTTATGCTCACAAAAATAAGATCGCATATACCACCAGTTTTCTATTCTTGTTGCTCTTCTTTTTTATGTTTTATTAAAAAAAATATTTTGTTACTTGTATACATTAACCATATTGTATGTTTCATGAGGAATGCTTCAAAATTAATACCTCCTGTATTATTATGTTGTCCTGCAACATCGGAGGTGGATATTGGTGTTTTGGCAGTATGGCTGAACCTTCCCAGTATTATTCCATTACACATTGTTACCATGTGGCAGATGGCAGAATAGGGCAGTCTGACAAGATGGCATGTGACATAGAAGAGTGTATGAAGCAAAGGTGTATCATTCCTTTATACAAAAAAATGGCACCCACTGACATTCGGTGACACTTGCTGAACATTTATGGATACTAAACAGTGGATTTGAGCACAGGGAGGAGATGGGTGCTGCATTCCAACAGTGGCAAAAACAGCAGTGGGTCTCCCCTGCTGATTTAGGTTTTTTTTAGTGTAGCATGCAGGCTCTTATTTCATTGCTGATGACAGTGCATAGCTAACGGTAGTGACTATGCTGAAAAAGATTGTTAGCTGAGAATTTGGTCTATCAAACAATCAAGAGTTCTCACTGTGTCTGTTGTAGTTTCCAGACATTACTTTTAGAGACATTACTTTTAGAGTAGCCTATGTATATGAGGCTATTCCTCTTGACTCCGTGCCAAGACAAGTCAATGCCCAGACAAGTCAGAAGTCTGGACACTCATGACCTAGTGAATGAAGACAAAATTGTTCTGATGACTGACCATATTTGTTGTGTAAGAATACTGTCATTTCTGTAATTATTAATCACTTTCTGCAAGGTTATGGCTGACTTCTCTCATCACCTCCTGCTGACTCCTTTGGGTGACTTTGAGCTTACAGAACACAAAACTAGAAAATAGTTTATCTGAAAAAAAAATATTATATTCAAATTTGATCATATAATATAATTCTGGAGAATGGACTCTACTGTAAGAAAATCTTTGTCTCTTAACATCAGTTAAAAGGGTCAGTAGTTGCTTTAATCTAAAAAATCACAACCTTTTTTATGTAACATTTTTGAAGACATATATATTCAGCTTTTCACTAAGATATAGAATTGTAATTTCTCAAGGAAGGTTATGAACAGGCTGTTATGATAGGAATAATCAGATATTTTATTCTATTATTTAGAATATTTTGTTTATTATTAACACGTTAATGTTTCACAGACGTATTAAATAGACTTTTGACATTTAGACTTTCATTAAAACTGTGATGCTAAAATGACCACAAGATTCTAAAAATGTAACCAAAGGATTGTAGACTTTCAGCACAATATTTTAAACAAGGTCCTGAATATTCCTGTCAAGAAATTTCATTTTTTATAAATGCAATTAGAACGTTCAACTTTAAAATGAGGAAGTTCAAAATGGAAATCAATGTCCAAAAGAGATAAATTAGACCCTAAATAAATTCCTTGCTAATTTTTACTTAACAACAGAACTAATTTTGATAGGGTTAGCCTGAAGTAACATACACCATATGCCACATAAACACCTTGCCACGGGCAAAACTGAAGTATAACACACTGACTACAGTCAAACACTACTCAGTCAAAATATATTTATTTGTGACCATTTCAGCATACAGAAACCCAGCTCCAAAAATTACTCTATCCCCTGAGCAGGAAGGAATTACATAGTTTTCCTGTTGAAGCTGTTTCTCTTTCTGGAGAATATCCAAAACAGTTGATGGTGGAAACAAAAAGGCAGATGGCATATCAACATGTCCTACTCCTCCAGAGGTACATTTTGGGCAGGTACAGACAGTAAAAGTCTCCATTTCCCATTTGTAATTTGTATAGTTTGTGTAAGAAGAATTATCCAATAAAACATAAAGACAGAGCTTGAGGTAGTGGTCTGGGCTGAGTCCCTACACAGAGGCTGGTATTGGACCGATCACCTGTAGATTCCAGTAGGGCTCAGTAGCTAATATAGACTGAGCTCTGCAGCTGAAAATTCTAGGTACTTTCTTGATTCAGTGGGAGAAAATTGGGAGTCTGTAGACTTCTGTGTTTTTCTAATATTCAGACACATTATCTTTCATGATAAATTTTCAGTCTGAAAAAAAAGGGATGATTCTCATCTCTAGATTTCTCATCTCCAAATTATCTCAGATTGCAGTGCATCCTTTTGCAGCATCATTACTCTGAAAACTCTACTTCTATTATGTGCAATTTCTATACAGCTGCTGTGACTTGGACCTATTCTGTGCAGAGATGCATTCATATGTTGCTTTAACATTCCAAAACATTTAAATCCACTTAACCTGTTTCAAAATGTTGGAAGTACAATATTACTATTTATTTATTTATTTATTTATTTATTTTGACTGCTCCAAAGCTTCAAATGTGGAATAAGTCTGAACTTCTTCATCTGCTTATTTTTAACTGGAACGATGAGCTTTCACAGTGTATGCAGCCAAAAGGGCTATGGTGTTTGAAAAGATCAAAGATCGTGACAGGCCTACATTATAGTTGCTATAGGCTTAGACTTCAAAAGCTCTGGTATTGACTTGGCAGCTTTATGGCACAACTTTGTGCAGTAGTTTACCCCACAGGCAGAAGAATGCTTCCTTGGTGACTTGGGTGCTGAGTTCTCCCACAGCTTTCAGTTTATGGATATTTCTGAACAGAAACTGAGCTCATTTAGTCCAAAAGCCTGGTTTTAAATACCAGATTATTGAAAATGTGCCTTTTTTAGTTGTTTGAATGCCAACTTCTTTCTCTAACCATTCTCTAATCTGGTATCAGTAAAGGCACTGAAAGGCAGTATGCTTCTTGAGAGGACAAATCTCCCAGCAAGATGTTGCCTACGAAATGCCCCTTCTACCTGGAATTCACTTTTCTGCATTGGGATGAAATGTCAGAAATATAAAGACTTCCAAAACATGTCAACACGTGATTTTGGTAATAAAACATCTTAAAGATTAGCTGAGAGGAAGCGGGTTATTTTTTTTTCTTCCTTTTTTGTTTGTTTGTTTTCTGTTTTTTAAAGCTCTTAATTAGAGTTGTTTGCAGTTTTGTTGTACTGGGTTTTTTTTTGTTGTTGTTGAAAAAGCAAATGTCATACATACTTAGTGTTCTGTTAAAAGCTAAGTTCTCTGCAGATCACTCTGCACTCCCTGTCAGATTTCCTAGCTGGCAGCCAGAGAGCTGGTGGTTCCTGAGGATCAAACTACAGCTTTGTACTTATAACCTCAAAGGCAGGGGCAACTGCATCTCCAGCTGAGCACATCACAGGGGCATCTCACAGTCACAGCTCAATTACAAACACAGCAGCCCAGTAAATCTGATTTCTTTACTACTTTGCTCTTCCACATATAGAAACTGTTTACATAGTACAGTTTTAAAATAAATATTTTATTTTGTCTGCTGTTTTCATACCATTTCACCACAACATATACAAACATCTTCTGCTAGCATATAAGTAATAGAAAAAGAACTCTCCAAAGTGTTAAGTTCTTGTTATCTTTTTCTGTAACAAGGACTGAATGCATGGTGGACACAGTGATTTAGAAAAAGACTTCTAATAAGCTTTGTGTGCTCATGCTTGTGAGAATGCAGATTGAAGAAGATTGCTTTGTACTTAGGTTAAGGAGCCATAACAGTTTGGATTTTATGGGGAAAATCCACCACCTGCTCTCACTTGAAGGGAGTCTTTATGACTGAGAAGCAGTAGTCACCACCTTTTTTTTGGTAATTGTACAGAAAAACATAAAATATGCATCCTTGTTCTCTTTACCATCTGTTGTCACGGTATCCACAATAAAAGCTGTGGGGCCTGTTGATAAATGGAAAACAACAACAAAAATAAATAAATAAAAACCCTCACTCTTAGGTTAGGCAACTAGGATGTAAGTAAAAATAATAAGCAGGCAATGAAATGATTCATAGCACAAATGCATGGATGAGCACAAGCTATTAACTGAGGATGATTCATTCCTGTTGTTTCAAATGAGACACACACTGAACACCTGATGAGATTAAAACTTCCAATCAACAAAATGTTTCACATTATCCTTGCAACCCCAAGCAAGTTTACGGGTGTATTACACTATCCCAGCAGGCCTGGCACTCACTAAAAAATGTGTTGGATTCATATGCAGAACATGTACACATGCAGTGTTTCAGTATTTTACTTCTGCAGAAACATCCACGTACTTTTTCTGTTTTGTTTCTATTTCTTAAAAATACACTGTTTTTCTTGTATAAATTGAAAACATTCTAGGAAAAGCTTTGAAAGAAACTGAGATGCCACATTCAAGCTTTTCACTTTTAAAGACTGCTGCTCTCTTTTCAGCTATCTGTGATTTATTCAAGGCATTCAGTCAAAAAAGTATCCAGTCTCTACAGTGCAGATTATTGCAGGTACCTGATCACACAAGTGCACTCCACATATCTATGCCAGGTTTTTAGTATTTGTAAACAACATGTCAATAGACTAAAAGAATCACAAAAAAGATCAAAAAGAACACATATGGAGTGTGTATTCACCTAATAATCTGATTTATTTTTAGAATAGTTCTTATTAAGTTTTATGCTTTCTGGGACATACACAACTGACTTTGATGTGCACAGAGAGGCTTCTGTCCACCAAGTGTCCAGTGCATAAACCTTCTTCCAGTCTTGTTCCTACAGCTGCTCTCTAAGTGAGGAAGATACAGTCCTTTCTTCCTGTAACTAGGGGATTGTAATGCTTTCTTGGTCCAGATTATAAGCAAACCACTGCTACATTTCTGTTTTTGGACTTAGAGCCATATTTGTGCATCTCGGATTAGGTTTGAGAGTCATTTGGTTTCTCTTCTTGAAACTGAAGAGTAGGCTTTCCTTTCTGTGTCCTGATGAGAATAGAAACAATGAAATATTAACTAGAACAGAACAGGACTTCAGCTCTCCCTTCTCTCAGGAAAGTGCTCTAGCCATTAGATTACAAAGTCATGAAAAGCCTTTTGAATCCCAATAAGAAACACCACATTAAGTGAAATAGCTCTGGGAAGACAGAGTGGGAATTCAAACCATACCTGCAACATGGGAATTTATTTCAGGAGTTAGGGCATAAGGAGAAAAATAATTTACTTCTCCTTCCGTCTGGATCTGTCTGAACTTTAAGCACATTTCTTTAGCTACATCTTGCTGGGAACCCACAGGCAGACACTAACAAACCTCAGGAAAACCAAGGTGTAGAAATCTCTTTCTAAAGAAGCATAGTTAAGATGAATTCTGGGAAAAAGAAAAAAAATTAAGCCCATGAACAGAAAACAAGTCACTTAATAAAACTGTAGTTAGCTTAACACTGGCTAAGATGAGAAGTGTTTTTCTGATCATGCTCTCTCATACCGTGTTGTGCAGAGATTCCAAGGACTGAAGTTTCCATTGCTTTCAAATGGGAAAAGTAAATACCAAGAGATAAAGAGTTTCTTTCTCCCCCAGATTTATTACTGTAATGTCCTTGTAGGCAACAAAATAATACTGATTCACACCAGTGATAGAAATCTAATGTCAGGACCAACAGAAAAAAAATATATAAATCAATATTTTATTTAAAGTTAATGTAAACACAACTGAAATTACTGCAGTGTCTTATAACCTCTCTGAGAAATTAATATCAAGTGTCTTGCTCACATTTCTCTCCATTACTACACTGTGATTTCACTTGGTAAAAATTTATGATTTATTTTCAGATGACTTTTCATCCATTTTTAATAGACACAGTTTTGTTAGATTAAGAAAGAAAGCCAAGGATTCCTAGTTTCTGATATGTGATGTTCCTTTGTGTTTATTTTCTGCTGTTTAGTCATTTGTGTAGATTTGAGAAACTCAAGACTAGTATAATACAAATACTGGCTTTTATTGGTTTGTTTTCTTTACAAACTCAGGAAACACTAGCAATGTAATTCTGTGTATAAATATTCACTAGCGTCTATGCATAGAATACCAAAACAATACTGAAGCCTATCAGAAGGTTATCTGAATTTCTGAAGTACTGAATATCCACAGATTTTTCTAAGGAAATCCATAATGTACAGCAGAATCTAAGGAGTTGTGACACATTTTATCTCACCTTATAGCTAGTTAACAGTGTCTGACACCAAGACATTTGCCTATAGATGTTTCAAGTTGTAAAGAACATAGGTAAGATTCCTTAAAGCTAATTACAATTTTGTCTTTGACTTGAATAAATTTTGGATTTTATCCCAAGCAAGGCTAATGATACACTTGTTATAAGACTATATTAGGGAAGAAAAGGACGAAGAGTATTTATAGAAATACTCAGAACCTCCAAGACCTGCTGTAGGAGTGGATATTAAAACAAAAAGTGATATTCATATTACTGAAAGAGAAATAATGAGTTCACATTCTTGGCAGATAAGGGAGAATCCAAAGAATATTATTTATAAAAATGCAGTTAATGAGCTCATTCTTTAATCAAATGATATGCTGTAGGAAATATATACATAATAGTAAGCTTATCAATTTACAGCTTTTCCCTGGTAAATTTTGCAGTGGTAATTTTAGATATCTTATTTCTATTTCATCAGGAAAGACAACTAGTATTAACAGAAGCAGACATATGTGAGGGATTGCAATTGAACAGTATTTGATTATAAAAATGACCAACGTTGTATTTTTGATGGAAAATATAACCCCTGTTTTTCCTAGAAGGAAAGAAGTTTCCAGTCAAACACTCTTTTGTATATACAAAGAAAAAATCTACAGTTAAATAGGATTAAAGATACCTCAAATTCAGGACTACTCAGGATAGGTGCAAATGGGACAGGAATCTTCCTATACATTTACAAGATAAAAGTATGTTGAAGAGCAAAGAATTACAAGAAATTTCTTAAAAAACCTTACATACGCTAAGGAGAATAATAGAATTAAAACAGCTCAATTTGAGTAAAAGCTGTAGATATGTATATATTCACAGATAATTTTCTCTGTAAGCATCTGAAGCTTATCAACAAAAATAAAGGAAATTATCAACAATTTTTGGATTTTACTCCAGTTCCAATGGCAAGCTTACATTCGTAAGTACCAACAGCAAAGGGTCTTTAAAAATACATAAAAATCAAGTCAATGTAGGTTGCATGAAACATAATGGTCTTGTGTCTAAGGAAGAAGAAAAATGATACCTACCTGTGAGGCTGATTTTTTGTTATGCTTTAGAAGAAAATTTTAAGAATGAATAATCCAAGTCAGTGAAGTAATTAAAAACTGGGACAATAAATAACTGTAGCATTCATCCCAGATCATCCTAATATCTTTCTTTAGTAAACTTCTAGGCATAACAAATACAGTAAGCTTCAGAAGGATCTTACCTCACAGCAGGCAAGCTGCCAATCATAATACAAACAACTCCTTGCCAGAAGGCACATGTGGAATTCCTTGATGATCTTACAAACCAGAAGGTGTGTATATTCCCATTAGTCAGTTAAAGAAATACAGAGTATTTCAGCTTTTGTTGAAGGCTAAACAGTTTGCATTGCCTTTCAGCTCTCAGGCTAAAAAACTGGGAGATGGGAAGTATTGTGTTGTGTAGGGAATTTCACAGTTGGATATCACTGCTAATTTGGGAATGGAAATAGAATAACGAGTTATTTTACTGCCCAGAAGTTCCTCATGGTGTGGTATGTGACCTGATGATGATGGTATCTGGGCTCTGTGTTGACCTACCCCTGTGGTTTGTTAGTGTACTCTGGCTTTATTTATTCTATGAATGTAAACAGAATCTATCTACTCCTAGTGTCAACTTCCAGAGAACTTTCCAGAAAGTAACAATGGCTGAGTTTAATTTTTTGAGTTTTATTCTCTGCTGAGGAAGGTGTTTCCCTGTCCCCACTAAAGGCACCTGTGGACCTGCTCCTTTGGTTTTTGATCATCATCATGTTGCTGAAGATTTTTAGCCTTTACTTTCATTCATTATTCACCCTTTTTTTCATTCAGCTATGCTTTTAAAAGAGGTTAACCATGCAAAGTTTTTTCTGCTTCTGTTCTTGTGCCCTTCTCCATGTGAGTTAACAGCAAGATACCATTACTATAGTGTTTTTGTCCTGATTGTCCATTTGTTTTTCACAGCAAGGTGGTCCACTTCCCCTCTCAGAGCATATGAGAGGGTAGAGCTATGCAGTCTTCATGATCTTTGTAGTCCATGCCAAGAGATGACAGATTCCCATAATGTGACATAATTCCCTAAGTTTTCCTCATCTTTTCTCAGATCCCAAACATACTCCTCTCTTTTAACATTTTAAAATTTATTTTTGCCACCTGACATGCCATACTAGTTGATCATTGATTTTGAGTTTTCAGTGTGTACATATCAGATGTTTTCTGTTCAGCAGAATCTTTTTTTCTTTCTCAACAGAGTGATGTGATAACTTTGCCCTCTCTTTCAAGATAAAATTTATGTGGTGCGATATTGAGATTTTTTTATGAAACTTAAATGCCTTATAGACATTGGCTCTTGATATGCATATAAAGGGAGAGAGGTATTGTTACCCTAATAGGCTCTCCCTGAGGTTTAATTATTATCTTTTAAGTTATTCTAATTGTAAATAGTCAGATATTTTGTCATCATTATATTCTTGAAGTTTTTTCTCCATTTCTGGTACAGAAATGGTCATATAATCACCAAGGTTGCAAAAGACCTACACGATCACCCAGTCCGGCCATCCAAATATCACCAACAGTTCTAAACCATGTCCCTCAACACAATGTCTAAATGTTCTTTAAATACCTCCAGGGTTGGTGACTCCATCACCTCCCTGGGTAGTCCATTCCAGCACTTGACCACTCTTTCGGAGAAGTATTTCCTACCATGCAGTCTGTATTTCCCCTGGAGCAACTTGAAGCCATTCCCTCTCATCCTATCACTAACTACAAGAGAGGAGGCCAATCCCCCACTCACCACAACCTCTCTTCAGGTAGCAATAAGGCGTCTTTCATGCAGTGAGGGGCCCAAAACTGAACATAGTACTCAAGGTGCAGCCTCACCACTGCTGAGTACAGGGGGACAATTCCTTCCCTGTTCCTGCTGGCAACACTATTTCTGATACAAGCCAGAATGCCATTGGCCTTTTTGGCCACCTGGGCACACTGCTGGCTCATGTTCAGCCAAGCATCGACCAATACCCCCAAGGTCCATTTTCTCTACACAGTTTTACAGCCACTGTCCCAAGCCTGTAGCATTGCCTGGAGTTGCTGTTGCCAAAGTGCAGAACCCAGCACTCTCATCTCATTGGCTTCAGCCCAGCTATACAGCCTGTTCAGAACCTTCTGCAGGGCCTTGCTACCCCCAGGGAGATTGACACTTCCAGCCAACTTGGTGTCATCTGCAAGTTTACTGAGAGTGCACTCAATGCCCTTGTCCAGGTCAGCAGTAAAGATAGTGAAGAGATATCATGTCTACTTTGACTGTTTGGCATGCAAACTCTGTGACGAAGAAGTGCTCTCTCCACTTGTATATTCCTGGTTAATAAAATCAGAAAATGATTGAATTATTTGAGTTGAAAGTGACACTTAAAAGTCATAAGGTCCAACTGCCCTGTAACGATGAGGGAGACCTACAGCTAGGTTAGGGTGCACAGAACCCGGTCCAGCCTGGTTTTGAATGACTCCAGAGATGGTGCATCCACCACCTCTCTGGGCAACCTGTTTGAGCATGTCACTACCCTTATTGCAAAAAATCTTCCTCATAACCAATCTAAATCTCCCCACTTTTAGTTTGAAGCCATATCTCATTGTCCTTTCTCAACAGTGCCTGCAAAAGAGTCTGTTCTCTTTCGGGTTTTTTGCCCCACCTTAGATACAGAAAGGTCTCTCTCAGGTCTCCCCAGAGCCCTCTCTTCCCTAAGCTGCACAGCCCCAGCTCTCTTAGCCTGTAATCAGGGGAGAGGTGCTCCATCCCTTGGATCATTTTTGTAGCCCTCTTTCAGATGTACACCAAAAGGCCCACATCTCTCCTGGACTGAGGACATCTGGACATGGTATAGATGAAGCCTCAAGTTTCATTAAAATACTGGTGGTGCTTGTAGGTTTTCTGGATGCTGATGATATGTAGAAAATAATACGATCAAGTAACTAGATTTATATATATGAGGCTACTTTTTCTGTGGTGGAAGCTGTCTGTATTTGATGTATATCAACTGTTGGATGAGTGATTATTTTGAAGAAAAATTACTTAAGTCGTAAAAAAAAGTGTACTATAATACTTAATAAAGAACATCTTTTCATTTTAGTATTCAACTGATCAATTGTTTAGATCAAGATAAGAGAAATATGAAGTACTTGCAAAACATCAGCTATGAGTTCGAGTGCTTTTTATTTTGTTACCTGACAAGTCAAAATGGGTTGTCACATTAAGATGGAAAATAAAGAAAACCATCACTGATTTTCTTTTCCTGCAATTTGACATACATTGGGTGAAAAAATTAAAGAAAACATTTGTATATTGTCAGAGCAACAGCACAGATGAAGATGCAGACCATCAATATCACATACTATTAACTCTTAGCTGTAATAGCATAGAAATGTTACAGACACGTAGCAAAAAGATATGGACTTCAGTCTGTAACTAAAATATAAAAGGTAGTGAAGTGAGGATGCTTTCATAGCATAATTACAGCTGTTTTCAAGCAAGCTATAACTTGATACAGAAGAAAAATTCAATGTCAGTAGTATATATGGGTATCATATGTCAGTGTCTCTTAGCAACAATGCAGTAATGTTCAGTGAAGGCCATGCCCAAATAGAGTAATAAATAATAGCAGAGAATATTTTCAATGAATGGTTACGCTTTGCATTTTTTCCTCCATGAAAAAATGTAAATATTGAAAAACCTTGCTTCTCTAGGTTGAAAACATGAATCACTGCGTGTTTTTTTTCTTGTTGTTGGTGGTGGTTTTTGTTGTTGTTGTTGTTTTTGTTTGTTTTCAACAATTTGGGTATAACTCAACTTTGACATTGTTCATTAAAAAAAGTTCACAAATCATCTAAAAAACCACTTGATTCAAAATATTTCTGTTGTCATTATTATACATGTGAATTGCCTGTCCTGCCAAGAAAGTGGTCTTTCAGCTCCTGTGATCTTTCCCACGTAAGGGTTTTGTGATGTATCCTCAATGTTGAATGTTTATCTGTATAAACTATCAATTAAAGGAAGAAAAATACCTTTTTTCTTCTGTTCCAGACACATGAGATATTCTCTCTCAAATATACCTCTTCCTTGAAGTTCAATCAATTGCTAAAACCAGATACACTTTTAACATTTCAGCATCAAGAGAGAAATGAGTTCAATAGAATTATTAAAAAATAAATAAAAGCCAAGTAACAAGGAATATGAAAAATTCCTTCTGATACCCTGATATTCTACATTAATTTTTTACAGTCTTCTGATTCTTTATTCATTGCCCAAAAGAATTATAGTATTGGATTTTGGATGCAATTCTCTTATACCATTGGATTATTCACTATTGCGAATTATACATGTGGAACAAATGATCAGGATCCTATCCTCAGCTGCCATTCACAAATGTGTGACTTCATAAAAGTTTGCGTTACCTGAAGCTCTTGCTCCTGCTTGGTAAGAACTCTCAAGAAAATACACTTTATAGATTTCCTGCCTGATGTACTTTCCTTCAGAAGGATATTACTTCAGTCTTTGTCTTTTTTACTAATCCAAGGTCTAGAGAGATGCACAGAATCATTTGAGTTGGGACTCTTACAATGCCACCTACATCAACTCCCCTGCCAGTAACAAGGACATCTACAGTGCGATCAGGTTGCTCAGATCCATCCCAGCTGTGAACATCTTCAGAGACAGGGCATCCACCACTTTTCTGAGCAACCTGTTCCAGTACCTTACCACCCTTATCATAGAAGTCTTCTTATACTCACCCTAAACTGCCTGTTTTAGTTTGAAACTACTCCCACTTGCCCTAACAAAACAGACCCTGCTACAGAGTCTATTACCTTCTTTCTTATAGTTCCCCTTTAGATACTGGAATCATCTCTTACTTCTAAAATACTCATTTTTTATATTAGGAGAATATAGATATAGAATTATTGTAACTTGATCGAAGAAAGATACTTCATTTGTCAGAACAAATGTTCAATACACCCATTTATCACATAGTTCTCATGGATTTTTCCATTTATTTTCCACTGTTCTGACATGTATTTAAGATCCTGCAGAACAACTTAGCCTTTCAAAGAGGCACTGCATGTGATGCTTTAAAGTAGAAGACAACGTAAACAAATTGAGAAATATTGACCTTAAAGCCAGTGTACCTCCCTAAAGCCAGAGATCTGTATCCATGTGGGTTGAAACAAACCATTTACTTCACCAGCAATCACAGCATCTCAGATTTCCCAAGGATGTAGAAATATTGAACTTGGTGGGATCAAATCTCAACAGATCACTGAAGGTTTTATCTGGAGTGGAAAAGCTAATCAAAGCAAATAATTTCTTCCAATTAAGAGCCTTTTTATAATAACCTTTTTTTTTTTTTTTTTTTTTGGATATGGCTTCTGGACCAGTTTCTGTATTGATAGTGCTTTTGAGATACAAAAACCTGATTTCATTCAGAGAGTATTCAAACACTGATTACAAAGCTGACTGGAACTGCAAGTTCTGGAAAAGAAAGAATATCTTTTCCCAGCCCCTCAAAACAAAATAGAAACCAAAGGAAGTATCCCCATAGCTGAACTCCAAGCTTTGTGTCACACGGTGAAGCTGATCTCATCAAGGCCAGGCCTGTTGACATAGGTGGGTGCAGACAGGCCACATGTCGTTCACCCCTTCCAGCTAGCCAGCACAGACCAGCTTGAGGCAGGAGGCCTTCACCTCCCACATTCATGCTACCAAGCCCAGAGTGACATAGTTTATCTTTTTTTAAGATTCTTAGTCCAGGTTCAACAGCCCTAGTGCTGCCATGCAGCTTCTGAATGGGAGCCAGCTTCTGTAAATCAGGCACTTAATCTGGCATCTGAATCTGCTGCTACTGCTGGAGGTAGGCTGCCCTAACATCCTGTGTTGCACCAATGTGGCAGAAGGACAGAGCTTTATGCACAGGTCAGGCTGCAGCCCCTGAACCCAACAGTGGACAGCCCTGAAGGCTGCAGAGGAAGGTGTGAATCTGAAAATGGCAGTTCTGGGGCAGCCTACCCACCAGAGATCTTCATTTTACGGGCTTGGCCCATAAAGGATACAGACATACCTTGTAGTGCTAGTGGCAGGGAAGCTCAACAGCTGTGATATGCTACTTTGAGCAACATGGGTAATGACTGCTAGGACTGTCTGCCTTTTTTCATCCTCAAATGCTCTTTTTTCTTCTCTTTTGCACTGCATACATTGAGAGGAAAGGGGACAGGAGGAGGAAGCTTGAACAAACCTACGAAACAAAGAACCATCACAGATCAAAATCCACTGTTTCCAGAAGTCATCCAAAGCGTGTAGGAAGCTGACAAAGCAGGTCTTTGAATTCTTTCCTATGGCAATTCTGTGCTATATCCAGAAACATTTATTTTTGAATCTCAGTTTGATCTTTCTTCACTGAAAGATTCCTTTTGGAAAAAGCACTTATTTTTCTGCACAGTAGATCAACCGCAAAAAAAAAAAAAAATTAAATACTAACATGATGTGAGTGGCATTCAAAAAGAAAAATCAATAAATGTACAGTAGTTAAGACAGCATCAGCCTGCTAGATAAACAGTACTACCTACTTCCTAGTTATCTCATAATCACACTCTGCTTTTAACCACCAACTGTGTTTAAACAGATGCTGTAATTATGTTGTGTATCAAAGAATAAATTGAGTTATTTTACCTGCAAATCACATCACGGTAAATGATTGTCTCTAAATCAATTTCCTATCAGTGTTCTTACAAAGACTAGGCCAATTTTGAGCTAAGCCACTGGAAATCTTGCAGCCAGTATTAAAGTCCAGGGTGGAGCTAAGCAGGTGTGATTTGTTCAATGTAGGTAAACCCAGAGCTTCCAGAAAGGGTCAGCATTGAAACATGACCTCTGTTTAGGAATACTACACGTTTCTCTGTTTAACAAACCAACAGCTCTGTGTAAAACTCTGCATTACTCTGTAACTAGAAACTTTAAAACACTGATAGCATGCTCCACACACTGAGAATATCAGAATCTGTTTCATGACAGTATCATGGTTTTTCTGTTCAGTCTAATGCCTTATATACCCTCTCCTCTTATTTCCTTTCTACAGGTCTCTAGTTTCTTATTCGACCTACTTACCTTTTTTTCTTTGTATTTATTACTTCTTGTAATGGCAACAGGACCAATATAGTGAGAAAGCGTTACAAAGAAAGAAATAAATTGAATGCTCTCCACACTTCCATGGCATTCACCACACTTTCAGCTCCCATGTCCTATAATCTCAAAAGCCAAGATGGTATGCCCACTCATGGTCTTTGTTTAACCATTTTAGCAGATCCACGAGCTGAACAGCTGTGTACAGGCACACCATTACACATAACAAGTTCTGTGAAGCATGCCACTCTTCAACTGCCAGCCCTGCTGGTTGGTCTTGGATGGTGGTTTTTGTTTGTTCGTTTTTGTTTCTTTTGTTTATTTGGGTTTTTTTTTTAGTTATAACTGGATTTATTTCTAGATGATCTGTAGTCCCCAGATCCTCTAGCTGGCTTTTAGTTTCCTTGGCATTTTCTTGTTCTTGGGCTCAACCAAAATCCAAGATCCTGCTGATACAAGTCTTCTTCCTCTTCCAGTGAAATAGATATTAATTTCAAAGGAGAAATTCCATTTAAAGTTGGGGCAGTCTGCCCAAATAAGACGCAATTTTATTTTCAAGCTGTCTAACACAAGCTTGCAAAAGCTTATTTTCACTTCTTAATTCTTCTTCTGAGGAATGATATACATCAACAGTGAAAAGCAGCAGCCATGCCATGGCACGTACTAGTCTTTTGTCAGTGGTTAAAAAGCTTTGTCCTAGTTTTTTTTTTTTGTTTTGTTTTGTTCTGAAATAGCCATTTTTGAAGGGGATTTAATAATGGGACCATTGACTCTTGTAGGTCCCTGTTCTTCAATAATCCAAGCAGCACTCAGCCACTGACAGCCCAGGAATCCTGGGGTTCCCCCCAGGGGGTTCCTCTTTGTGTGTATTCTGGATCGCAATGACTATCCAAGATATAATTCTTTTAAGATAATCCATCATAAATAAATACCTGCCTATCTTGCCAAATGTAATGGCGACAGGACCAACACAACAAGAAGGCTTTACAAAGAAGAAAGAATACTAAATGCCCATCCATCTCTAAGGATCTAGGCTCACAAAACTCCACAAAGAAGAGATCTCCAACAAGAGATTTTTCCTTACTGGCAGCCAGCCCTTAAATGAGGTCTAAAAGAATTGCCTTCACCTGTGCTTTCAGGGCTGACTGAGTCTTCTCTTCAGGTGGTCAGTCAGTGGTTCAGGCCATGACTCAGCAGCTGGTATACACTTCTGTAACAAGAGTACATACAAAACAGTTAGGCCATATTTTTCACCCTTCTGTTAAACTTTTTAGCCATTTGAAATGCTTTATATAACTCAGATATCATTAAAAAAACCCAACCTGTTTTCACAACAGAGCATGATCAGACAGATCAGATATTGGTAACTTCAGCAATATGAACTTTTAATTATAAACCTACATTGAACATTTACCTTTTGAAGAAGGGAGGTATTAGAGGAACCTAAAATATCTTTTTTTTTTCACTGAGGAAGAACTGGTATCTTTACATCCCAGATTACTAAACCATTTTTCTTCATTTTTCTGTGTCATGAAATTTCAGTATCTGATATTATTCTCTTCTTTCTCTTTTCATATGCAGTATCAGAACAAACACACCAGTTTTTTCTGAACCATGTAGCTGCTGATGCCTGTGTAGTATTCTCTTCTGCTAACATAAACCAGCATTTAGCAATTCATTACCTTGCTAAAAACAAATCATTAAGAATAAAGACTTGTGAAGTAGACCCAAAGGATCTGTGAGTCTGCTATTCTAATTAAGTGAATCAAGAGATGAGAAACAATCCAGGAACAGTACATTGAGAGAATAATACAAAAACGTGGAATAGTCTGAACAGAGAAATAGATGTTTGTGTAATTTCTGTACAAGCACACTTCTAAATGCTTGCAGTGTTCAAAGATGAAGTACAAGCCTTATGCAAAAATGAAAGATTCTTATTGTGCATTTCATGTTTTTACAGCACTCTCACATTGATGACTGTCAGAAAAAGACAATTGCTACATTACTGGTTAGCTTTTCTTATGAAATCACAATCTTATCACTTAGTCAACCCAAGATAAATATACTGCCTTCCTGATTTTGGAAGACATAATAGCACAGTTCACCTCCTAAAATTGCCTAAATGTTTAGGAAATAGGGATATATCAGTCTGCGCTTAGTCTTGGAAACAATAAAACTAGTAGCAGTGTCTTTCATTATCAGTATAATTAAATTTCTAGCATTTATGGCTTTCAACATATGTATGCCACTCTTTACACTGTGTTTGGCTGGCTAGGAAATCAGTCACTTGTCCTGAAGATACACTTTCTCCTACCTTCAAATAGTGGACTTTGGTGAAAAGAGTAGACAGAATCTTGATGACACTTTTTGTGTGATTTGTTCAAATGTACATGTATATCAATTGTGAGCATTCTGAGAGACATATTCTGATCTCAAGCGTCAAGAAAAAGATACTTCCATTGAACATAGAGTGAAAGAAAAAAACAAATATATTTAGAATTGGTTAAATTCTGCTTTTATTTAATATTAATGAAGCAAATCTGAGAACATCTTAAATTTGCTTATTTATAGCATGTACTGTCTCAGTAACTTTAAAATACTTGAATATGTTTATTTTGCATTGCAATGTGTTACAGCCAGCAAGACAGTCCATGCAAAGCTGAGCATCTCCTGAAAGCTGCTTCTGGAAGGTCTTGCAGGAACAGAGTCTCCAATTTTTTCTTTCCCAGAGACAGATTCAGAAGGACTGAGGGACTTGCAGGGTGACAGCTGAGCTACTGGGACATGCGGGAACCACCCTCGGGGCACGGTCCCTCTCAGCACACCATCTGGGCCACATGAGGCTGCCCATGACAAGCATCACCCCCCAGCTCCTTCACAGTGCTGGTTTCTCAGAATGTTTCCAGCTGATGGGACATGATGGTACCAGGTCAGTATGCCTAGCTCATAGTCTAGCCTCTGTCCATGCCCTCTACCTGGTGACTTGCCTTGGCCCTGTGTGGTAACTCAAGCTTGGTTTCAAAATTTCAAGGAGTACGGCAGCTTGTGAACTTCTCTGTGGAAGAAAGAAGTAGAAGGATCATTTTAGGTGGAAATGTGGATCTGCCTACTCAGTGCAGTGCCAGTGTCTCAGGGCCTCCTCCCTCTGGTACTCCATGCCCAGAGCTTGTTATCCCTATTTTTAAAACAACAATGAAAGATACATTTTCAAAGGTAGAAAAGCTCCCTAAGGGTGATCTACACTGCTTAAAACTGGCAGTCTCTGATTCCTTTTATGACTAATTCCTCATTGCTTATGATTATCTATATTATATGCCTTATCATTATGTGCAGACCTAGTTGGTAGGCTACAATGAGTGCATTTAGCAACCACTGCATTACTGCCAGCAAAGCACCCCTTATTAGATTGTCAGAGGTCCCTCCTGGGCATGCAGCACTGCAGAAAGGGACTCTGATATCCCTTTGTGTGCCTCAGCAGGTACCAATCTCATTTCCATTTTATGATAACCTGTGTGAGTCAGAAGGCAAGCTCATCAAAGGTCCTGGGCTCTGCTGATTAATGTACATGCAATTCTAGCATTTTGTTACAATTCTAATGTATTTTTCTGCTGTTCTACCAGTCCTTCAGAGAGGTACATTCTGGTTTTGAGCTTTTACAGTAATAAGTTGATTACTGTTTACAAGGCCATCTCTGTTGCTTGGAGACAAATGCCTATAAAACATACCTGGAGGAGGTTTCTCCCACAGTACCTCCCTTGCCCGGCTGCTGCCCTGTTCCTGTTCAAGCACAGCTGAAAGTGGTTTGTGTGGATGGAGAAGTTAAGATGCTGTTTGCCTACAGCTCTTCCTTCCCAGCAAGTTCTCCAGCTTGCCTCTGGTTTCACAGGAGGCTCAGCATGATGCTTGAGGTTCACATCTGGAGTTTTCTTAAGCATACATGTTCTTGCAGGATCAGTGGTAGGAGCTGTAGGGTTTCAGTTCTGTCTTACTAGGAAATTTTGCTAAGATCTACACTTGAAAAATCACTTCCTAGTCTCCCAAAAAGGTTAGTATCTGAGGGCTTCAGCATGTTTTGGTACGAGCTTGGGCATGTGGTCACAGTGAGATGAACCATCAAAATGAGTTATTACGCTGAGAAAATACTATTATTATAGCAGGACTCAGAGTAGGAACTTCACACTTATGCAGGCTGCATTTCACAAATGTTTGATGTAGTGGTCATATGCTCCAAGTCAAATATTCTCAGAATTTATATACGAAACACATTTGTTTCTTCCTTGTAGTTCTTTAAAAATAAATTAAAAGTACAAGGATCCAGGTCTATCACACATCCACATAATTCCTACAAGTTTAAATATGACAAGTGTACACCAGCAGTATATATTAATGTTGCCTTGTTTTTTTTTCTAAAATCTCAAGTATCTCAAGCTACAATTACAGCTTTCACTTCGAACAATGGCTTAGTTCATTTATACATGTGCAGCTGTGTCAAAAGTTTAGATATTGACTGTTGCCATAACAAGCAATGTTTTTTATCCTTTTGACTTCCCCTTCTTCTCAAAGCTACGTATGTGTAAACTTGGTCTTATTACCTGAGATAATTGGAGTAATTGGCTTTGCTGTGGTTGTTTAGCTGAGAAGGCATATATAGGAGAAAAAAAAGACACAAGGATCAGGCATGCATGCTCTCCTTACATAGACATAAGAAATAGCAGAAAATGATATGAAAGATTCAAGCAGTATAGAGGGTAAAAGAAAATTATTCTCCATGCAGTAACTTCAAAATTTAACTGAACTTTATTGCTAATGTATACAGAAAACATAACTTTGAAAACAGAACATTATAGTTTCAAACTCTCAGAAAGATACTAATGTGCAATTTGGAGTTCATAGTGTTCTGAGAGAGTTCAAGACAACTTCAGGATAAATCCAGAGAATTCATTATCTTAAGCACTTCAAGAAAAGCCTTTTTCTGATGTGAAAAGTGGATCTATCTGTAAAAGATCTTGAGATGAATTTTTAAAGCAGCACAGTTACAGAGAATTGCATTTAATTCTGCCTTTCTGTTGTTTATTGCTCCTGAAAGATTTGTTTTCTTAAATACACTGGTGCTCATTTTATAGTGCTGATTGCATGATGAACAAGTCTCTTCTTCAGGTATCTATTCCCTGTAGCTAAGTGAAATTGCCTCCATTGGTTTTCGTGGCCATAATCCCAGCTCCTCTGCTTTCTAGGGGTAGGTCCATGTAGCACGAAGGGCTCCCAGCAAAATAGCACCAATGTAATTCCTAAACAATTAGCTGTGTTTGTATTTCACAGAGGTAATGGACTTTTAGATAAACTCTTTGAGGCCTCTGCCTCACTGGAGAGCTGAACTCTTTCCCTCAAAGCCATCATCTTTATGCCTTCACTGACAGACAAAAGGCTGACAAAAGGCTGCCTGCCCATAAGATGGGGAAGTCCACAGGAAGGAATTTTATTCAGATTTTATTCTGTCTTATTTTTCGTATCTTTTTCTACTGACTCCTATTACAACGCATGACTTTAAATTTTTGTCTACTGAGAGGATATATAAATTATTTCCTCTTTTCTAGGGGGAAAAGAGTCTTGCTCTTAATCTCATTTGTCCTATGGATTGTTGTCCCTGCAATGACTCACAATGTAGTTGGTGTTGCACAGCT
Organism: Cyrtonyx montezumae; assembly: GCF_038088225.1. NCBI lineage: Eukaryota > Metazoa > Chordata > Aves > Galliformes > Odontophoridae > Cyrtonyx > Cyrtonyx montezumae. The sequence continues at coordinate 10,549,941 of NW_027071992.1, read as the reverse complement.
GTGATAGTGAGTCAGATGTACATAGTTCCAACGCAATCGCTAAATCACAACACACATCACAACAAATTCAGTTTTCCAGCATTATCTGTAAATTCCACTGATTTTAGGACATAAAGATATTTTGGAGTAGTCTGTACTTGTAGATATTTCAATGTGAAAAAAGCCTACTTTTCTGCTCTCTGTACTATCTCATGTCTGAGACACATAAATTGTTTACTACACAACACCGTGCTAGGTACTACATAGGTTGTACAGAAAAGATGGTGATAACAACCACCCTTTTCTCCAGGGCTTGCTTTAGTGTTTCTGGTCATTTGAGCTACACTGAGACAAGAGATACCAAGCAGCAAGTTATGGTATATACATAAAATCCTAGTGATGCCATTGCCTGGCAATACCCTAAGTCCTAAGCCTTGCTATCAGATTGAAATTTTCCTTCCTCCAACAACATGTCAAAATATTAATCTGTGAGAAAACAAATATTTTGCCATGTAGTAGGAGTAAAGCTAAAAGATTGACAAGTGTGAGTTTAAATAACAAACTGTAACAATCATTTCTATTGATTGTCAGAACATTTCAGGAGCCCTCTTTTAATTAACGCTGCAGTTGTTCTACTGCCTTGAGAACTGTTATGGCAATATTTACTGCTGCAATTGAATAGAAAGCATTTGTAGTGGAGAAAGGGACACGCCACAGCTGAGCTTGCACTGCTTTTATTACGCGAATGTAAGTACCACTTCATCTCAAGCAAACTCTTATGAGAAAAATGCGCTCCTGAGTCAAAAATCCCAGCCATCTGGAGGGTGCAGTTCAGTGCCACTGGTCTGCCAGCATGTTGTCTCTGAAGTGGTTGCAAAATATAATTCACACAATAAGTACAAGACTTTTCTAATTTGCTGGACGAAGAAAAAAAATGAAAAAGGAAAGAAGGAAAAGAACAATTCCCATCTCACATCATAATATCTTGATAACTGTGACAGTAGTATAGTTGACATACATGCACTGAATTTCCTTTACATTTTGGATAATTTGGGGAAAAAAAATAAAAGGCAGTCCTTTGAAGCAGAATTGTTTTTTTATTGTTGTTGTTTTTATAGCTAATCTTTTTCTTGAAATTTCCTCTTCTGTTTTTATATCCTCATTGTATGTTCTTCAGAAGTATTGCACATTCACAATTAGATTTGAAGGCTTTTTTCCATGGCTACAGATAAAGTAGTCACATGTTCAAACAAGAACTCATTTGGACACTGCAAGGGCACAATTCAGCTTCATCACAAAGATTGCAAAGTTTGACCTATCTGTGGCTTAGCTGTAAAAGTGCAGTAATGGTTCAGACTAACAGAGTGACCAAGTACAAAACTGCTATACAGACTGAAAGTCCAATTCAAATCTGAAATAGTTTTAAGGACTCCAGTAACTGTGCTCTGAATTTTTGACCATGAATACATGGGAAAATTCTCTTCCAGTTAGTGTCCTATCTGGTGTCTGGGAATGAACATTAAGACTAGGAAAACTGACGCATTTGGAGGTAAACTTCCAGTCCTGGAACTTCTCACTGTGTGTGGAATGGTGGGGAAGGCCTTTTTTTTGTTAACATTATTTTAGACAAATCTTTCTTCTGAAGAAATCCTCACATTTTCAAAAATGCAGATAAAAGCTATTTGATGAAAAAAATGTGATTGGTTTCATTTTTAGTGAATATTAAAGATTACAAAATAAACAAAAACCTAACCAGAAAAAAAATATAAATATATTGTCCTGATAAAGACAGTTCTCAATGTTCCTAACTGCTACATTATAATTAAAATGGAATAAGTACAATTCAAGAGAAGATTTCAAATCATTTCACAGTAAGAAAAGTACTTTTGATATAGTTCAGAAAGATGAAAATCTATGCTAAACTGTGTTTGATCATATCTGGGAACAAACTTTCCACACCAAGTTAGCTTGCCAGTTAGCAAAAATATATATATATATGTATGCCTTCCTCTGGAAGGAAAGATTGACTTAGGATATGCATACATAGGAGCTTGTGAAGCAGTAGAGCTTTCAGTTAACCTACTAGAAGCACTAAACATTTGAAAAGAAACCACTTGTGATATTAACAGCAGACACTGATGCTCTCATAGAGCACATCACCTGCTCCTCCAGCTGAAGAGATGTAGAAGCAGGTGGTGTCCCTCTATCCTCTGCCACTGCCTAAGTCTCACTGTAACTAAGACACAACACATGTTACATGGCATATACTTTGAAATGAGTTATTTCATTTCACCTAGCAGAAACAGTTTGTCTACCCAGCACAGGAAGAATTTTACTTTGAGAGCTGAATTCTGAGCAAATTGTAATGCAGAATTATAGGAACAAAGCTCAAGATGAGGTTAGAGAGCAAGAAGGGGACTGGTAGGTCAAGGCTGAGACAACTCAAGTTCAAGTAGCTGTAAATTCACACACAGCACCAAGTGCATGCATGGTCTGTGTTTGCTAAAGAACCCTGATCGATAAATCACTTTTCAGTGTTTTCACCTAGAAGAAACATTTTTTGTCCATATCCCTAGCAAAAGGCTCTCTCACAGAAGTAACAGTAGTGCAGAAAACATGATGTGATTCTCACACATTTTTAGCCTTATACATAAGTGGCTTAAAGTGGTTATACATAGTTGATCTATCTACCTTTTGGCCTCTGTAGCTTGATCACTTTTCTCTCACTAGTTGCATTCAGGTACATGCATCATTCAGATCTCACAGCACGTGCTTTTACCTTTGTCACAATTTTTCTTTTTCTCATTAACAACCACATGGATATGTTTCTGACTTTCAGTGAAGGTCCCTCAGGCATAAGCAGAACAATGATGCAAATCAAACACAAAAGTCTCCACTCTTGTAAAGTGTGAGTTGCAGAAGGAGTGTGTGTTTAAGGAAAAAGGAATATATTTCTTAATATTTTATAAGCAATTACTACTCAAAATAATACCAATGTTCCAATAAAAATAAAATAATTTTGAATGTTTAATATACAATACAGTACACATTACATAATATGTTGTATAAACAATATTGAAACATTTAAAATTGAAATTTATGTATTAAATAATAGAAGGATTAGGCAGCTAACATTATCAGTGCAGCATTTTTGGATAATAAGGCTCCAACTCACTTATTTGCTAATAATATTAATTAGTTCCACTGAGTTTACTAATTAAAAGTTAGGAAACAGCATTAAAAGTTAGGAAACAGCAGAAATATCAAAGTGATATGCTTTACAATCTTTCTGCTGCCTGATGTTTGAAGTACAGTGATATGCAACAGGATCGGGGGGAGCACAAGTACTTTGTTGTTCAGCTAACCAATTCACTTGGATGCTTAGAGGAATCCACTTGAATCTTCTCCTTCCATGATAAAAAAGAGTATCTGTTGCCTCAGAAAAGGTCTTTCTATGTTGTAAACGGGAGTGCAGAGCAGATGAAATGCAAGCCATCTGAATCTTGTATCTGCAATGAAATTAATCATCTTTCTCAATGATGCTAGTTACCATAGCCTAAGTGTAGCCCACAGTTGTAGATGAGTATTCCTTCTCAGCTCCCTAACAGAATATTTTAAAAACTTCATAAATATTTAGCTCAGTATACAGAGAAATCACCTTTAAACTGAGTGCTTCATTATCTAGGTACTTTACCTAACGCACTCAAGACATGTCTTGTACCTACCAGCCACTTGTGGCTTCATCTGGCCTCATCTGTACTGACTTCTTATCATCTACGAAAAGAGACAGAGGCTGTCTCAGGCTGGGAGCCCAGAAAACAAGGAATATATTATTAGTGGCCCAGTGTGATTTTTTTCTTAGTTTAAAACAAAAATCCACAAAGTTTCAGTCTGGAATCAACTTTCACCACAGACTGCACTGATCCTGATTTTACTAAGTTTATAGCTATCTGTTTAGATTCTTACTGCTAACCTCATCCTTTGAAATAATGCATGTGGTTCTTTCTTTTATATATACACAAGCTGCACTGTGAATTAGTAGTGTGATCCCTTCCAAAAGACAGGGCGTGACATTCAAGCTGAATTCTTACGTATGTGCCCTAGTTTATGTCAGTAAGACAGTTCTCACATTCATAACAGATAGAAGGTTCCCCAAAAACTCCAGAGAATTCCTGTGATTGACATTAGTTTTCGTAATGTCAACAAAATGTAAAAAATCAGAAAATTTGCATTTTGCCTTAGAGGAATAGTTAAGATTCCATCTACACTGTGGAATATCTTACTTCCATAAAAAAAAGCATTTGATTAGAGACTATAAATGCTTGATTTTCTCATAGGACATGACGGATAGACATAAAACATTAACTTTCATGTTTCTTTTTCTTGTCCTTTTTTATAGTCATGCAGCAAATGTTTGAGTCCCTGGGAGATACAATCTGGTCTCCAGAAGACCTAATTTTTGAGATCAGGACAGCTAGAGACTATTGTGCAGAAATATTTTCCACCTCACCCCTCCCTGCCAAGCCCTCTTGTGTCCCAGAAATTAGTAGGTTTGATGAAAGCTCACATGAATGCCCAACCTGACTGTGCCCAGGAAATGTGTTGAGTACAGTGACACTGTGATTCTAGAAACGCACTTTGTTGGGTTGCAGCCCAGGTATGCCATGTGTTGTGCTGAACCTGATCCTGAGGGATAGGACTGGATCCTGCTGAGAACATCAGCTTCCCTGTCCTTTTTTTCTTTGAAGACTCATTATTACGTGATTCTATTTATACTACCTGAGCCTTAGCACTTTGGGTCTGCTAGGAGGAAGAATTTCTTTGAATACATCTCCTGGGTCTATGCTAGGTCTTGCATTTGCTTCGCATGGTGCCATGCAGGGGCAACAAGCCCACCCAGAGCACTGGGGTAGTGCAGATAAACATTAGTAGCGGTCTGTGCAAGCCAGACAGGGAGAACTGCTATTAAACTGGAGTTCAAAAGCCTATTTGTTTCCTGGCAAAGCACAAAGAAGATCCAGTGGCTATGTTCTCTCTGAATACCTCCTTCACACAGGGCATGCCTGCACCGTTCTCCCTCTGATCTATAGTTTCTCTGAAGGTGTGGCTTCATAATCTGATTTTAGTTATGTAATTTAGATAGTCCTAAGAAACCACATCCTAAGATACCTATATTTCTCTGCAAGCTGCTATAGAGATGTTAGGCTCTTGAATGAAGGTATTGTGTTATCAAGCAATCAAATTGGTTGAAAATAGATGTTATATGTATTCTTTGATGACCAAAAGAATGGAGATTGAATCACAGCTATGACTTCGTGTTCTATTATCCAGAAATATACTTCAGGAAACAATTATCAGAAAGTTAATTGTAGAATCACAGAACATCCTTAGTTGGAAAGACCTCCAAGGATCATAGAGCCCAACTCCTGGCTCCACACAGGACCACCCAAAATGCAAATCTATGCCTGTACAAATGCTCCCTCAACTATGATACCTCAGGGCTGTGACTCTGATCAGCCTCTTCGTGCCCAACACCTTATGGTACAGAAACTTACCCTAACACCCAACCTGACCCTCACCTGACAGAACTCCAAGCCATTAATGCTGGAACAAAATAAACTGTTGAAAATAAATTTGACTTACTGCTTACTGCTCTCCTTTCTAGAGCTTTTTTTTCAGTTCAAAATAAGTAAAGAGAATTATTTCAAAGCTACTGAAGTATTTTGTGTGGGCAGGGATGTCAGAGAAGAGTTCTCTGACAACATGTTGTAACAAAGAAGGAAATGGTTGCACCAGACATAGGTTACATTCCCAGTGCTCAGTGCCTCACGATACTGTTATTAGAGAACAAGTAAATGATGAAGTTGAAGTGGCTGTGGGACTGCAACTAAAGTCTGGAAATTTACAGAAATGAAAGCTTTGAAAAATACTTCTATGGGCAAATTCCATCCTAGCTGCATTCAGCAATGGTGAGGTGAAACGTTTTGAGAAAAAATAAAATAAAATCTTAGACAATACTGCCTCATTTTAAATTAGAGAGTATGTTTGTATTTTTGGTAATAGTAAAGTACTGAAGTAACCTACTGGAGGGCCTAAAAGAATTTGTATGTTGAAGATCAGCTGAGGAATTGCAGAGCCAATGATGATAGCCATACGCAGGAAGGCAGCAAGAGCTGCAGTGGAACTGAAGAGCAGCACAAGTTAAAGAAAAATTCCTTGTGCTTCTTAGATTTGCTAAGAAGGTGAGTCTATATTAGTAAGCTTCCCTCCTCCAATGTATTTACATAGATCTATTACTTATTTTAGTGATTTACTGTTTAATATTGTCTTTTTGCCCTCTCATTAAGCTCATGTTCATTGAGGCCTCATTGAACTGTGGAGGTACTCCTCATTGCCTTACGTCTCTGTTTCCCGGGTTTCTGAGAGGGAGGATTAAAGCACAGGTGTTTTTTGAGCTTTCAAAATAGACTGCTAATGCTAGTACTGACTTTCTGTTAGGCGTCAGTGAGCATAATCAAGTTATGATTGCTACCACCTAGGCAACCAAAAACTTCCAACTCATCGTTATCTCTCATAACAAGATCTAAAGCTGACTAATTGTGTAAACAGTACAACACCTTTTGTGTTGAATTATTATTCTGCATTTTTAAGAACTCCTACAACAGCCTTGCACAGAATGTTCCTCTCTTTGCATTTGTTCTTAGACAGGATCTGTTTGGCTACAGCACAGCGTTACTCTGAGCTATATTTGATGGTGCAATATTTTCCCCTGCGAGTGCTGTCCTGGCTGTATGGTTTTGTGGCTGAATCCAACTTCATTGAAATCAGTGCAAAGGTTTTATGACTAGGGGGAGTTTGATCTTACCTAGCATTCTGGAAGCCAGTTAGTTAAAAATACATGAAAAATTCAGAGGTATTTTGAAATAACTGTGTAATGTCTACTATTATAACCCTGGATTAATCTAAGTTTCTTTCTGGTTGAATTGTTAGCCCTTTTGCAATACTACTTCATGGCTTTGTACAGGGACTTTTTTACCCTTCTACAAGTTTTCTTTGTTCACTTGATCATTACTTACACAAACAGGTCCAGATGATAAGGGTGACTTTGATGGCATATGCGCCTATGGGGTAAATAACTCCCAAGGATGGTACTTCACAAAGAAATAGTATAGATAATGGTATATTTTGAGTAGGTCTATATAGATAGTATAAAAATAATACAAAAGAGAAGATGGCTCACCTTCAGGATGACAAAGCTCACAGGGGACTCCACATGGGAGGGACCTCTGAGAAGAGATCCTTCTCTGGTGGTGGTCAGCCCTTAAATGGGGTTTGGGAGAGGTGGAGCCAGGCTCCACCCCTTCCACTCACACAGGTATATCACCTTCACCTGTGCCCCCGTGGCTGACTCAGTGCTCACCTCAGGTGACCAATCAGTGGTTCAGGTTGTGATTCAGTAGTTCCCATACAGTGCCTCACTTGGATGCCCTATCAGGAACCTGCAGTAGTGTACTGGAGAAGAGGGAATTACATTCTGAAATAAGAAAACAGTATGGGGGCAGTAGTAATTTTGGTGAAGATAAAAAGTGATTTAAAGCATGTTTAGTGAGCATTTACTGGAGAATGTACATGAAGATATCAAAAGACAGCGTGAGGAACATGACTTCATTTCTTTATTTGCTGTAAATCTTTGCTATTTACATCCTTGCTACAAGGTGTAGCTTATTCCCCTACCTCAGCAGTGTTGATAGAGGCAAGGGAACATCCCTAAGGATAAAATCTACTTTAGCTCAGGATTAGGGAAGGGGATTGTTGTTTTACAGCATGTTGATCTGGTGATATTAATGGATCTGTCTGTACACGCTTTCTGCAGCAGTTGACTTTCACTCAGTTATCTACCTCAACATCAGTATAAGGGGAGATAAGTAACAGAATGAGAACATCTGTGAGTTCATTTCACATTTTGAGCACGTTTTTTCAGTTTATGGAGTAGCTAGATCTAGAACTACAGATGACATGAGTGTGAAATGGCTCACTGCCTGCTGTCCCTAAAGCAGGAAGAATTTCTATTTTTGAGATGCTGTGTTCATCTTGGGAGGCAGAAAACACATTCTAAAATTGAACCTAGGAGTACAAGGAACCTGGGGCCTAGAAAACTAGTTGCAGCTGTAGATCATGCAATTTCAAGGAATAATGAGGCTATTTCAGCAAAGGAGTGAGTGGGATGTGGTGGGAACAAGGTTGACAGGAGATGGGAGATGTGGAGGGAATAGTGTTGATGGGGGAAGGCATCAGGATGAAGAGGGGTAGTTGGTAAGAAGTTGTAGGCTAACTGGTAGATGTGTACTACAAGGTGCATAGACAGGCTGAAGCTAGGATGAAAGAATAACACAGGAGTAAGTGCTTTCTCTTATGACACCTTTTGCTGTCAAGGAGCACTATCAGGAGAAAATGTTATTCATATTCTTTCACTTTGATCTAACTGTCATCTTTCCCAGTGAAACTCTTCTTCCCAGTCAGGTTTTCTTCACTTGAAAGGTGTACTTCATCCTTGCTGTATGCTCATAGCACCTGATCCTACTGGGTAGCAGCACAGATGCTTTAGTTTTATTCAGATTATTGCAAGGCTTGCACAGCTGCAGTTAAGCAAGATAAGACAGCACAAAGGGATCAGGGCAGGCACACTCTTTATATGAGCATTATGTCACCAGGAGGAAGCCTCTGCACTACTCAAGAGATCATCAGTCCCAGCTCTAATGCTCAAGGGTGCCTTAGGATTAAGATTGCTTCATGAGATTTTTGTTTGGTTGGTGCTTTAGGATTTGGATGGGAGTGTGATGTAGCAATTGGAGAAAGATTTGTAGACCTATTGCCACGCAGCTCGTTGAAGGAAACTGCTGTGATGGACCCCTGCATTGCCATGGAACCAGGCCATGCAGTACCATAACCAAGGAAAGCACAAAGTGTCTTCCATCAGACTCTGGTGTGGTCCAAGAGTGAGATTTTTTTTCATCAACTAGAGGCCAGATAATCCTTCTACTCATCAGAAGAACACACATTTGAATTAAATATATATATATATATATATATGTATGTATATCCTCAAAAACAAGAATTTCTTCTGAGGTCCTTTCAGTTAGGTGAAGTGAGCAATAGCTAACAGAGAAATTTTTGTTTCTTGAAAGCTTTTCCCACATGGTGTTAATGACCCTTCTGGCAGCCTTGTAGAGAATTCTAACTGAAAAGGACATTAAAGAGCAAAACTGCATGGACTTTTCATGCATTCCACTTTTTAAGTATTGTTCAAGTACTTTTCAGACAGCAAAAACAATATGCCTGCTGGCATTCCTCTGCAAAGAAAATAATAATAATGATAATAATAATGATAATAATAATAATGGGAACCCTTTGAAGATTATATAAAAGATCACCTTCAGATAGAACCTCCCTAGCAGCAAGTTGCAAGCAGAATACTTTCTGGTAAAAAAATCTTCATATGCTGGGGGGAGAGGGGGGGGGGAGTTAAGTAATGAAGCTGCTGCTGTATTAATCAAGTAGTTGATTATTGAAGATGAACTGCATTTACTGGGAGGTGAGACGCACAAATCTTTAGAAGTTTCAGTTCAGAAGTACAGTCAACATGTGTTTTTCCTGCAATGTCGGTACACATGACATCTGAGTCTGACTCAAAATGTGAACTCTTAACTTTTCTCAAGAGTGTGGGTACTTTTTTTTCTTTTCTGTCAAGGGCCCTTGGGACTGATGTCTTAAAATAGGCTAAAAAAACTGTTAAGCTTTTTAACCTTTCATTTATGCACCAACCAATAAAATCCCAAATACCAAACACTGCAATAGCCAGGCAAGTGTTTTCTGTCTATTACAACTAAGTACTTACAGTTTTATATAGTGAATGTATTAAATGGTGGTAGTTGTGCTCTGTGCTCTGAACTCAGTTGTTCATCTGAGCAGCAGTATGCAACATAGGCATTTGTAAAGGAGAAATCTGTATTTTGGATTGATGATATTTGCAATAGAAAATGACAAGAATCCCTGACAACTATCAAAAAATTACTTTGTCCTGTCTCGATTTTATGATCAGAAATAAATCTGTTTTGTTATCTCCTTTTCAAGCAGGAAAGAATGGTCCAGTCATAACAGTGATGTGACTTTGGCCTTATTTTCACATACAATGTGGCAGCATCATGAGATTCATATTCCTGCACCAAGTCCTCAGGCTAGAGCCCATGAATCTCTGCATCCCTCTGCTATGTCAAAATCCATCCCAGAAAGAAAGAAAGAAAGAAACAAAAAAACCCTTAAATCTTGAAGATTACTGCATAATGGCTTATGGTCTAGTTTCCATTTACAGTTTGATACCATCTGAATGGCAAACACTGTATATTGATAAATGATCACTTCTCAGGGTGATGACACCTGTGATTTTTAACCTGTTGTTCCTGCCTGCAATTATAGGGTCAGTTTGTCTTTACAGATTTTGTCTATGTGCTTATTTATCCATTTTCAGCTATTCATTGATTTTATAATGGCAACGCAATGGGAGTAAGTGCCTGCCATTACCACATGTTGGTTATTTTCCTGGAGCTCAACCAAGTGAAAAGAAAACAGTCTAACAAAATTACAATCCTCCTTTCTCAGTTGATACATTGTCTGTCCCTCTAACCCCTTTTGGAACTAGCTGAACTCTTTTGGTCTTCGGCAAAAACACACAAGTCTTTCTTCAGACTTCAAAATATGTCAGCTCCCTCTTGAGACCAAGTACTTTTGGGAAGGACTTTTTTTTCACCCTTGAACAAGAAGGTGCAAACACTATTTTATTATCCAACATATTTAGTGATAGCTTGGACTTCAAAACACTTGTGTTCAATTGCCTGAATTGCTAACTACGTCCACTGTTATCCTCAGTGAGAAACTTAGGTTATAATCTAACTTACATTTAGATATTTTAGTTTCTGTAGTTATCAAGGGTCTCACCACAGGCACTGGGAGAGATAAACATGTCCAGAAGGTGAATCCTATTAAGTCTTACCCTCCAGAATCCTCAATCCTCCATTCATAAACCACACTTTGCTGTATCAGAAATGTATTCTGAGGATAAATGCATTGAAGAATGTAAGACATTTGCATTTTGACACTACAGCTATGTCAGTGCTGAAGACATACCACATGAAGACTTCGCAGTAAAAATGGCCAGAAAATTTACTGTGTCAGAGTAACTGTGTGATAGAAAATGGAGTCTGGTTTGGCCTTTTCTTCTCACAATTCCTTACGTATTTCTGATGACTAAAGATATGGAAGATATGATCATAAAGATATGGCTGTAAGGGTGGTAATTAATTACTCCAACTATAGAAGAACTGAGGTCAGATTTCTTCTTAGAAATAAATTCATTCTCCTTCAAGAGTACTGCTCAAGTAGAGCACTAAAAAAGAAAGCAGATGTGCCAGCTGATCTTAAGCACTAATGAGGGTTTACAACAATGAGCAGTAAGTGAGCTGAGTAGGAAGTAGTTACTGTAGAGCAAACAACAGCTTTTCACTATGAAGATATAACAACCTGACAGCAACCAGTACTCTGAAAGGAATCTGGAGGAAATGCAGCCTTTTAAGATTGATTGAGGAATAAGTACTCAAAGCTCACAAGCTGATTTTATCAAAGCATGTCACCCATTAACACCACTCCCATTCCCCAACTGCTTTGTACATCATAATATCTTTCCCCTCTGGACATAAGGGAGAAGGATTTTCCATATATTTGTTAATGTTCAGTGATCTTACACCAAAACTACAATTAGAAAGTCATTTTATGTCTCAGTTTCCTGCTGGTGTAGGCCTTTTCCTGGGTTGTGGTCTTTGTTTTAGATTATTTTGCTATTTTTTAATCAAGCTGATGATAGGATTTCTACTGTAGACCTCTGTATTAATTTCCATTTCCCATTCAGCTTCAGCTCCTGAATCTTGATCCAGGGTTTCTCCTCACTGTGGAGGTTTCAAAGATAATTTTGCCACAGATGAAGGAAACTTACTCTGTAAAGGCAAAGTAAAGGGACTCTGAATAGCAGTGTCTTACAATGAAGCCCCATAATTCTCCTGTCTGCATTCAGGTGCAGACAAACTATAACTAGCCACAGCAAAATGCTGTTAGTGGCCATGTGGGGCATGGATCATAGAATCATGGAATCATAGAATCACCAAGGCTGGAGAAGACCCAAAGACCCACTGGATCACCAGATCAACTGTCTCCCTATCACCAATAGTTCTCACTAAACCATGTCCCTCAACACAATGTCTAAATATTCCTTGAACATCACTAGAGTGTCAGTGACTCCACCACACACCTCTCTGGTCACTCATCTGTTAGGAAAGGAAGAAGAATGAGTTGAATCACTAGAACTGATAGAGCCAAATTTAAAGATTACAAATGTTAAGGTTAAACAGTGCTTATTCTGAGAATTTCTGCTTTGCTGCAGGAAATCATTATATTCCTTGCCATTCCCTCACAATAGCTATCAGAAATGCTGTATGCCCATCACATGTAATACCTTCTGTAGGGAAAAATATTGAGATAATCAACAAGTGGCTAGTAGGAGAGACAAGGCCCTCATTTAGATGACCTTCTGTTGCCTTGATCACAAGACAGAGTCTGGCAGAGATGCCCTCATGCTATTCCCTGTCTCTGCTGTGAACATAATCAGAGGTCATGCCATGAACTCTGCTGAATTTGGATCTGTGCTGGTATTTGTTATTCCAGCAAACAGTACACTTGCCAGGCCAATGAATTAAGTAGCTCTGGGATAAAGTTGCAACATATGAGGCTCATTAGCTTATTGTGAAATAAACAGAATGTTATGGAATAGCACATTATCAGAAAAGGACCAGCATCCCCTTTGTCCCTGCAAGAAGGATTCTCAAATAATGGCACAGTTTTATCAAGTCTTGCTCCCTGCTTCCAAAATTTTTAGGTGCATAATTACTTTTAAGTTCTTGTCACTTAACAAGTGATGAGAGCCTGATTTGCTTACACCTAGCTGTCAGGTCAATTTCTATTGCTTACAAATTAAAGTAGGAAAAAGAACGAGCATCTCATTTCTACTCTTCTGAGACACATTTCATTTTAAGTACAGATCTCTTGAGTTCTGTCTTTGAAACAGAAGAGATAAGCTTCATCCTTCTTAAGGATGTAGATTTGCTTTGAAAGAAGATAATAAAAACTCTACATTAATAGTGGGAAGTATGCTGTTCTGCTCCCTTTGGCTGCCTACATATGACTATGAATAAATAGCCAGTATTTGTACAAGTAAGAAAAACACCTCTCTGAAAAGTTCACAGCATTAAGAAACATGTTGGGAACTTAGAGGTAATATTTCTTAGTAATAAGGAAACCTAAGAGTTAGTTCAGGGATGGAGAGAAAGAAAGAGGGCACTTCAAAGGAGTTAAAAATCAGTAAGAGATGTATGAGCATAGCAAAGGAAACTTTCAAGCCTATTGACTACAGGGATGTCCATAACATCTGCAGATACCTATGTATTAGCTGAAAGGTAGTAGAGTAAACATGAACTGAATTAGCAGCACTTGGGGGCAGAAGAAACAAAAGGCTTGCTTAGAAAAGATAAATGAGAACTTAAGATGGGAAAAATTATAAGGATCACACTAAATTTTCACTTTGCAGTGTAATGATACAACACTTACAGGATAAAGGATGAGCAGCACCCATTTAAATGCTGCTGAGGGTTTAGGAAATACATAGGGAGAATAAGTGATCATCCTTATTGAGAAGCAAATTAACCCTCTTCACTGAGCAACATGAAGATGATTGAGGTTATTATAGCAGGGGAAAGGACTAAGTGATTCAGTGCATCTGCTCTACTGCTATCACTAAGAAACAAATCATTCTTATCTGTCGTAATCAAATGTAATTAGGTAAAAAATGAGCAAGGGAGGCTTCTCCTGCCAGCATTGGATTTTGATTTAGACTTGGTTCTGCAGTTTTATCAGCTTCACATGCCTTGCAAGAGGCCATTTCAGTTTGTGACCCAGGACAATCTGCAGCTGTTTATCATTCCCTTTTTAGCAAAAACATGAGGTCTATGAATAAAACAGCAAGAAGAAACAAGCAGTGAAACTGTAACTAATAAAACTCATTAGCCTATTTTGCTATTAATCAAAGCACTGTTTAACAGCAATATTTATTTATTTTTGTTTAGTTTAATAGCAAATGTTCCCATTAAGATCAGCTTTTACTTATGTAATAACAACCAGAGTCGTGATTTTGCAGGAAAAATGAGTATGATGACTATCCTCCAATGGGAACAGATGGGGATTAAACTCAACTATACGTAATATTGTTGCATATTCATAAACATAGTCCTCCTAATAATTCATGATCACCCAAGGGTGCTGAGGGAGCTGGCAGAGGTGATTGCCAAGCCACTTTCTGCCATCTATCAGCATTCCTGGTTATCTGGAGAGGTCCCACAAGATTGGAGGCTTGACGATGTGACTCCCATCTACAAGAAAGGCTGTAAGGAAGACCCGGGGAACTACAGGCCTGTCAGCCTGACCTCGGTATCAGGGAAAGTTATGGAGCAGATGATCTTGAGGGAGATCACACGGCACGTGCATGGCAACCAGGGGATCAGACCCAGCCAGCACGGGTTCACAAAGGGCAGGTCGTGCTTGTCCAACCTCATCTCCTTCTATGACTGGGTGACCAGACTGGTAGATGAGGGAAAGGCTGTTGATGTAGTCTACCTGGACTTCAGCAAGGCCTTCGACACGGTCTCCCACAGTATTCTGAGGAAACTGGCAGCCCATGGTGTGGACAGGTTCACTCTTCTCTGGGTGGAGAACTGGCTGGAAGGCCATGCCCTGAGGGTAGTGGTTAATGGAGTTAAGTCCAGCTGGCGTCCTGTTACGAGTGGTGTCCCCCAAGGGTCAGTTTTGGGGCCCATCTTGTTCAATATCTTTATTGATGACCTAGACGAGGGAATTGAGTGTATGCTCAGTAAGTTTGCAGATGACACCAAGTTGGGAGGATGTGTCAAACTGCTTGAGGGTAGGGAGGCCCTTCAGAGGGATTTGGATAGGCTGAATTAGCTGGGCTGAGCAAAATGGGATGAGGTTCAATAAGGCCAAGTGCCGGGTCGTGCACTCTGGCCACAATAACCCCATGCAATGCTATAGGCTTGGGGCAGAATGGCTTGAAGAATGTAGAGAGGAAAAGGACCTGGGGGTGTTGGTTGATGCTCAGCTTAACATGAGCCGGCAGTGTGCCCAGGTGGCCAAGAAGGCCAACAGCATCCTGGCCTGTATTAGAAATAGTGTAGCCAGCAGGAGCAGGGAGGTGATCATCCCCCTGTACTCAGCTCTGGTACGGCCGTACCTCGAGTACTGTGTTCAGTTTTGGGCCCCTCACTACAAGAAGGACATTGAGGCCCTGGAGCGTGTTCAGAGAAGGGCAACAAAACTGGTGAGGGGTCTGGAGCACAAGTCTTATGAGGAGCGGCTGAGGGAGCTGGGATTGTTTAGTGTGGAGAAGAGGAGGCTCAGAGGAGACCTTATTGCACTCTACCACTTCCTGAAGGGGGGTTGTGGTGAGGAGGGGGTGGGCCTCTTCTCCGTGATAAATGACAGGACAAGAGGGAATGGCCACAAGTTGCGCCGGGGAAGATTTAGATTAGACCTGAGGAAACATTTTTTCTCTGAAAGAGTGGTCAGGCACTGGAATGGCCTGCCTAGGGAGGTGGTTGAGGCACCATCCCTAGCGCTGTTCAAGAAGCATTTAGATGAGGTGCTAAGGGATTTGATTTAGTTGGGTAGGGATAGTGATAGGAGGATGGTTGGACTAGATGATCTTGTAGGTCCTTTCCAACCTTATGAACCTATGAACCTATGATCAAGTTGACTGGGGAGACTTGACCACTATTATGTGAATGTAACAGTTTTTGTTTCTTTTCTCTCTAAACCCAAAACCATGTGATTTCATTGTTTGCCACAGTTCTCTTGCTTCAATTATCAGACACAAACACTGGGTGTTGTATTAGAGCTGGCGCTTGGAAGTGAACCCAGTAGACTAGAAAGGGAAAATACTGCCAAGCCAAGAGCCCTGTAAATATTTAAATATTAATTATTAATTAATCGAGCATACAGTATAACACCTACATGTAGTGACCTTTCTCTAATAGGAGGAAAAGGATGATTCACTGTCAATGGTTTACGGGCAGGTTTAGCCCAGTTCTGCAACAATTGGTGTGGGGGACCCGCAGACCCACGCCCCAGGAAAGGGGAAGGGGGAAAGGGAAAAGGGAAAAGGGAGATGGGACTAGAAACAAAACAGCCGCAACGATCTGAGGAGGAAAGCTAATTTACTAAATAAGATATGAGAAAGCAAAATATCACAATATAATACAATATAATTGGAACTGAAGCTAATAAATCAAATAAAATGAGCAAGAGAGAGTGTCCGATAAACCGAAGGCCTTACGCTAACGCTGAAGGCGGACGGCAGCGAGCACCCACTGCTGAGTCCATCCCAAAGGAAAGAGAGTGTCCCGTGACTGCAGACAGTTTTTATCTTTCCCTCTGAGTGTAAACACGTAAGAACGCAAAGCATCGCAAAGTCCTCTGGGGAATGGAGTTCTTCTTCTCTTCTGAGACAGGTATACCTGGAACTATCGATAATCCACGGAGCTGGAGCATTAACTCTTTAACTCTTAATACACCACATGATGTTATGATGTGGAATACCAATGCCAAAAATCATAACACCATGACATTCCACTCCTTATTCCACATGACTACATCATGCTTGATAGATATATATATGGACAGTGATTAACATGCATTAGATACACACACACCATATATACAAGTATATACATGGAATTACTGACTGCACTCCCCCAACATCAAATTCCCTTGTGGTACACATTGAACATCCTCATTCTTCTGCATCACCCACCAAGTGGACCCAGGTCCCTAAGCAAAAACAGTTCCACGGAGAGGTTTGCCCTCTCCAGAAGCTGGAAGAACCCAAGCCACTTCTCCCAACAAGTTCTTTACATGTACTACAGGGACCTTATCTACCTCTATAGTAGGTAGAGAGCTGGATTGGGCAGGACCATCGTGATTGATGGATCCTCGGGTGTTGACCAACCAGGTGGTATGATAAAAGTAAAGTGAAAGCTGAGGACAATAATGTAGGTATTAATAAATCAATGAAAAGTGTTAGGAAGATGGTGAGTAATTTTGGTAAAGGACAATTCTCATACACAATGAAGTGGAATATCTTTAAATTGAAGTGAGGCGAATATGCATAAGCATTAGAGCAGCTGAGTCCTGATGTCCCAAATCTCATCTGTGTTGCTTAAGATGGAGTGTGAGAATGGTCAATTTCCTCAGATGACACAACACTGTAGATGGAAATAGTGGGCCAATGCCTTCATTTTAACTGCATCCAACCCTTTCTTCCCATGTGACAAAGAAGTAGGGAGTCAATGGTGTGCTCCTGCATCTCATGTCACTAGGCTGCCAGGGTGTATATATCTCATTTGGTGGGTTTCACTTTGAAGCAGTCACTCAAAATTTTCCTTCCATTTCACTTTTTGTTATCTCCATAAACTTCACTAAAATTGGCACATCTGGGGGAAAAATAAGTATGTTAGTATTAACAGCAATATTTTGCTGGAACCACTGAGAAATTTACATACTAAAACAACAGTGACCTTATTGCGGCAATTCTTGGCCTTCCTGCCCCAACCATCCTACCCAGATGTATGTTCCACCAGCTTTCTCCCCAACAAATACAAGCAGATATAATCTGTTTGTATTTGGAAGTCTGGAAGTCCAGGTCCTTCCGGCAGCTGTGAAATGTTGGTACTGATTTTCCATTTCTGTAAGACATATAAAGCTGTGTCTACGTTCCACAAATAGCAGAAGCTATGCTTTCTCATGTGAAGGGTTTCCAAAATTGCAAACTTCCCTGCCTTTGCAAAAGCCAATGGCTTCTTTCATATTTCAAATTAAGCTTCAAGAAGCCAAGAGAAATGCTCCAGCAGCACTTCTGTACTGATGCTTTAGCAGGCATGGATTCATGTGGGAGTGAAGACAGTGACAAATAGAACTGTAACCCTGTACCCTTGGAATGTGATGGGGATTGCTGTCTCTTCCCCATGTCAGGACTATGTCTGTTGGGAAGTGATGGCTGAAAACTGCTTCCAAGTTCTAAAAGGAAAAGATTAAATTTATGAAAACAGGAAACAGCAGTTCTGTGACAGTTTCTTACAAAGGGAAGTGCATGTAATCTTGCCATGCAGTGAGAGTATAATATGGCATGCATAAAGTCATGAATGTGATCACTGAGTTGGAAGTAGGTGAGGTTCTTACTCAGTGTGTATGCAAGTCACTTAGCATTACAGGACCCTCCTCTTGGCTATGTCAAATGCCTCATGGAATTATTTCTGTGCAAGCTATTTCTAGATGTGACTTGTGTCAGAGGTTTAGGCTGGATGGATATCTGAGCATCTGTTTACAAGTGTCAGGATTGATGGAATGTTATCAAGTGCAGTTAAAGGGAACTGGGAAGGACACATCTGCAGGTGCTTCACACCATGGCTAGAACTGTTTTAAATAATAATAATAATAATAACAACAATCACACTAGGTAAATGTCACTGCCACTGTGCTGAAGACATTTAAATTGTATTTGCAAATGAACTAAAAGCTGGTATCTAAAGCGCTCTGTCTCAAGTCAATAATGATAAATAAAAGTACAATTTGAGAACATCTGGCACAGAATCCTAATTATGACCTGCTTCCCCTGTTTGTCTTTTCTATTCTTTCTACATATTTGGTCAAGAATATACGAATCCCCTAAAAAAACAAAACAAAACAAAAAAAAAAAACCTTCAGAGAAAGAATAGAATAAAAAAAAGACATTACTAGATTGAATTTTAAAGACATGTTACTCTGTATCTGCTCCTCTGTATTACTCTACCTGTATGACATCATTTCAAGTGCATAAAGCACATTTGGAAATATTTTGTTAAAAAAATAATAATGCATGGAGGTAGGAGGATTTTTTGACAAGCCAAGAAAATGTATGAGGAAATGCAGGAAATGACAAAGAGACATAGGAAAACCTAAACCATAACCACAAAAATGACCTTGTTGGCAAAACATAAAATTATTAGCGCAGTAATTTACGTGATAGGCCGTTTTGCTATTAAAGGGTATGGTTTTGTACTGGTCCTGAATTCCAGGGGAAAGAGGAAGTCAGTCTCAGTGAAAGTCTCTGGATAACAGTGAAAGAACAGAAGGAGAGAACCACTATGATTGCTGAACCAAACCACCTGAAATGTCTGCAGTGGAAGCTGTTTTTATCACCAGTATGACAAACCGTTCAGTGCACAGAGCTAGAGAGTCTGTCTGTTTGGTTTGGGATCAGACAGAGTTAATTTCCTTCCTAGTAGCTGGTATGATATTGTGTTTTGGATTCAGGATGAGAATACAGTTGATTCCAACCTTGTACGCTGTTGCTGAGCAGTGCTCACAAAGAGACAAGGACATTTTAGCTTCTCATACTGTCCAGCCAGCGAGGGGCTGGGGGTGATCAAGGAGCTGGCAGAGGACTGAACCAGAACAGCTGACCCAAAATGCCTGAAGAAATGTCCCATACTAGAGTTCACAGTCCTAACAATGACAACATGGAAAACAAGAAAATCATGGACTTCAAGCAGGCAAACTTCCATCAGCTCAAATCACTGAGAAAGTGAAAGGAAAACGTAAATAGGTTCTTGTGGCAGAAAGTGCAAGCTATCTCTATCAATGGGGAAAAACGAAGAGAGATTAATTTACATAAGCAACAAATTTATAATTGAAAACTATAATTTAAAACTCAAAAAGCTCCAGACAAAAAGTAGAAATCAGATAAAATTCTAAAGCACATAAAATAACAGCACATGTAAAAATAAATAAATAAATAAATAAAAAAGCAGAAAAATAAAGCACAATACCAGTATGGAATCATAGAATCATAGAGTTGCTTCGGTTGGAAAAGACCTTCAAGATCATCAAGTCCAAACACAACCAAATCATACTACCGTAACTCTAACAACCCACCTCTAAATCATGCCCCTCTGCACCAGATCCAGACAGTTTTTAAACACATCCAGGGATGGTGACTCAACCACTTCCCTGGGGAGCCTATTCCAGTGCTTAACAACCCTGTAAAGAAGTTCTGTAAAGAACTTCTTTCTGTAAAGAAGTTTTTCCTTACATCCAATCTAAACCTCCTCTGGTGCAACTTGAGGCTACTTCCCCTTGTCCTGTCACCTGTCACCAATGAGAACCAACCCCACTCTCACTGCAATCACCTTTCAGGTATTTGAAGAGAGCAATAAAGTCTCCCCTCAGCCTCCTCTTCCCCAGACTGAACAGCCCCAGCTCCTTCAGCCACCCCTCACAGGGCATATTCTCCAAGCCTTTCACCAGCCTTGCTGTCCTTCTTTGGATCTGCTCCAGCAACTCAGTGACCTTTCTGTATTGTGGTGCCCCAAACTGAACACGGTACTTGAGGTGGGGCCTCACCAATGCCAAGTACAAGGGGAGGATTACTTCGCTTTTCCTGCTCTCTACACCATTCCTGATAGAAGCCAGGATGCCACTGGCCTTCTTGGCCACCTGGGCGCACTGGTGGCTCATGTTCAGACAACTTCTAGGGGAAACTGTCTTAGTTATGACTGTATTCTAATCTCCATAACAGTCTTACTAAATTTGCAGATGAGATAAATTTGGAAAGAAGCATAATCATAAATGTGTTGGAAGACACAACTCAGAATTATCAGAACTATCTTGAAAAACTGCAGATTGAACTGAAAATGGAAAAAAAAATGAAAAGAAATAGTAAAATAAAATGGAATGAAAAACACTTGAAATGAATTTAGATGGGAACAGTCAAATACAGAAATATCAAGCCTGAGAATTACTATTTAAGAACTACTTTTTCAGAAGAGTGCCTAGAGATAACAGGTCACAAACTGAATATATATCAAAGCCAACATTCTCTTGCAAATGCAACAGGCAAGAAATACCCCATTACCTATTAATAACCACACAGCCCTCAAGTTTTCCTTGTCTCATTACTGTCAGAACCTTGGATGGAGGATTCAGTCCCTACAGAGCGCTGTACACCACAAAAGATATGGCTCAACCAGAAAAAGTCCAAAATAGCATGCAATTAGAAATAAAGAAGACATGATCTATGAAGATTACCTTAAAACCAGAGATGGTTTGACATAAGAAAGAGGAAAATTGAAGGGTATATGACAATTTATCAAACAGAGAATAATCTGACCAAAACTTCTACAGTGGACAGTAAAATTAAGGAATTCTTCTGAAGAAAGTTTACGCATGAAGTAAAGTATTCTAATAATAACTTTGGGAGGGTCTGATACAGGTGGCTTTGATAGGTAGGGGGACCTTTACCATTGAGTGACGGTTGAAAATTTAGTCAAGTAAGAATCAAGACTTAGATCGGGACAGTTAAGCAGAAAGGCTGGACACTGTCTGGACTGGATGACTCCTGGGGTCAGCCAACTCTTGCCCTCTCTGCCCTTCAATGCTATGAGGCATGCTGAGAAACATCAAATAGAGGTATACAAGATGAAACAAGTTTAAAATAATCTTATGTATCAATTTCACCCAGGCAGTTGTTGAAGGCCAAAGGATGTTAGGTCCTGTGTGTGGACAGACAAGCACATGTGAGAACCCTGTAGTAAAGTTTTGTCAAGCAAGCAATGCAGGGTCTACATATCTACATTTTGACTGCAAAAAAGCTATGGCTCAATTAGGATTTCTGACAAGAGATCAGTATTATCCCATTCACAAAAAACGGATCTTTAGAGAATCCGGTGAGTCTGATTTTTACACCCAATTAGAAGTTGAAGTTCTAATACAAGAAATCTCTGGGAAACAAGTGAATGAATATGGCTTTTTGGGAGAGTGAAAGGGTTATCTCACATCATATTATGAATGTCTGCATATGTAGATTATGCTTTGAAAGACACTTCTTCACAGAGCATTTAAATGATACTCTAAGAAAATAATATTGAGAAGACTTTCCTGTTCTAATGACACATTTTTCTCAAAATGGCCCCTTGATTTAAAATAACCAAGCCATTCACTGAAAGGTTTGTGTCATCTTCGATAGTAAGCCTATCAGTTATGTACAAAAGACAACAATATACATTCTCAGTCTGACTTTAATCCCTTGCCATCACATTTATTTAAGAGCTGTCAATTACAGATCTTAACCTGAATTGTAAATTGTAAATTGAAGGATGCTACTCTTCCTGGAACTAGCAGCCCTATGAAAACGATGTTACTCTGTGGCTTCTTCCTCATTCTTCAACTACATCACAAAATTTGAATCTCTTGCTTTATGTAGCATGGCCTTGATCAAATCATTGTTCGTTGCCTTTTGCATGGTAACACTACACTTCAGCTCAAAGTGAATTTAGTATCTTCACAATCAAATAGTCTCTGCTGTAGATTCTATAATATCTTTTCTACTTAAATCTGACAAAAGAACCTATGAAAAAAGATTGGAATATATGACAGAAATTGCAGAAAAAATGCTCATAAAATATGAGTAGATAAAGAGTGTATACCCTGAGCAATAAGATGTAAAATACTTTGAAAAGAGAACCAGACAGGACTTGACATGCCAGAATTTAGGAACCTAAGGACAGGAAATCAATCCAAGGCAATCTTGTTTAACAAGCTTAAACTTTTGAGACACTTCAGAGACTAGTTTTTTAGGTAGAAGCATTATTGGATGCCTAAACTTGTGCTATTAGTAGAAGGAAACGGAAGCCATGTAGACACACAGGTGTAAGAAGTGGTCAGGCTCTGGTTTCCAGTCCTGTGTATTTGTCTGGTCACAGCGCTCAGTAAGCACTGAAAAGAGTAAGGATGGGATTCAGGTACCTGCAATAGGCATTTAGAGCTATTTTAGATACCACAGATTATGTCAGATGTACACAGGTTGATGCCAGGTATGAGATAGACCCATGTACTGAAAATATCACATCACCTTTAGCACTTCAGTGTACACTTGTCATGGGCAAGCAAGGAGAGGACTAGAGGTCCTGCACAGTAAACTGTTAAGTCAGAAATACACTCTGTTCACCAAAACTGATCCAATATAATTGACATTCTGAAAACACACAGATTTTCTGAACATTTGATCGAAGATCCACAGTGCAATACATCCAGATTATTTATGTTTAAAATAATTAATCATTGTCATTGTTCATTTGTAGCAATTCTTCTGGCTAATATAGGTATGGTACAGGATAGTCTGTTAGGGCTAAAAGCAGACTAGGGCACCAGACTTGAAACTCCTTGCACTTGAAAAAGGGCACCAATATACTGGCAGAAGCAAGACTTTTGCTTCTATTCTCTTCTGTCTCCCTTCTTTCAAACAAAACAAGCTGAATACTTACGTTGTCACTTCTTTCTTTTTTTTTTTTTCACAGAGTACCAAAAAGTTGGTGTATTCATTATAGACTCTGAAAAGACTTCAGTTTATATTAGCTGTGGATAATAGCACGACAGATGCCTTAGAGAGAGAGACACTTCATACTGCAGCACAGTGTTCTTTCATTTTTCTATTCTGAGTTTGACTATGCCTTCCTCTCCTGCATGCATGTTCCTAACGATTCCTTGGAGATTATTTCCTTAAAGAAAATTCTGTGTTTCCACAGGTATTTGTTGATTATGCAATTATTCTGCTTTAATACAAAGTACTCAGGGGACCTTTGCTCTGTAACTTTAAAGGAAGTAACCCAGACAACCCACAACATAAAATTTTCCACATATCCAGAGGCTGAGAGCAGAGCTGCTATTAAATATTGTTTTTATTTTTGCATACAGCTAGCACTGTGCTTTTGCTATAGCTCTTGGTACAAGTCTGATCATGGTTGGAATATGTCTCTTATTAGTGTGGTTTCCTCTTGTGGCAACTGGTAGCGTGCTGTAACAAAACCTCTTCTGCAAATCCATTTATAATGGAAATTTAAAGAATGCTTAACTTTTTTCAGGTGTCTTGGATTAACAAAGAACATTAAGAAGGTGAAGTGAGAAAAGAGGCAGTGGTAACCTATCTTCTAACAGAATTTTGACTTGCTCCTACCCTATGAACAGATGTGACAGGGGAACACACAGTATGTGCTTAAGGGACTGATTTTCTTCCTCTTGAGGTTATCAGTTAAGTTTCACCCAGCACCAGTAAACTCTTCCTTTTCTTTTAAATATTTTACAGTTCTAACATAATGAGTAATTGGGTAAACATTCACTCCCTTTTTCCCTTAGCATCTAAATAAGATCAATGGAAATTAAATGCAGAAAGATGTTATTTTAATGTAAAAATACAGATTCATAGTCCATATGCCTGAAGGACAGTAACAACTGGAGGATCACAGGATCTACGATACATGCCCTATTTAATATCTACATCAACTCTGTAGAAAACAGCAAACAGGAGAGACGACGATATGCTAAAGGGCAGGGTTGTCTTCCAGCAGGAAAACCTAAGCAGGTCCTTCCTAAAGAAGGGACTGATGGGAACTGTGTGAAATTCTCTGAGATCAAAAGCAAAAGTCCTGCCCTGGGAAGAAGGAACACCATATAGCAGTGATAGAAGCTAAGGACTGGGTGCATGGAGAGAAGGGCTACCAGGATGCTCCGGGACTAGAGCACCTGCTACACTAGGGAGCCTGAGGGTCAGGGCTGCTTCAGCCTGAAGAATCACTTCTGGGGGCGCCTTGGAGCAGCTTACCACTACCAGTGAGCAAGTCTCTGAGAAGATGAAGTCAGGCTCTCCACAGCTGTACTAGGCAGCAGAATGAGCGACAGTGGACATAAGCTGAAATAAGAGAAGTCAAAATAGAGGGAAAAAGAAAAAATGAGTACAGAGCAGCAATGGAACAGGTTGCTTCGAGACACTGAGAACTCTCCATCCTTAGAAACCTAACAGGGTAAAGCCTCAAGCAACCACATCTGACCTCTTCACTGAACAGGTGGGACAAGGGATTTCTTGAAAGCACTTCTGAGATAATTTTGCCTGTGATTCCATTATTCTGCGTTAAAAACAAAGCAAAGAAAATAGATTAAAACAACTGTGGATAAGAACATGGAATATGGGAAATGTCTTGATTTAATTTCAGCTTCCTGCAGTTTTGAAAAATAAAAACTGTTTTTCTAATTTAATGTAAGTAGTTAGTCACTTAAACAGTGTGCATTATGGAATTTTGAACTATTCAGATGAGCCCTCACAGTCTCAGGCCTCACCTAAAAGCTCAGTGGGTAGGGAAAGAACAATTAAGAGTGAATTTTATAATACTGTATTGGCAAAAATGTTCAGCAGCAAAAAAAGTCACTTAATTTTCTTCCAGTACAAACCATACAACTATGTAAACCCTTTCTTTTCTAGCATAGACCCTACACATGGACCCTGTCACGCTGGTCTATAAACATGTATTTTAAAGTAACTTTTTCTTGTTGTAGGAAATTATCACCCGCTAAACCATGCAACCAGTTTGACCGGTGTAACTCTACCTAGGACAGTTTTACTGACAAAGCTACTCTTATGCTGTACAAATACAAACTCTATCCAGTGCTTACAGACACTCACAGCTAGTCTTGCAGAAACACTGCCAATCATAATACAATATGCACTAGTTGTAGTCAACAGTGAAGTAACCTCTTCCAGATGAAGAACTACTGTGAACTGAGCTGTTAGAATACCATTTGGTAATTCATAAACATCATATTACACATTAATATAAATAGAAAGCAAAATCAGATTTTGTCTGCTGTGCCTGGTTCCATAGCATCACACTTGGAATGGAGACTACTTTCAATACTACTCTTCAGAATGGATCGAAGTGGACACTAAGAGAACTCTCACATTAGCTGACATTGCTACTATTGAATATTTAGCAGGAAAATAAACTGTCAGAATAGTGGTGAGAATTCAGGTGTCTTTATTAAGTGTACTTCAGTCAAACCTGGCTTTCTAAGAAGATTGGAGGGAATCTAGAGGAATAACAACGCAGCATAAACAAAGAAAGAAACAAACAAACAAAAAGACAGTGAAGTACACAGGCACACATGAAAGTAAAAAGGTAGATTTTTTTAATGGTTGCATAATCTTAAGACTCATATTCTATGAGGTGCAAAACTCAGATATTCTGAAATTAATTTCTGGTGATTATTTAAATACAATCACAGTCTAGCAGAACAGAATAAAGGAATCACATAATCTTCCCAAATCCTGCACTGAAGCTGAATATATCAATTATAATTTAAACAACAACAACAAAAAAGGCAGACTGTTTTCAACAAGATCACTGACTGTGTGTTATACTATTTACTTGCACTGAGACAATACCCTGCAGACAGATAACACACAGAGCACTGTGCTTTTTCAGCTTCTAGGCTTGTAGACACACTGGAGAGTCAAGGTCTAATTTAGAGGCAAAATCCTCATTATTCCCCTAAATATTACTTGGGCTACTTTTGTCTAAATCTGGCCTGGTTGGCAGTGAACTGTATTTGACATTAACCCCTGTGATCCACATGCCTCACAAAGAAATAAAAAATAAAAATAAAAATCTGTATCTAGTATATTGTAAATACAGGAAGGAATAAATCAAGAGCATATGTTAAATCTACTGATTTATAAATATCTCTGGCGATTTGTACATATAAGGAGGGAACAGTATTTTCATCTATCTGCTGTTATTGATATTCAACTGCCATTGCCACTGTGCCAATATAAAATAGCTGGTAATGATTTGAGATATATTCCTATTATGTTACAGGAACGTTGTGCTGAACAGCACCATAAACACTAAAGCTGGAACACAAGTTTGCCTCTTCCAGCAGAGTGCTCCAGCCACAGAATGACAAAGTCTGGATCAAGTCTGTGGCTGCAGTTTCTAACCCCACGAGTTGCTAATTATACTCTCCCATAGCTTCAGAAGCCAGAAGTCAGAATGAAAGGCCTCAGGAATAACCACAGGTTTGGCAACACAGACATCTCTCCGGAGATGTGGATGCAAAGCCCTTAGCCAGTGATGAGAATTGAACAGTATGTCCATTGCACATACATACATATTAATGGAAAAGCTATGCTCAACATTGTTTCCATGATTCCAGAAGTGAGGGAAGGGAAGGAGATTGTTCTGGTGTAAGAATAAGGAAGATGTGTTCGTGTGCCGTAAGAGGCACTTAGATTAAAACCTCTGCAAGGCTTCTGGCAAACAGTTACTTCTATGTTAGATTTCATTTCCTTTAAGCCAGTCTCTAATCAGTGAGGTCACATCCCACTGCCCATCTTGTTCTGTATGTGTATTTTTGCCCCCTCACTTGGTCTGCTCTCACACCAGTGGGCAGAGAGCCAGCCTGGAGGGACAGACGCCTGAGAGCCGCTCACTTTGTGTGCAAGGGCTGCTTCTGAGATGTATGAGCTCCCTGAAGCCGGGCAATACTGACTTGAACAATGTGGGCTGCTGTCCCCAGCCACTGCAACCCACACATTTGAGTTCATCAAACCACAGCTGGGATCTTGGGGTAGTATCACAGAATAGTTCTAGTTGGAAGGGACCTTTAAAGGTCATTTAGTCCAACTCTCCTGCAATGAACAGGGACACCCACAGCTAGATCAGGTTGCTCAGAGCCTGGCCCAACCTGATCTTGAATGTTTCTAGGGATGGTGCATCCTCCAACTCTCTGGGAACGCAGTTCCAATGACTCACCGCTCTGACTGTAAAAAACTTTTTTCTTATACCCAGTCTAAGTCTCTTGTTTTAGTTTGAAGCCATTTCCCCTTGTCCCCTCATAAAGGAAGCTGTGATTCCCTTCTGGGTTAATTTCAGAGTATGATTTGCACCACGGCTTACCCAACAATTCACCCAGTGACTGTGAGACATTGCAACACAGCAGGGTTGTGTGGCCCTTGTCCCCTCTGTTGTACGAGGATCCGGATGCCACGCAGTGCAGGGAAACTGCTCCACGGCCAGACTGATCAAGCGCATCGCCGTCGAAGTCACTTCTTCGCACGTGGGTACTTCATCGATGTGATACCTAAGGAACAGAAACTGCAGGATATTCTCATTTGGGGTGATTTCTTTTAAGAGAACCCCGGCCTCCGGGCAGAAGCAGCAGGCAGCGCGCCGCGGCCTGCGGGACGCGCTGCAGTAGCCTAACTCCTCCCCTAGACGGAGCCGCCGGGCGCAGCGCTCCCCGGCCGGGCGGCCAGCCGCGCTCCCAGGAATGCGCCGAGCCCCGCCGCCAGCCCCCCGCGCACCGCTCCCGCCCCGCCCGGCTCCCTCCCCCGAGCAGAGGCGGCCGCCGGCCCCTCCCGACAGACATGTTCCCCCGGCGCGCCGCCGGCCCCGCTCCCTCATCCCCTCCTTCCCGCGGCTGACGGCCAGCGAGCTGCCGAGCGGGGCGCGGCGGCCATGGGAGGAGGCGGCGGAGGCGGCGGCCGCTGAGCCCCCGCGCCCCGGCGCGCAGGGCGGCGCTGCCGGCTCCCGCGAGCGAAGTGAGTCGCGGCCCCGCGGCGGCGGAGGACCGGAGGGGGGCGGCGGGCGCTCCCCGCCCGCGAGGGGAGGGCGCAGCGGGCGCGGCCGCGGGCGACCCTCGCCCGCCCAGAAGTTGCGACCGGCCCGGCCCGCGCGACGGCTTCTCCCGCCCCGTGCCCGGCGGCGCCGCCGCGGCTGCAGGGCGGAGGGCGGCCGCCGCCCGAGGCGCCCCGATGCTGCCGGGGCCGCGCGGCCGCGGCGGGGAACGCCGGGCAACTTGGGGGAAGTTCTGAGCCGGGCGGTGAGTAGCGGGCGGCGGCTTCGCGCCTCTGCCGGCGGCCAGGTGGCGGCCGCTGCTCTCCGTGCGCGCCGTGCGGCGCGGGCTCCGTCGCCCCTCGGGCTGCGGGCGCGGCTCGGCCCCGTGGGGGCGGCCGGAGCGCGGTGCCGGGCCGAGGAGCGTGTCCTCGGGGTGAGGGGCGAGAGCGCTGCGCGCGGCCGCGGGGGTCGGGCGGGACGAGCGGGCGCTGCGGGGAACTGAGCTCTGTGCGGGTGAGAAGAGCGAGGTCGGGGCGGTGCGTGCTGCTCGCGTCCCGGTGTCCTGCCCCGGGGTGCTGCTCTGAGGACCTTATGTGTTTGGGCAGTTCTCTCTCCTTTTCTTCCTTTTTTCTTTCGTGCCCAGATATATCTGATCTTGCTTCTTAGTGTGTGGTCCACTGTAAGTATTGCCCAGGAGAAAAGTTGAACAGACTATTTTTAAGGGCAAATCCTTCAGCCGCTCTTCCATTAACACACAGAAAGCGTTGCTGGAGGCGCAGCTGGCGCTTTCTCACAGCAGCATTGTCGCTGCTAGCTCTCGGGGTGGTGGCAACAGTCAGGTGTGTGACTGCTCCTCCGGTAGCCGTGGTATTCTCAGAATGTAGCGCAGTATTAACGGGACCATATTCAGTCGCAGCTCTCGTTCTCTCATTATGCCGCAACCACAGATGATGCACCCCTTGGCTTCAACTCTTGTGGTTAAGTCAGATGTAAGAGCAGAGCAGTGTGGCCCACTGCTTGAGTTGGATCCCATTTTAGGAATCCTGCAAACCTTTAAGCAATGGGGAGAACCAGTATTGCTCACCAAGTTAAGTAGGTACTAAATCTGAAACTGTCCCAGCTGTGGCATACGTTTCGTTGTTCACACACACGGTCATTCACAGTGGCGCTGAAAGGTGATGGAGCACTGGCACAGGCTGTACAGAGAAGTGGTGGAGTCTCCTTCTGTGGAGACGTTCCAGACCCGCCTGGACACCTACCTGTGCAACCTGGGCTAGGGAGCTGCTTTGGCAGGAGGTTGAACTGCATGATCTCTGGAGGTCCCTTCCAACTCCTACAATTCTGTGAATCTGTGTGCAGTTATAGTCAGTGCAGGGAGGTTTGGTAAGTTTTGTTTCAAATCTATGTAAAGGATACTGCTTTAAAAAGATTAGGATGCAATTGAGATGTTCTGTGGCTCTAAGTGATAAAAATGAGTACTGCTGAAAGTTATTCAGGCAGCTTGAAGTGTTTAAGCAGGAATGCAGTGCCTTTCATCTCTGCCACATCTCCTTCTGGCGTTACTAGAACTGCTGCTTGCTGTGCTAATTCATGATGTCACGGTGCTTTAATAATTATAAGGGATTTACAAACAACACAGTTTGCATGGCTTCCCTGAGGAGTCATCTTAAAAACTGCCAATAAGCACCAATGGTACTTCTATTAAATTTATGAAAATAACCACTGAAACTCATTGTACTGTACTGTGAAGCCATAGGTACCCCACTCATGTTTTGTTGCTATGTGGGTGCAGCATGCATCAGTACTGTGCAGGTGTGTGAGCCCCACTGCCCCAGAGTGCAGCTCCTGGCTGTCTGCCCTGAGCTGGGTGGAATGTGGGTGTGGGGGCTCTGCTCTGCCCCATCCCACTGCACTGCTGCCTCCTGTGCCCTTGTCCAGCAAGGAAGGCTAAAACAGATCTTTTGTTGATCATTCACTTGTTCTGGGTTGGTACTCTTTTCCACAGTTTGAATTGGCCCATTTGTCTTATATAACTAAAAGGGTCCTTTTCCCTCGATTGTGTGCAGATATAA
The DNA here is from genome assembly GCF_038088225.1 of Cyrtonyx montezumae. Classification (NCBI taxonomy): domain Eukaryota; kingdom Metazoa; phylum Chordata; class Aves; order Galliformes; family Odontophoridae; genus Cyrtonyx; species Cyrtonyx montezumae. Next base: position 10,519,247 of record NW_027071992.1, on the reverse strand, counting down.
AGATAGATCTTGCTTCTTTCAAAGGAAGTTCTCTTTTGCTTCAGAAATTGTTTTGTTTTTATCAACATGAACGTTGATTTTGCGCTGCATATAGGAGCATCAGGCTGAATAAATAAAACGTTGTGTATGTAATTTGAAATGCCATCTTTTCACAGACAAAAAAAAAAAAAAGCCAGTGATACTGGCCAGAAGGCAAGATAAGCAAAGAAGCTTTAACTTCCTTTTTCTAGTTGAAGACCAAAAACAGTTTTATCAGATGTGACAACACCTGCACTCGACTTAGGTGAAACCATCTCCTCCTTAAGACAGGAGTCAAAACAATTTTAAAGCATTGCAAATAGATGAAAACAATGCTGTTAAAAAGAGAGGAGATGAAGGTGATGGGGAAAGGCAAGGCAGGGATAACAGCAGCGCAGTAACAGCTTCACACAGGTGTCCCTTGCTGAAGGGTTAGATTCCTTGGAATGAAGGGGATCGTGCTTGTTCTTTTGCCATGTATTGATCTGATGGGAAGATGAATTCGGTCCCAGCAGAGCCAGGTGGTAACTGCAGGAAGCATGCAGTGTGAGGAAGGCAGTGGAGGGGTGGTAAGGCTGTGCTGCAACAGTGGCAAAGGCGAGAAGCTAACGCAACAAGATACCAGATTTATGTCAGGACTTGAAGGAACACTCTGTGCTACTATGGTTTATCACACGGGAAATCTTTCTTTGCTGTTTACAAATCCTGAGCTGACTTCTTGGTGTGAGGTGGGTGCTTGTTTTACACATCATTTTAATTCATGGGGGATGTAATTAGTATTGACTTACCCAGGAGATGATTCTTGGTGTGTGAGACATAAATTTTCCAAATAAATTCTTAAGGGCTGTTTCTAGACAGATGGCTGTTTGCTGTGTCACATGTGCTGCAGATATGAAATGAAAATACTCCTAAGCATGGCATTTTATTGGATATGTGGTTGGAAATTCATCACCAGAAACTTTTTTTTTCTTTGTTAACAAAGCTTCAGAAGCACTTCACAGTGATGTGTTTTGCAGTAGGATGGGACTTAATTTCTTATCTGAACAAAGTGGAGTTCTGAGTATTTCATAGGCGCAGTGTTATGAAGAAGTGGCTGTGAGAAAGTGTTGCCCAGTATTGAGCTTCAAGCACTGATGATTGCTGATGTGTGTAGTCAGTAAGTAAATGCTTGTAGAAATAATCAAGCACTCTTCACTTAAGAGTTTTAAAGCTCCATAAGTTTGGCTAGTCATACCTGCCATGATGTAGATATCTGTCTTCTAAATCATGCTCAGCCATGTGACCTTGTGCTCTTTGGGCATGTTACTTTTCCATGTATTGCAGTGAACTCTGCAGAATGGCCTTTGCCCCTTTACAGAAGGAATGCATGGTGTGAGAATGTGGTGGTATGGGCAGAGGACAGAGAATGGGTCTCTGTGGAGAGCTCTGGAGATAAAGAACAAACTCTGCATGGGGAGTATAAATGGGAAGAGGTGTAGCTCTGGAAAGCTTAGGGATAAAATATCAACCTCTGCATTAAGAAAATAGTCACTGCTTATTCCTCTGGTGGGGAAGGATTACCCTTTCCTGTCTCACCTTTTCTATAGTCCTACAGAGATGCACAGTTAGGGTATGGTAGTGCTAGACCTGTTAAGCCTGCGGATCAAGCACAGATGTCTGTGTAGTGTAGAACGTGGGAAATGAAGATTATAGTGTATGAAGTGAAGATGCTTCACTGGCTTTAAGTCATTAAAGTAAATTGTTTCTGTCTCTGATCATGTAAGAAGATTATGCATGAAGTCCTAGAACAGATATGACACAAGTATGAATAATCAGTTACTTTTGGGTACCATTTAAACATTGAACAATAATATGGAGCTAATTAATGTATAGATCTTGAAAAGCTGTAAGTCCATTGCAGTCTTCAGACTCAGTTTACCGGTAGTCAGTCCAAACATAAAGTCATATTTCGTATGCTCCACGGGGTAATTTTGTGCAATACAAGTTTGTCAGCAGCTAACACATAACTCTGTGGGTTAGTTGGAAAGCAGTAGGTTATTAATAACAACTTGGTCTCCTTGCCATCGTGTTGCATCATTCAAGTGCTTAATTTGTTCTTGAAGATTTACTGCCTCGGGAGAAAATAAGATTGGTAAAACTTGACCCTTCAGTAAGAGAAAAAACAAATCCTGTCCTATTGTCAAGGGGTGTTCCAGCACAGTGCTAAGGGTCAATCTGTTTGTACCCAGATAATTGTGGCTCTGCAGCCCTGGGATGCACTCTGTATTTCAGCTTTTGTAGCTGTGAGAGTGCATGTCTGGCCAGCCTGGAATTTGAGGAGAAGTATTTTTTTTACTTGCTCTTATCTAGGTGGAAACATCTAACAGCTGTTTCTAGCCTTGAAAACTGGCTGCACCTCTGAAATATTGGGTCCATGAAGACTCACTGTCTAATCCCATACATCACAAAATGCATTGTTGGTAATTTGTAAGTAGAAATCATATGAACGTTACTCAGTTTTGTGAACAGACGCCTGTGTGACTGTCCAGGATGCAACCGTTTTGTGTTTATTCTGTGCTTGTCTCAACCTTACTGATACATCCACACAATTCCTTCTGTGCCTACTGGAGTGTGAGGATTGGATGAAAAGGGTCTGGCTGTAGAGTGGGATAAACAGACCAAAAGGACTAACAAATTTTGTTTTAGCTGTCTCAATTAAATGAGCATGCTTGTCAGTTTTTGCTTAACTTCACAAACTACGTGCCTTATCAGAATGCCCAGCTGCTTTCAAGTATCCAGGTAGCAGCCAGATTTCTGCTGTATTTCATGTTCTTTTTTCTTTTATTTGCCTGTGTTTCTCATGCATATATAGGAATTCATCAGCATTGCCCTGAGAGTGGATTGATACACTGGGCTTTATTGCATGACTACAAATATTGTTTGAAACTGCTCCTGAATGCTTGTTAAATTGTGTTTGATCACAAAGAATGTTGTGAACCTACTTTATCACTTGTAATTATTTTGAGTGATGTCTGGTATACTGTTTTCATCCAGAAGAGCTCAAACTGTCTGCTGTTTTGACTGTTAAAGAGATTACTTGTCACTTTATGTGACTCTGTAAAAAAGATGTGAAGAAATAAAAACGCAGAATTCCTTCTAGATCACGGTCCTTGTCATTGCATTGCACAACTTGAAAAAGCGTGAGCATGGTGACATATGGAACCAAGCTTTACCAATAGTGCTTGGAATAAGGAAAGTCTTCTGGGATAACGATCAAGAGGAGGAAACCAATTAGGCTGGTTCATCACTTCTGTCACCGCACTTGATTGCTGATCGTAATCATAGGAAAAGGAATCCTTCGGTATCTTAGTATGAACAAAAGATAAGTCCAGGGAATGGTATGAAGATTGTGCTTATAAAGAAATGCTCAGCCCCGTGGCTTTTGGAATGACTGCAGCAGTGTGAACTCAAGCATGGAGCAGCTCTAATGGCTGAGTCAAATGTTAAGTAAGCAGAACTGAACAAAGCATGGCCAGGGTTCTGCAGCTCCACACACCAGTCTGTAGCTCTGAGCATGCACAGGACAAGCCTTGTGAGCTCTGGTTTCTGTGGGGCTTTATCCATCCAGGTTGATTCCTGACACTTGTAGAGCACATTGTAGCTCCATACTCACACAGCGAGTTGAGCCACCATAAGGATTGATTTGCAGTGTGCTGTGGGGAATGCTGCCTTTTATTCCTGAATTCTTGTGCAGAAGTTCCTGGCTCATCTGCACATGTTACTGAAACAAACACAGCCAAAACTTTTCAGGCTTGATGTGTGCTTGAACCAGGCAGAGAGTGCTAACCTGCTGGTCCATGGTGCACAGATGGACTCTCTGTGCTGCCGCTGTCTGTTACTGCAGGGGGAGTAGGCTGAGATTGAGATAGAGTTTCACACCATTTCTGAGCTCTGGGCAGTGCACTGAGTCTCAGGGTGCTGGTGTTGGCAGCACTGTGTGCTAGTTATGTGATGGGGTCACTGCCAGCATGCAGTGTAGGACAGCCTGTGCTGTGTGGAGCAGCTGCTGCCTCAAACTGTGAACAGTCTGGGAGGAGGGCTGTTTTAACAGGACCATGAGCTGAACTCCTCTGTTGTCCAGCACCAGGGTGTATTTAATGTAGCTGGCCACATCAGTTCAAAGCCATTTCACAAAAAGCATTTACTTTCCTAAGAAGCAGCCTGTGCCTCCTCACTGCTCGTTCTTAGTTAAAGTATTTTGCTTGGATAGCCACTTTCCTTGACATAGTAGGTGGCTTTAAGAGAGTGAACATCCTTGATTCAGCTGGGTTCAGGCACTCTTCTTCAGTGATGTGTCGTGCACCCACCACAAAGCATGTACAGATATGTAAGAGTACTGCTTGATTGCTCTTAAGGCTTTGGCTGACTGGAGGTGTGCCAGTCAGTCATTAAGCAAAGTGGCATTTACCTGTTTAAGTGGTAAAGGAAGCCTGTGTAATTTATGTCTTAGCGAAGAAGACAGCAGTATATACATGAGGAACCTTTGTACACCACTGATGTTTCAGGTTTAGTGTATGTAACTGTAAGCCATGGCTGTCACGTGGATGTACAAGAGAGGTAAGAAATACAGTCTTTGCTTGTATCTTTGAATCAACTTGTGACATAGGTGAATGCATATAATGCCCTTACAGGAAAGGTAATGTCATTTATTATTGAGCCTGTGCATTTATTGTAGTCTGCTGTATTGCTTTTTTCATATTATAAGTAAGTTAATATTTTACTAAAGTAACAAAAATATTTGTGAAAATCATCGCAGGTCCCTTTTCCTCTATTTTTCTACTACTGCATACTGAGGGCTTTCTCTGTAAAAGCCAATGGGTGCTTTATGGATCCAATATAAATAAAAAGTTCATCCATCAGGAAGGAAGACTGCAGGATTTAGGAAGAAAGGCTCTTGTCATGATATTCATTAATCTTTCCCTCTAACACTGAACAACAGAACAAAAACCTATGTCCAGAAGCTTCTGTAGTCACACTGTATTGTATACAAATGTATGAATTTCGGAAATACTTCAAATCTTGGCCTATTGCTTTAATGTTATTTCAGGCCTAAGGAACACGAATGCCTATTTAACCACAAGAGATCTTGGAGTAGAAGAGGAAGAAGTTTTCCACAGGGTGTGAACATGTCTTGCATGTGCTTTAGTTTGTGAAAACATACAGAGAAGGAGAAGCAGTTATATGGGGTGAGGGAATAAAGGACAAAGATGCTGATTATAGACTGTGGATACTTTCTTAAACAAAGGGGAAAATGTTTAAGCAGAAAGATCAAATGGAAACTTGGGTAATTTTTGGATGATGCTGAAAAGATTGAAGTTACAGAGTCTGTGCTCTTCTGTTGTACTGCCTTAAGGTAAAAACTGGACAGAACATGACCAGTAATCAGAAAGGCTTGTTTAAGACCATGTGTAGCAATGTAAGAGTATTTGAGATGTCTTTAAACAACAAAAAAGTAAAACACATCAAGATTATCTAAAAACTTTAATGTAATTTGAATTACATGCAGAAGTATATTTTCATTTTGATTTTTTACTATTACAGAGATTATTCCAGATCTGTGGGATGAGTAAAATGTTTGTTTTGCCAGAGGCTTGCACTTCTGTGCTTTCCAAGTGACATGTTGGTTGCTGTGTTTTACAGCATTGTAACAAAACACAAAGAGCTGAAAGATGGTATTTTTGCATCAAACGAGTGATGTCTCTCACCGAATAATTTTATATGTGAGCAGTTGGTACTGTTTGTTTGTTTATATTGCAATTTTCAATTTATTTCCTAAGATGTCAATAAAAATGAATGACTGTCATTGCTTGTTTTTAATACTGAAACAGACATCTCTCACCAGTTAGTTATTAGTGTATGGATTTTTTTTTCAGCTGAATTTAGAGTGCTCTTGCCAAGGAGCCCTGTCTGTTGAGAGACTATGAAGTAATGCTGTTCAAATGAAGCAAAAGTGCACCCTTACAGGCAAAACCAGTCCCTGTGTCTCAAGCATCTGTACTGACCAGGTGTCTTGAAAATTACCACAAGAAGTACATGCATTTGTATTCACATGTCCTTGGCTTTGGCTTATGGATCTTTAGGACAGCCAGCCTGAAATTCCTGCTTCTTTTTATCTTGTTTCATGAGGTGTGGCCAGGCTCCTTTGCCCCTGGAGCCACAGACTACAACCTTTGGTCAGCTGGTTCAGCGGAGTGCTTAATTTGCTTAAACAAGTAATTTTTAAATTTAATTTAGAACCCTAAAACTAGCTGGGATACAAAGTCTTATAAATTTCTTATATTTATAATGCAGCATATTCAAACGGTTTTTCTATTGTCAATTTTCATAGGCTGTGTAGGTTGAAACCCTGTGTAGCCTACTAAGGTGAAATTAATTAGGCCCTCTGAGTTTTCTGCTGTTGAAAAGCTACCATCAGCTGATCTGACAGGGAAAAAAGGAGCATGCTGAGGAAGAAACACATTTAAATTCTGTTGTGTCATTGTCAATATTGACCATGAGGAAGAAGGCAGATTACTTGCAGGGGCTTCCCTTGATGATTTTGTTATCTTCTTATTGTTTTTAAGCAGTCGTATTAAGTAATTGACAAAGAACTAGAATGGTCACCTCCAGCTTATTGAGCATCAAGTCAAATTTTAGCATGTTTTTAATAGAACACTCAAAAAAGAAGAAAAATGCATCCGAGTCATTAATTGTGTATTTTCTTACTGTACACAATCCACACTGAGCTGCATGTTTGGTTATATTTAGTATTCAGAGCTAAGTCACTTTATTTATTCTAGCTCATCTGACTGACAGCAAACTTTAAGGATTGGTATGATTTTCTGAATTACATGACGTAGAGAATGTGTGGAAGACCAACAGGAGGCTCTTTCATAGGACAAATGAGTGATCTCTAGTTCTCGTCACACCGTTGTGTTTTGGAAGGATTGCTCTGGAGGGCAGTGACAAAATCTTATGTTTGGGGTTTTGCTTAGTATTTTAGTGGATTGGCATTTTCTAAATATTAGATGCTCTGATTACTCTGTATCTTAACAATACAAATAGGTACTTTTAAAAAATGTTATTAAAATTCCAGGACAGAAGCCGTGCAGTTGTTTGCAAGCTGTGGTTTGTGGAGTGATTCCAGACAGTACACAGAGAAGCCAGTTCTGGGAAAGTGCTGAGCTGTGCACAGCAGAAGGAAGAGGCAGCCTTGGCTTCAATTGCCCATTCAGCACTCCACAAATGTAGCTGCCTTGTGCTCCTTCTCTGCTACTCTCTCTGGCTTGACGAGCAGAAATTGAAGCCTGTATTGGAATATGCATATGAATTCAGTAGCTAGTTTCCTGTAGTGCCGGTATAGGAGAAGGAGCAGACGATGAAGCCCACGTGTTAAGGGACCCAAAGAGAGTAAAGCTGCAGAAACTGATGTAGGTGTGGCACTGCTGTAGGTGGAAACTAACTCAGAAAGAACAGCAGGAAGCCAGAAACAAGCAACTGCATTCATTACAGCAATTACAGGACATAATTAAGGTGTCTTCTGGAAGATGAAGGAAAGATGAATGTTAGGCATTTTGTTCTATTTGTGTAGTTTTTAGCACAGCTACCCAGCAACCATTTGTAGGTGCAATAATAACACAATAAATTAATAACAAAGAAATTCAGATGCTTGAAAAGCAACAACAACAAAAAGCACTAAAAGCACATTTGACTCATAATGATTCTTCCAGGCTAGCATTGATTCAAGTTGCATAAGCTGTTTGGGGTACATTAAGGGACTAAGATGTGAAGAGTAGAAAGCACTTCTAGCACAATTGATCAAAGATGGAGTGTATATACTTCTGAGTGAACAGCACTGACGTTTTTGGATATTCTGCATTATAGTTACTTTTTGTCGGCTTTGGCTTTGGTCCTTGGCTTTTGACCTCTACTAATTTTACCATACAACCTTAGCAGAGTGCTTCAGTTAGTACAGAAGATTTATTGTTATTAGTACAGGATTTATTATGTTGTTTTGTCACTCAAAATAGTAAAAATGAGCAGAATTGCTCATGTTCTTTTGACTTTTTCTTTGAGACTGGTTGAATCTGGTATGTGAAGGATAGTGGATTCAAAACTGTCTTGGTAACTCCTTTCTGAAGTGCGAAGCAGGACAATACTGAGTTATAGGTAGGGAATTTTCTGCGGATACCATTACAAACTTAGTCTATGTTTTATGTAATGTTAGTATTTCTGGTCATTATTTGTCTGAAAGACCTATCTATGTGTGTTAAATGTTGGCTGCTCTTTCTCTCATTACCAGCAAGGAACTGAATAGAAGAGTCACATTAGTTGTAGTACATTTAAGAAAACATTGAAAAAGTTAAAAAAAAAAAAAAACACAACCCAAACCACACAGACCATTAGAGTAATTATCGTGGGGCCAGGAGCACCCAGAACAGTGCAGTGCCGTTTGATCTTCAGTTATTAGTACAGTCAGGCACCGAGAGGTTGTGAAGAAAATTCAAAACAATTTTTGCCAGGATTACTCAGTGGAATCACTTGTTGCCAGATGCTGATGCTGATTGAGAGAGAACAGCCACCACTGAAGGAATGCATTTTCTGGAATTACTCAAAGTCAGTACCAGACCAGTTGTTCTAAGAGTGTATTAATACTCTGCAGACTACCCTATAACTTGGGTGACAAGTAAGCAGATAGTAAAGATGCTTATGAATAAGGTGTTCCTCGTCTTTTCTGTTAGCTATGGGAATCCATATACTGTCTTTTATTGGGGAATTTAATGTAGCTGTGAAGGAAGGACTGTGGAACAGACTGTAGGAATAGAGTGAAAGTCTTGGTCTGCATTTCCCAAGCAGTAGCTCCTGGAAGTGATATGTTTCTTGTGGCTAGGAACATAGCCATGTTCCCGGCCTTGCATGTATAGATGGCTCAGCAGCAAGCTCAGAAAGACCTCTGCCAGATGTGAACTTTCAGAGTGCTGTGTTCTTGGTGCTGGTTTCCAAATCATGCCAGAACCACTACAGCAGTTTTGTTTTTTGTTTTCGTTTCTCTAGAACAAGAGGGTACTTGATAAGTCTTCCAGTATTGTTTTGAATGTTTTGTGCTGTTTTGTGCAGACTTGTGTTTGTAATAAGCCAGGTTCTTCTTGTATTTCAAGGATAATGTACCCAACCCAAGATTGCAGGGTGCCTATAAACAGACTATTCCTTTTGTTCAAGCCATTCTCTGGCAGTAGTATGAACTGAAAGATTTACATGAGTTAAAGATGCATGACAAAATATGAAATCTGGCTGTTAAAGTTATCTTATTGCTGATCAGACCCTCTTGAACAGTTTGTTAACAAATAAGTGAAATTTCAGCACTATGCAGAGAAAATACAATTGTTTCAATGGTATGTGCAGTTAGGAGAAATCCAGCATCCTTTCTGAAACCTGGTTTGTTGATTACTGTATGACCCAGTTGGCAGCATGCCTGCCTTGTGAGGCACAGGACAGTAATATCCTTCACAGCTACTTTGCTCAGTAATTGAAGTACGCTGACAGCATTATTTGGGACAGATATGTATTGGATAACCTATTGCTGCCAAGTTGTATGATGAAAAGAAATTTTTTCTCCATCATAAAACCTTTCTGGATTGTTGATCAGTAAGTTGAACTTAGGTAACTGCTTCTGGTAAGATTTATGGGAAAGTTTCTAGTCAGGGGTGTCAATAGATATGTCCTGTTCTCAACAGTTTAAAGGCCAGTTCATCCAGGTCTGTGACGAATGGGGCAGGGGCACCCACAGACCCATGCTCCAGGAAGGGGAAAGGGGAAAAAGGGGAAAGTGTAGGGAGATAGGCCTTAAAACAAGGCAAGTGGCAACAATCTGAGGAGGAGAAGTAATTTACTAAATAAGATATCAGAATGAAAAATAACACAATATAATACAATATAATTGGAATTGAAGCTAATAAATCAAATAAAGTGAGCGTCCAAAAACTGAAGGCCTTACTCTAACACTGAAGGCAAGATGGCTAGGGCGTGCACATGCTCCTGGGAAGATCCAAAAGGGAAAAAAAGAGGCATCTTGTGACTTGCCAATAGTTCTATCTTTCTCTCCGAAAGGGAAACAGGCACAAAGTAAGGTAAGGCCTCTGGGGTGCATAGTTATTCTCTTCTGAGACAGACATACCCACAACTATTGATGATCCATGCAACTGGAGCATTAACTCTTTAGCGCACAGTGCTCTACATGATGTTATGATGTGGAATACTGATAACAGAAATCATAAAACCTTGGCACCTGTTGCTCACTAAAGAAATTACTTGTTCTAACATTTTCCTTGGTGTACTAGTACACTAGACATTTGCTCAAAATCCAACATACTGTCCAAAAATTCAGATTACAATATCAATTTTTTATTAAACAGTGATTTTTATAAATCCAGAAAAATTAAACTGAATGATGTTAGCAGATACCTGCATATAAAAATAATTTATATCTGTGATCTTTGCCAGATGGTGATTTATCTGCACAAAATGATCATTTCTTCACCAAACTCAGAAAGGCCAGAATTATCTGTTTGGAAGTGACAGGAATCTGGCAGGCCTCAAGTTCAAACTGGTCTTTTTTAGGAAATTATTCCTAGGCCCTTGGAGATGCTGGTTCTTTCTTTGCAAAATTAATATAAGCATTTGGTATCGTTGTTCTGGTCCTCTTCCTTTTCCTGTTTTACGTTTATCCATCGTTTGAACTCTTCCTGAGAAGTGGATTGGCACACATTCTCTTATGTTTCAAATTAGTCAAGTCAGCTATGCATAAAGGAGCTAGAGCAAATGCATTCCATATCCATTGTTAAGTGTTTTATTTTCCAGACTAAAAACAGAATACTTTCAGCTCACATGTCATTATATGCTTGTCATTCCTAATTACTTTCTGGCATGTTCTTGGGTATTCTGTAGACAGAAAAATATATTTGATTTTTTTTTTAAAGACACAGCTGAAATGCTTTCATAACTGCAGATTAAAAAAAAAAAAAAAAGTATTCTGTGGGCTCTCTGAGGTGGAAAACTATTGGGAGAAATAAGTGCAAACATATTATTTTGTTCCTTGCTTTGTCTCTTATTATCAGTAGCTCCTTTGTTTTGAAAGAATGAGACTGTTTCATTTCATAACTGGAAATTAGTCATCAAGCATATTTGGTTATTTTCAGAGGCTTTTTTTCACAGAATCACAGAATCTGGGTTGGAAGGGGGTTGGAAGAGACCTCAAGAGCATTGAGTCCAACCCCCCAGCTAAAGCAGATTCTCTACAATAGGTCATACAGATAAGTGTCCAGACAGGTCTTGAATATCTTCACAGGAGACTCCTTAACCTCTCTGGGCAACCTGTTTCAGTGCTCCATCACCCTTACCATAAAGAAGTTCTTCCACATGTACCCATGTTCTGCATGCCACTGAGAACCTGATTTAATCTCTTTGCCTCCCAGCTCCCTTTAGGTATTTATAAACCTTAATTAGATTCCCCATGAGTCTTTTCACCAGTCCGAGCAGAGCCAGGTAACTCAGTCTTTCCTCTTACTGGAGATGCTCCAGGCTCTTTATTATCTTTGTGGCCCTCCTCTGGACTCTTAGGAGATCCCTGTCTTTTTTTTAACTGGTCTGCCTAGAACTGGACATACCAGAGCTGAATAGAGGTGGAGGATCACTTCCCTTGACCTACTGACCACTTTTTTTTTTTTAAATGCACCCCAAGATTCATAAATACAGTGTGCCCTTTTTGGCCACCAGGGCACACTGCTGTCTCATGGCCAACTTGCTGTCCACCGGAACAGCCAGGTCCTTCTCTGCAGAGCTCCTTCCAGCAAGTCAGCCCCTAACCTGTACTGTTGCATGCCGTTTTTCCTTCTCACTTTCAAGACCATACACTTGTGAAACCTCACAATGTTCCTCCTTGTCCAACTCTTCAGTTTGTCCAGGTCTTGTTGAATGGCAGCACATTCATTAAGGTTGTAGCGCTGACTTGAAGTCTGGGTGATTTTTCCCTACAGGTATTTTTAATACTGTAGCTTGCTCTATGAAAGGAAATCGTGATCTTCACATTCAGTTTATGAAGAAGCAGATTAACAGTTTTGACTCTTGATGTACAGTCAGCAAGCTATAGTAACTCTCCTGAAGCTAGTGATATAGAAACTGTATCAATGAAAAATTCAGTTTCCCAACTGGGCTTCCCTTTGCTTCATAGGATTTTTTTTTTCTCTTTCTTTTCTGTCAGCTGACAACTTGACTGTGCTGATGATTTGCTGAAAAGCCTATTAATTCTCAAGAGAGTTGCAGTTTCTGAATCTGAAGCTCTCTCTTCACAGTCACCAGCTAAGATGGACACAGCTTTGTTGAGTTTATTTCTGGTTGGGATAGTTTCAAAAATGAAAGAATGGGGCATCAGTGGAGGCAGCAATGTGTGCTACTGCTCAGAGCTGCTCTCCTACTTGAGAATGCGATCTCCTGCCTGGTCAAGGCAAGCAAAGCCAAGACAAGCCGAGTCAGACCTCTTATAACCCTGGGGAATGTGGCTGTGCTCCTTCCCACAAAGGTTCCTGGTTACCACTCTTTGCCAGTGTCAGCACAAATCATTGTGTGAATATAAGGTGAATCAATTTGCATTTTGAATCAAGAAACTCATCTAATGAAATAAAGGGACAACAACTTCTTTCATCCTGATTGTTGAGCATTCTGTTATTCGGGGCCACATGCACTGGTCAGAAAGGGGTACTGAAATCTACTTTCTTTACAGCTGTTGCAGGATCCTTCAAGATAGCCAGGCTTGTGTTTCCACAATCTACAAGCAGTACATTGTCATCAGAGAAAAGTTTTAGTCAAGCTGGGATAGACAGATGCAGCAGCAGTTAGGAAGTAAGACATAATGGTGCCTGGTGTGTTTGAGGAACATCACAAGCTTGTTATTTTTGTATTTTGATGTATGTTTTTAATTAAGAGATCAAGGTTTCTATTTAATCCTGAATATTATTACACATCTCCAGAATTTTAGCTCTGCAGTAGTTTGCATTTCTATGAATACAGAAAAATAGCTGAACTACACCTAAGAGTGAAGTTCATTTCCAGTTAGCTTTTCTAATATAAATAGATTTGGTCCCTCCTGTAACTAACTTGCCAGAGATGATTTAGTTCACAGGAGAAGAGGAAGGATACTGTAAGCATCTTTTACATGTCCTGCGCTTTGGAGGCTTCTATAGATAAATCAACCTGAAGAGGAAAGTCCAGAAGGTCATACCCTCCCTAGTGAGCAACACAAGCAGGCTCGTAACAATAGATAAGGCGGAGGCTGAGGCATTCAACAACTTTTTAGACTTGGTCTTCACTAGCAGCTGTTCTACACACAGCCTTTGAGCATATGGTTCAGAGGGTAAGAACTAAGGGAGAGATGCCTCTCCTGCTGTAAGTGAAGATAGGTTCACAGCCATCTGAAGAGCCTGAATGTCCATAAGTTTATGAGTCCCATACAGGAACTTCTAGGTCATGGCATGAAGCAGTGATTGACCACCAAGTGGGAAGGTGCAGCTAACTCAGGGAGTGTAGCTGCAAGCAGTGCACCTGAGCAACCACACATCCTCACCCTCATTTTAAGGGTTTGCAGCCAGGGGAGCAGTATCTCTATTAGAAGCTTGTGTCCTTCTTGAGACTCCACCAATGTTCAGAAAGGCTAAGCTGCTTTTTCCTGTATTACTTTCCAAACTGAATTTTTATTAATACGCTTATAGACGTGCTGCTGTCCTAGGAGAAGACACTATCACACCTTCCACTGTAGTGCAGGTCCCAACAAGACGTATCTCAGAGCCCTGAGGGAATTGGCTGACATAGTTGCCAAGCCACTCTTGATGATACTTGAAAAGTTATGGTTAGATGAAATTCCTGGTAACAGGAAAAAAGGCACTCATTTTTATGAAAGGTAGATAGGATGACCCAGGGAGTTACTGACCTGCCAGTCTCACTTAAAGTGGGGGAAAATCATGGAGCAGATCCTCCTGGAAGCGATGAGAAGCCATATAGAAGAGGGAAATGATAAGGAATAACCAGCACAGCTTCACCAAGGACAGATCCTGCCTGACCAACCTTGTCACTTTTAATGGTGGTGTAACTGCAGCAGTAGACAAGGGAAGAGCCACTGATGTCATCTACTTGGACTTCAGTAAGGCCTTCAACATGGTCCCCCAAAGGATCCTTCTCTCTAAATTGGAAAGATATGGATTTAATGGGGGGACTGTTCAGTGATGGAGGAACTGATCATAAGATCACACCCAGAGTGTAGTGGTCAGTGGTTCAGTGTCCAGATAAAGGTCAGTGGTGAGTGGTGTCCTACAGAGATCAATATTGGAATTGCTGCTCTTTAACATCAATAACGTCGACAGTGGGACTGAGTGCACCCTCAGAAGTTTTCAGATTATACCAAGCTGTGTGGTTTGGTTGACACACCTGAGGGATGGGATGCCATCCAAAAAGACCTAGTGGGCCCTGAAGAGCCTTGTGTGGTTCAGTAAATTGAAGTGTAAGGCCTTGCACCTGGATTGTGGCAACACCTTTAGCAGTACAAGCTTGGGGGTGTAAGGTTGGAGCACAACCCAGCCAAAAAAGATCTGAGAGTACTAGTGGATGGCAAGCTGGACGTGAGCCAGCAGTGTGCCTTCACAGCCCAGAAATCCAACTGTATCCTGGGCTGCATCGAAAGAAGCGTGATCAGCAGGTTGAAGGAGGTGATGCTGCCCCTCTCTCTACACCGCGCTGCTGAGACCTCACCTGGAGTACTGCATTCAGATGTGGTGTTCATAGTACAGGAGAGAGGTGGACCTGTTAGAATGCATCCAGAGGAGGGCCACAGAAATGATCCAAGGGATGGAACACCTCCCCTAGGAGGACAGGCTGAGGGAGCTGGGGCTCTTCTCCCTGGAGAAGAGAAGGCTCTAGGGAGACCTGAGAGAGCCCTTTCAGTATCTAAAGAGGGGGGTATAAGAAAGAAGGGGACAGGTTCTTTTGCAGGATCTTTTGTAATAGGGCAAGGGGAAATGGCTTCAAACTAAAAGAGGGGTGATTTAAATTAGACATAAAGTTCTATATAGTGGCAGTGATGAGGCACTGGAAAAGGTTGCCCCAGAGCTGTAATGGGTTCCCCATCCCTGGAGGCATTCAAGATCAGTATGGGGCTGTGAGCAGCCTGGTTTAGCTGTGGATGTCCCTGTTTGTTGCAGAGGAGTTGGCCTAGATAATGTTTAAAGGACTCTTCCTACTCAAAAGATTCTATGATTTTTATATTTTTTATGTTATTCCTTTAAAGGAATAGTAGAAACACATGGAGATTATTTAATATAGTTCATTGTTTTACAGCTTGATTTCTTCAGTTAGGCAAGTAAATGCAGATTGGACACTTGATTAGTCTGATATGAATTAATATCCACAGATACTGTATATTTTCTCAAAATCTGAAGCATAATTAGGCCAAGACTTTAGTTGCTGAAGTTTGCTCATGATCAAATATTGTCTCCACTAAATAAGTGAATTATTGGCCTCTAAAGCTACCAGTATACTTTGATAGCCCTAAAATTCAGCCATATGAGTTTAATACTTGATCCTCAATAGTATCTGCAGAATTTCCCTGGTGTGTGCTATCTGCTAAGATAAACAAGAGCAAAGATATTTGCCGGAGGTGACAATAATTTATCACTAATACAGTGTCATTGCCAGAGCTAGCAGTTCACTGATCTGTGCCTGAGAATTACAAAGCTACCTGCCTGGGAGGCTGGTGAGCTGCCTTTTTGACTGCACTTTGAGTCAGCAGAGTAATTTACAATGCACAGCAAAATGAATGTACTCATAAACATATGACTGCACTACACGCTGATTACTTGTGTTTTTAATACATGTATGTCTGCTGAAATGTGTTGCTCCCTGACAGCCTGTTTGTGCTTTGCTAAAATAGCCAAAGGAAAATATTTTCCTGAAATCTCAGATTTTAAGGAAGTTTTGAATGTAGCCTGTTGAGACTGGTGATGGAATGGACCATTGGAGAAATCCTTGAATATTGAATTGGGAGTGAAAACAATTAGTCTTTTCAGTGCAGTGAAGTATAGAAGTTTTTCATTACAAACAACGCTGACTGGATGAAGTATAATAGTAATTCTAGAAAAGCAGAGGTTTCAAGAAATCAAGACAGTTTATAATTTTAAGTTGCATTAGTCTAATAGCTTCATTGCTTAAAACTAGCTCAAGCATTTTAAATTAAATTTGCAATCTGATTTTTTTTTAATAGACTTTAGTGAAAAAAACCCACAGAAGTAAACAGCTAAACACAAGTAATTTCAAGTAAGTTTACATAAGTTCAGATATTTTCACATGTACTCAAATAAATGAAAAATGCATTTTATTCTGTTTTTCATAAAATGTAATGATTAACTAGAAAAAAAATCAGTTGTCTATTAAATTACATTTCTGTATGAACTGAGCTAGGTGAATTTTTTCATCATGCCAAAAGGATCTTTATTGAGCTGGTTTTGCTGTTACACTGCCTGTTCTCTTTTATATAGATGCCAGCATTTTCATGGTGCTTATGAAAATGGTAAGATTAAATGAATGTTTACCAATGCCAGATTCTTATTATACGAGACAGTAATGTCAGATAAAGGATTATGGTGGCTATAACAGTGCTGTTAATGAAGTGGTAGGCACTGAGTGACACTCTTCATTTCGTATGTCTCACTTCTTTCATAAGCTGCATGCGCATGTGTAAACCTTTCTCTGTAGGTCAGGTTTTCTGAAGTTGGTGGCTGTAATTCTTTGCACTCCTTGGTTTTCCAGTGACCTGTGCAAGGAGCAGCTGCCCAGAGGTGACTTCGTGTTCACAGTGCCCAACAGTGGAACAATCAGTGTCCTGTCACGTGTGTGCTGCTCCCATTTATGTGTTACAGGGTTACTGGTGCCTTTGAGATAACACCACGCTGTTGGCACACACTCAGTCTGTGTTTTACTCCAAACTCCTCTTCCACTGTAGGGCACGATTTTTTTTTTTATTTTTTTTGCATGGGTTAGTGATAGTGTGCTACATGCTAACATTTAATCATGTAGTAAAACATGATGAAAACCATCTTGAATCATGAGAATTCCCCAGATACAATCATTTCACACTTCTGCAATTTAAGGCCCCTTTTTTTTTTTTACATTTATTTTTATGGTTTAGAACAAGCTTCAGTGTGTCAAGTGATTTAGTCAAATAGACAGAAGTCCACCTTTATTTCTACAAAAGGGTGGTCAGGACAGATTTTGTTGAGGATGTGAAGAGATTTCACCTGCTGCATTAGCACTTCTGCCTCTGGCACTGTCCTTTGTCATGGCAAAGTCCTGTTTGCTTTGTGGTCAGTGAAGATCCTGACACTGTTGGGTTTTCTTGTTTGTTTGTTTAATGGTTTAAGGTGATAACTTAAGGCCAGGCAGCTTCTGACATTATAGATTCTCCTCTGGCCTTAAATGTTGCTTACAAAGATTTCCAAATACAACTACTAAACTGGCAGGCAGTTTTCTTCAGCTACATGTTGAGATTTTCTAAGAGCTTTTGCTCTCCCTGAGGTTTATTGCAAAATGAATATGTTCTCTTTGTCTCTGGCGTGACTTCAGGTTTGTAAACTTTGTTAACCAAAGAAATATTGAGTTCATATTCCAAAATACTTGGAATCCAGTTGTTGACTTTCGGGTACATAGGGCCATTGCTCTCACTCAGCACAGTTTTGCCTTTAAACTTCCGGATGATCCCTGTACACATTTTCTTGTTTATCCCCTTTCTGTCAGAGGGCTCTTTACTGGAAATCCCAGTGTGAGCAGTTTCTAAACTGTGCTGAGGGTGATGGTTTGCTTTTGCTGTAAGCTTGCTTGATGAGATGGATTGTGGACATCTTGGCTGATACTGATTTATTTATCTTTTTTTTTAGCAATGCACAGGGGCATGTTTGGGTTATCATAGTGAATGTGTGCATGAAGTGCATACCTAGAGAGTGAGATTGGCAGGTAGAAAGTGGTAATGGGGCTCAACAAGGAATTTCTGCCTGTAGGACAAGTGGAAAGGTGGTAGTTGAGAGAGGCTGTATCACAGTACTTGCCAGTGTTGAACTTCCGAACTTTCCCATTCCCCTGGTGCAGGGCGGTAACCCTGCCCTCCAGCCTGTCGCCTGCTGGACATAACCTCTTCTTTCATCCTTTAAATTTGGACTTGACTGTGCATGTGATGAAAGGTGATCTTGTACATAGCAGCCTGGTTCTTTGTTTTGGCTGGATTCCCAATCCAGGTGCTGGATTATTTTATCTTTTTCAATTGTTATTTTCTTGACTTTGTGGTGATGGGAAGGTCAGAAGGCAGTGCTAGATTATAAGGGGTGTTTTATGGAGACTTTGAAGGTGGAGCTGCTCTGTCTTCAGGAATAATGTTTTGTTTGTACAACATGAATCAATTTGCATTCTATTTTCACTGTAACACCTCAGATACAATTACTCCATACCACGGGCTGCTTTGATGAGTACTGTATGTTCAGTTGAACTTTTTAACCTCCTAAGTGAATCATGGAGAGAAAGTTAATGCTATTTATATTTAATTAAACATTTGCAAACTGGGCAGGAGTTGAGAATGTACACAAAAGTGATTTCACCCTTTATGTTCAAGTAATCAAGGGAAGCCTGGTGTCTTTTTGATGGATAATTATGAGCTTCTGCTGTAGTGAACTGACTGTAGTAAGAGGGCTGCTTTTTAAAATAGACACTGTATATTTGCATATTGTGAAATACAATAATGTTAAAAATGACTTACTGTGGGAGTAGCCTCCTTTTCTGGAGCGGTCCTGTGTATTTCTAGGTTGTTCAGACAGACTGACTGTGTTTTACCGTTTATATTCTTCCATGTCTATTTAGCACCTATATAGGCATTATGTCTTACACATAGTTCTATAACATGCTTGAAAACATTTCATGTCACACGTCACAGCATGCCTGTATCTTACTTCTCATGCTTGTTTATAACCTTCCTTATCGCCTACAGGATTTCACTAATCCTAAAGATTGAGGACCCAGAAAAAATAAGAAAGTGAATTTTTAAACACAGTTTTAAACCAACCTCATGAATTTTGAATGCCTGTGGTGTGCTTGGAAAATCAAATAACTTTCCTAAGCAATCCCATTCACTGTGTTTTTGTATGAGGGCCTTAGATAGTTAAACAAAGGAAGTAAAAACGGTATCTTTGCCTTCCTTTTCTACCTGTGAGCAAAATGATTTACAGATACTGAAGTGTATATTTGTTATTTTCTATATGTGGGTGCTATAAAGTCTACAGCAGTTCTATGCATAGTCCACAGTTGAAGTCTTTCGTGTGATTTGAGAACACATGCATCTCTCTAAAGAGAGTTCATTTCACGTCTGGGCAGTAATAATGAAGGAAAGGCATATTTGACCGTCTTGTCGGGAATGATTCAAGTGCAGGGAAGGGACAGGAAGTTCTTAGCAGTAAAACTGCTGTGTAGGACTGAGTCATACTTGTTTATTTATTAAAAAAAATTGTTAAAATAAGCATTGGTTTTATTTGCTTTCTGGAATTTTCTCAGTTCAACTCTTATTTCAGGAGAAAGAGCCTCCTCAAACCTTACTGAAGTACAGAAATTTCAGAGTTAAGCTGCTTTTACAAGTGAAGAAATCATCTTGTCTTCTGTTTCAAAGTTTCTTTAAGCAACAACTAAACCATCCAACTCTCAAGACCACTTATGGTTGGAGAGATACGGATACTGAGCTGGAAAGCAGTATTGTCCTTTGTAGTATGTAGACACCTTCAGGGTAGCAATAAATGGCCTCTGTTAAAAAAGAAATAAAATTATATTTAATTGATTGCAGTAGAGTTATTGTTCCTTTTTAATTTCAGCACCTAAGCTGTTTTCCTCCTCAAAGAGATTGATAGTTTTATTTGCAAGCTTTTTTGTGTCTAAGTGCAAATAGTGACAACACTCCGAAGCTGTCTCATCTCATGGGTAATGGAGCAGTATTGTTTATCTCCTTGTCATGTGTGACTCATATTATTGCACCTCCAAACAAATCTATTGTGTCTTTATTACCTAAAATATAACGCGCAGAACATGTCAGCAGTGGTAGCTAATAAGGTCCCTTTATGGGTTTGAGTTGAGTGTCCCCACAGCGATAATGTTTTTGTGTTTGAGTAACTTGTAGATTTTATAATCAGGACCAACCTTTCAAAAAGTACAGCTGACCTAGTAAATTTATGTTTGCATCCTACTGAGTGAGGCACTGTAAGGCAGGGGAAGAAGTCACTGGCTTATCAGAAACACCCGTCATCTTTCCCATGTTTGATTATTTCCCTTGTCAACTGATCGATGATGCCTGTCTGAGTAGAGCTGAGGATTTGATAGTGTTCTCAGAAGCCAAAATATTTTGCTGTATTTAACTTCCTTCTTTTTCTCCATTTGTAGTTGCCAATTTTAACATGCTAAAAACTAGCAAAATTTAATAACCAAAGAGAGTGTTTGTCTAGTTTATACTAGTGCTTCATTTATTATATACTGCATTTTTGAGGAAAAAAGTTTAAAATGAGCAAGCAGTATTTTATCTCATTTTTGAAATTGTTAACATATGTCCATGCTACATGATGACAGTGAACTCCCTGGAAATATTAGAGATGTTCTCCATTAAGAAATGTGAAGCATTACACCTAATGAGGCAGCACTTAGCTTTGCTGACGTCGTACTGGAGCAGTACAGAGGTTCTTTTAATGCACAAGTGAATTCCCAGAACTCTTGCTTTGTAAATAAAGTCTGTTCACAGAGTCCTAATTGATAGTGACAGTTAATGTAATACCTGCTGTCTAGGCCAGGCTTTTGCTAAAAGAGTTCTTTGAAACTTATTTATTGATTGCTGCAATCAGTTTAGTCCCCCCCCCAAAAAGAACAACAAACAACCATTAATTTAATAAAACATATCATGTTTTCTTCTTCGCTCTCTCTCATTCATTTTGATTGTTTGATTCTGAATACAGTATTATTTATCTGTTGGGAAGTAAAAAGTCCTTAGAGGGAAGCCTGTTCTTATTTTCATTTTCTACATGACTGAAAAAAAATAATTAACTATTGATTATTAGTAAAAATTTAGTTATGAAGTACTTAATTATTTCTTTATTGTCTGGAGTTGTTTGCTTTGTGCTTCTGTTTTTGCTTTAGTGTCACTTCTATTATGCATGGTAATGTTTTCTCTGCACTACACTGAAAGGGGAGAAAAATACACTGTACAAGAATGGAATAGCTCTAAAATTGAATGGAAGATTTTGGTTGGGATATTACTGAAACAAAGTTTTCAGTGAACTAGATCTTAATTTTGTTGTGTCCCTTTAGATGAGGGTTGTTTATGCCCTTTTTCACCCTCTGCATCCCTGCTTAATTTTGTTATGTCTGTAGTACTCTGAACCTTTTGTTACCGGTTTAAGAGAAGGAGTTGTAACAATCTTCCAGTCTTTGATCTTGAAAGGAAACAGGGTTAGAGTGGTTGAAAATTATACTTACACTTTCCTAGTGCCTAATCCAAAGAGTAGAGAGAAGATGCAATTGAAAATGTTCTAAAGGATGAGGAGTGCAATAAAGTAATTCAGCCTGCAGCAAATACATCAAGAACTGCAGCAAATACATCAAGTGCAATAAGGTATAGGAGCTGTGTTCTGGTGTAGGCTATCATAAAATGAACAAAACAAATTACATAACTCTCTTGTTTTGCTGTAACTCTGCAAGTAGTATCAAATATTAATTATGTATTGCTTTTTTATTGTTACAGGATAGTATATTATTAGTCCCAGCTTTTGTTAAGAAATGTGATTAATGAAAAAAAAGCCCCGAACACCCTTTTTGGGAAAAATACTTCAAATGTAATACAAAATGAAAGATGTTTTGTACAAACTTCAACCTATAGCATGGTAATGATTTGAGAACTTAAGGATTTTATAAACTGTTAAAAAGCCGGTGGTTTGGTTTTTTTTTTTCATTCTCAAAATTTTAAGTTCTCCATTTTCATGGATTCTCAGTGTTGTATTATGGACCTCTGTGGTTTAGATCTTGGTAAATAGATTTCATCTGAGACTGTATCTCAGCTTGAAAGGGTCCAGTTACAAGTGTGATGAAGAGTTTTAAAAGCTGATATAGAAACTTGCATTTTTCTTGAGGTGTTACGAATGATTCTTGTCGTTTGCACACTGCCTCACCTCATTAATATCCCCACTTGACAACGGTATATGATTGTGCTGATGTTTAGTGGGGCCAGCCAGCCACACACTCCCCTAGTGCAAACCTGTGTCATAACTGGCCAGGACTATATCCAACAAATACCTTCTCAGAGCACTAACTCTTCATTTCTTTATCTTCTGCATGGGTGCCTGAAGGTGAGTGAGAGGTGTGCGGCTGCTGTCTTGATGCTGCACCACAGCTGGGCACTGCAGTGTCCCTCTGCTGCCACCATCTTCAGCAAGTAGAAATGGCTACCAGGAGGCTTGTCTGGAAAGCTCAATGTGTTGGTCAATTAAGTGTATCTGGGAGTGTTCCCAAACACTTGAGACTAACTGCTGCAGAATGGCCTTCCTTACCACTATGAGAATGGTGTTGCTTACAGGTGTGCCCAGGAGCATTCGCAGGCGTTTCTGAGATTGGTGTAGAGCCAGTCCTCCTGGTGAGGTGTGGTACTGGTCCTTTTACTCCTCCTTTGCCCATTAGTGTAGAGATCAGTGTGACCTCAGCAAGTGGTCGAGATCTGGATATATATGTGGGATCTGGAGTGAAAAGCAACGTTCACTATGAGAGACCCAGTAATGGCTGAGGGCGAGTATATTGTGTACATTTAAAGGCCAGATTGGCCACAAGATGATCTTAACATGACTTCTGGTTAGAACAGCAGGGGAAAGCATTTTAATTTTATTTATTTTACTAAGCAAATGCTGTGCTACATTTCTATGCCATTTTTTTAGGATGCCTGACTTGATTCTTTAAGAAAGTGACTATCAGTGAGAAAGCCTGGAGACTTGGTCAAAACTTCTGCAGTTGATGACATGGTGTGCAATGGCAGAGTCCTTTCTTGCACTGAGTCAGAGGTGTCTATTTGACAATGCACACTATTTAGTACTGAGAGAAAGACAAGAGTGGCAATGGCAATGCTGATTAGTACCTGCTGTTCTCACCAGATCATCGCTGTCAGAGTATGGAAACAGGTCTATAATTAGCAGCTAAGTAACTGGAGTACACTTGGACTAATGTTTTCACTAATCCTATGTGTAGTTCTGCCTTTATTCAGGTTATTTTTACATTGATTTCAAAGACTTGCTATAAGAACTTAATCCATGTGACATCTGAGCCCAAAAGAATTGTTGAATTTATCTTCAAGAAAAATGTGTAGGTTTTTTTTTGTTTTTTTTTTATTCAGTGAGCTACAATATGACTTTTCAAGTGTTTTGCCCTAACCTGGCCCTGGAGGTTGGTTGTGACTGATAAATGTTGTGTAAGATCTGCTACATCATCTGGGAGACTGATGTACCTTGCTCTCATGTACTTAGTGTTACAGTTAGATTATTGAGGAGCTTATTTAATTATAAACAAGGGCTTGGCTTCTGTTATTGCATCTAGGGATCACCTGGGCATTTTCACACAATACCAAATTTCATTTTATTTTCATATTTATGCAATTCAAGGGCAGGTCCTTGGTCTCAGTTATGCTATTACTGTTGATCATGTTAAAATTTTCAAGTCTGTAAAATCCTGCCCAGATTCCTTCTGCATCTCCAGCATCCTGCAGCCCAAACGTATTTTTCTGTTATACTGCAGCATACTTTGAGGTACTCTTGAAAAGTATTTGCACAGGGCTTGTGAAGAGTATAATTATGATCCAAGAAGTTCCCTTTCTTTAGTAGATGAAACTTAGAAACCTTAATGATTACCTGCAATTTTTTGTAATGTTATACGATAATTTTAGTTATGCTAATTTACCATTTCTGCTGGTTTTCCAATACAGACATCAGCAAAGGCTTTTCTTCTTTTCTTATTATATTGTATAATAGGCTTCTGGTAGTATCAACCCACTAGAAAACATGTCTTAGTAATACAGTTAATCCCTAAATGTTACAATTCACATTTTTCAAGGCCTGCTTTTATTATTCAACCTTATATTTAACAACAATACTCTTTGAATTATGTACTCACTTTGGTGATGGTCTCTAGTTTTGACACTCCATTCAGTTGGAATGCGTAGTTCTTACATCACTTCAATATTGGTTTATCAACACTGAGTCATGTGTTAATATTTGTATATCAAATTCTAGATCATAGTTGGACCCAAAAGCTTGTACATTCATTGCAGCTTCCTTAGATTTGTGGTGGTCCAACATACATTAAGGATAAAATAGTATCAGAATTGCCCAGATAAAATTTCTGTGTTGGGCTTTAATGTTACAGGAATTTGATATGTGCTTTTGGGTCTATAATTGCTTATATGCATATGTACCAGTTAATAGTTATAGAAGAGATTTGCGTAGCATTTGTTTAGAAACTTTTATTTACGCTGAACTTAACAGGATGCTCCTTAAAATGTAGGAACTGCCTTAACCACTGAGTTGTATTCTGTAGACTTGAGTTTACAGAGAGAAAATGGTTGCAAACAAGTTTTGTGAGAATACCTATCAAAACTCCTTGGAAAACTAGGAAGAAAATTTACTAGGACTTACTCTTCTCCATTGTATGTAGGCCAGTGCTATGCAAGTTGATGTGTTCTTTTTGTCCACTCTGGCACATGGTGCAGGTGCTGTCCTTGAGGGAATAAGTGTCACTGTACCCTGTTGCAGTCAGCGCAGCTATTGAATTTTGATCCTAAGTGATATGGAGGATGGAGCAATAAGAAATTACTACCTGCTCAGCTTCACAAGACCACCATCTATAGTGTGATGATAACTCTCTGGCTATGCTAAGCAGTTTCAGGTTTTATAAAAGATAAACACGAGATATAAAAGTCTCGAATGTATCCATGCTGAAGACGCATTCTCGAAGATCAGTTCTCAGTTTAAAAGTAAATGGCCACAAACTGAAGCATAGGAAGTTCAGCGCAAGTGTGTGTGGGAACTCCTTCCCAGTGCAGTGACGGAGCAGTGGCACAGCTGCACAGAGAGGTGGTGGAGTCTCCTTCTCTGGAGACGTTCCAGACCCGCCTGGACGCCTACCTGTGCAACCTGGGCTAGGGAGCTGCTTTGGCAGGGGGTTGGACTCAGTGATCTCTGGAGGTCCCTTCCAACCCCTACAGTTCTGTGATTCTGTGATTTTGTCTTTGTTTAGCTCTTTTGAAATGAAAATTAATGGGTAATTTGCTGTAAGTAGCAGACTTTTCTGACAGACTTGCAACTGGCAAGTAATTCATTTTCAGGTAAGGATGGCCTACATTAAATGGACTTTCTAAATAAAATAAAGTTACGTTAATATAATCTAGGATTATATCAAAATACCAGGATGTTTGAATATAATCCTGAAGTTCTAAGATTTTTCAAGGAGCAGAATATACCTGAAAGTAACTGTGGCTGACATTAAATCAGTGCATAGTCATTTATGTGAAAAATATGATCTCTGTAAAGAATAAATGGCAGAATTCAAGATTTGGGCTAGAAATAGCAAATCAATAATTTTAAGTATCATTTTAGAAGACCACTGTTAGTTCTATGAACATGAAACCTGAGCCTCCAGAACACCGAATATAGTCCTTTCTGGCTATGACTTTGTGGAGTGAAGAGTTTGTTTGTTCCTTGTGAGGTTCTTCAGAGATGCACCAGAACTGTGCAATGGGTAACCATATTGAAAGATTCTCCTCAAAATCACATACTCGTATGTTTAGTTAAATATTGTCCTAAGAGGATCGTGGATCCCTTATACTATCAGACATGTTTAAATAAAAATACAGTGGGTTTACAAAAATTAGAAGAAGCAACTCAGCTCACACACATTAAAGCTTGATGCCATTCCTTTTAAGCCAATGGAAATGTAGATCTTTCTTTTATTTTAAGCCCCTTTGACTCAGAGCTTCAGCCTTCCACTTTTTTCATTAATAGAAAAACAAACTCCACTTTCTAGATAAAGGGACCGTGATCTTCAACAATAGGATAAAATTTTCTCAACCTCACTGAATGTTCAGTGCAATGATAGTATTGCTTAAACATCTATTAATGCAGAAACATAATATAAATTTTGCATTCATTCATTATTTGATGTTTCCAGTCCACAGTGTTCTGTCTGTGCCTCTGCTGACAAGTCCCAGAAGTCCCTCTGCAGAAGAGTCTGAATTAAAAGCACTTTATAAGTAGGGATGTTGTTTATGGTCATGCTGATTGATTTATTATTATTATTATTTTATTTTTATTTTTTAACCTGGAATTACAGCAGTACATGCTGACCCCCTTCAAAGCACAGTTTAGAGAGCACAGTTTAGAGAAACTTAATGTCAGGGTCTTTGCATTGTTATTTGATTTGTTGTAGCTGCAGTGTTACGTACCTTGCACGCAGTCAGAGACGACAAGCCTTAGCACAATTGGTGCAGACAGGACAGACTAGACATGGCAGTACAACGAGGATGAGATGCAAATGTATGGAGTGGTAACTGGGTATTATACAACCAACTAGGGCAGATTTTGTCCATAGAATAGCTGATGCTCAGCCTCATGAGTAGACAGCATGCTACATCACTGCAGACAGAATAACATTTTGGGTCTGAAATGAATATACTCACCACTCCTGATACCTAAATAAACTTTCTCAGCAACCATACTGAACTGTTGTCTGTATCGTTTACTTTTCAATACAGAACAGTTTTATTCTGTAACTTTTCCTGTTATACCCGTCATAGGCAAAAAATTTCCCAAACAAGAAATAAGTGACTTCTGTTACTATAAATATTCTTGGGATCATATTTCATCTGCTTCTGCCTTGTAGTACTGGGGTTGGATATTTTTCTGGTGGTTATGAGCAGTTTCTGTTTTTCTGTAAAATATCTGATATGCTTTTGACTAACACAACTTAACCTGTACTTCTGTTGAGGTTGGTGAAATTAAAGTTACTCGAGAGAAACACATTGAAAATATTTACCATCTACAAACAATGATGGCATACTTTGGGGTTGTTTGTGCATCTCTTGTCTGCCTTGTTAGATGGGAATACCATGACTTGTTTTGGTGCTTACAGTTGAGAGATTCCTCCTGTTCAAACCATATGTGCCCAGCACTGAGTACCAGAATGAAAACAATTGCTTACTTAGCCCTTCAGGTCACCTCCTTAGAGGAGATGTGTTACAGCTCTGTCACATAAGTAGGTTTTTAAAGTGCTATTTACTCAAAGCAAATGTGGGTATGAATTCTGTATGGTTCTCTGCAATGTCTACTGTACATGAGATTATTTTATTAAACTGCAATAAGATATAAGTAGTCATTTTCTCATTGTAACAGGATCCTTAATATTTTGTTCAGTAACTAAAGCCATGGTGAATTTTAATGACTCAAAGCATTATCAACTTTATATGGTGATATATGAACATATTATATTATGAGATATATGAACATGTCTCAAACTCTATTGCTTGATATCTGCATTTTTTTCAACACTGTATTAACTGGCAGTGGTATTTAATACTTTCTGGTGCTATAGTCCTTTTGGGGGAAAAACAATGGTGAGAATTTTGAAAAAAAATGTTAATGGTTTTGCCATAATTGTTGTGTTTTTATTTAATTTGTTGGAAAATCATATCACTGTATTGTTCAGTTTTAAGTTCCATTAGGCAAAATTGTATTGTCCAACAGCTATCTTTTTTATTTAGTGCCACCATTTATAGATGTTTCCATTTTCTGTAGCTTTTTGTAGTCTTCCCATAGTTATGGCTCCAGGTAATTATATACCAATATAAATAGAGTCTGACTGCAAAACAAAACTTTTCTCATATAGCTTTGTAGCTAAAACACTACTAGACTGCTCATTTTAAAGTATATTGCATAGCTACTGTAATTTAAATGAAAATATATATATATATTAGGAATGACAGGCTCCTCAGTAATGCGGGGATTAAACCTAGGGATGGTTTAATTTGGGAAAGAAGGTGTGCTAAGCTAACAGGTTCAAAACTGTCTCCATATTTTGTTTTACTTTTTTGAGGATAGTTTATCAGAAGGGCTGGCATGAGCAATGAGCTTAGGATTAGTTAAAGTTTAAAATTTTTTTGTACATTTTCATTTATTTATTTTTCTCTTCCAATAATAGTAGAAGCGAACCAGAAGTGTTGTTTAGGACTACTGAGTTCAAGGACTCAAAAATTAGTTCCAGGTCTGTTGCACTACTCCTGTTATAAGACTTGATTTTGCTTCAGTAAAATTGGTCAAAGTTAGCTGTTACACGCAGTGTGCCATTTATTTCTATATGTAATCTTTCTGCTTGATTAATAGACAGAAAAATAGAATGCAGCAGTATTACAAGAATTATGAATATTGAGATATGTTCCCTTCTTTGTGAAAAGAAATTATCTTGATGAATAAGCAGCAAAGACATTTTAAAATCTATTTTATTACTTGCTCATTTTGATAGCTTCCTGAGTTACAATTTGTATTATTCTGGTTTTATAAGATTTTGGTATAAGGAGAAGAAAGGCCACATGTATCCCTGTCCAAGTGACCATCTTGACATTTCTTTTCTGAAGCAGAAGTGTGAGGAGTTTGTTCATCTTTTCTTAAGAAAATTCAAAGCTTATCTTCATCATTGTCTTATTTTGAACCAAAGCATTGTTCTTTTCCCATACTGACTTTGTTTATTTAAACTTTATATTCATGTACATTGCTTAAGTATTCATATACTTGAACTTCAGAGAAGTAGTGGGAAACAGTTTTCACTTCTTCATTCTTCACTTGAAGACTGTGATAGTAAAGCCACATACATTTGTATGAACATGTTTATCTCCACTATAAACTCAAGGAAGTACAGATCTAGTCACATTACACTTATCCTACAGCTTAGCCACAACACTTTCAGGTTGCTAGTGAAGTTAAGGCCAAGTTCAGTGTATGTGGATGCTTTGAAAGGTACAAGAGCATTTTATTTTTGACAAATCCTAATTGGTTTGAAATTTAGTATAAACATTGTGCTGATGCATTGTATATTTGAAATTATTTTGTGTGCATTTAAAACTGCACATATGGAGTTAGGATAATTTGGGAAGACCATGTCCAGAAATAGCTTTAGAAGTCTGGGGCATTACTTTACATCAGATGTAATCATTTAAAGGGTTTTTTTGTTTGTTTGTTTTGTCTTGATCCTTTTTCATGATTTTGTTTTCTTTGATGAGCAGGACACTCTTTCTATGTGTTTCTGTGTGTGATCAGCATGATTGTATTAAATGGGGACGTTGATGGCCCTGCCTGTGGCAGGGGGTTGAAAAGTTATGATCCTTGAGGTTCTTTCCAACCTGGGCCATTCTGTAATTCTGTGATAACAGGATTCACATGATCTGATGTTTTGTGACAGTCCCTATAAGCAAAGAAAAGCTAAGGAGCATTCTGAGGTACAATTCAGGGATGTTCCTATTAGTGAAGTGTAAGATGCTAAAAACATGTTAGCATGTACAAACTATAGCTTGTATAACTGTTAATTAGGGTTTCTCCAATGGTAAACAAGCATTGTATTGCACAAGGGTGTGTTGACCTTTATATGGTAGTTGGAGGGATGAGGAAGGGTTTCTCTTTTCTCTATTGTCCTCAGAGGTTACTGTTTCAGAAGTGCTGTTGGAGTTCATATTCTCTTCAGATTAATGTATTCTCTTATTGTAGGAAAACGTAGCTGGCCTTCAGCAGTCATTGGTTTGCAAGTATTCTATGTCTTTTTATAGATGTTAATGACAAACTGTTGGATTTTGTTAAATAAGCTGTAGGATTTTTTTCTGTTTGTGCCCAGTCTGGAGCCACTGATGATCTGTAAGTCCTTTTTGTTTCTCATGGTTTGAATGAGGCCCACATTACCAATGGGAAAGACAAAGGAGTCATAAAATTGTTGGGAATAATCCTGAAAAGTAGGCCCAGCACTGCCCAGCCCTGTGCCTTGAGCACCTCCCTGGGGACATGATGCGATGCAGTCCCATCCCACTGGGCCATGGCCTGGCAGGCCTGAGCTGTGGGGAGTTGGAGCCAGGCCCTGCTACGGCCTCACTGGGGCTGATGTGGGGGCCTGGGCAGGGCGGGTGGGAGCCCTGGGTTGCTGCAGAGAGTCAGGAAGGACTATGAGTGCTGTCAGGATGCTCACAGGTCTTTGTAACTTTGAGATGTTAACAACGTCTGAACTTTAAACTGATCACTAATTTTAATTCCTTCACACTGTATCTTATCACTTTTCCAGTATTTTTCTGGACCTTTTCTTACCATCCTTTTAACAACTTGGAAAGAGAGCCTTTATCTCAGTCAAACATCTCATTTGTTAATAAATCACCTTCTCATTGCTTAGGAGCAGCATTATTTCATTTCCTGACCTGGCCTCTCTGCTGAGTTATCTGAAATAGTTTTGTTATTTACTGTAGCTTTTGGTAAAACCTGTTGAGTTCCCTGTCTGATATCAGTATTTGTCCTTAACCTAGTATATAATCTGGTTCCTGTTCTTGTTATTCAGCTGCATTTAGGCCTCACGTACACCTCACTAATGTATGTGATTATTTTATTGGCTCTCTAAATAAGATCCTTTTCTGTTTCTGTTCAGCTCATCTGGTTTTGTATATGGCAGACATGAACACCAGCAAGGGCAGGTATTCACACCGCTAGAATACTGTTCTTTCTGTGTTCATACTGCCATTAGCACTGGGGAGGCATGTCAGTATTGTCCCATGGCTGCAAGACAACTGGTCATCTGTACTTGTAGCCTTCTAATTAGAGTGATTTTTTTAAGAATTACAGTTGCAACTGCATTTAAGTGATGGCTAATAGTGATACTGCTTCCAAAATCCCAGTTCTACTGCAAGACCTCTGCAACTGCACTTTTAAACAGACTGATGATCTTGCACCGTTGTCTTTTGACCTTCACTCCAAGGTTGGAACAGTAGTAGGGCTAACATGATTGTGAAACTAAGACTTGAATGAACAGTGAGGGAGGATCTAGTTATAACATCCAGTTCATTTTCCATCCAGAGCAGTGCAGAACAGAATGTGAACACAGCTATTATCTGTTGGTCATTTCATTTTAGTATTCTCCTTGTATAGGTAGAATTTCACTGAATTATTAACTTTGTTCACTGCCCATTAGTGTCCATATTTCTTAGTAAAAATGCCACAAAACCTTGCAGTTTCTTCTCTTTTCTTTAGTTACTTTTCACAGTAAATGCAACTAGGCTGTCCACTTGGTGTGATTCATCTTTTATCTTGAGGTTATATGTAAAGAAAGCTTTCCTCTTCATCTCTCTTGCTGTAATAACACAGTACATAGAAGTCAAATGGTGTTTATCATGATGTCCTATATCCTTTGCAGCTACATGTTTTTCATATGTGGAATTAACTTACTAATGTGACAAATATCTCCACAAAAGTGAATGCAAGAAAAGAGCTCTTTTCTAGTTCTGTCTGATCTGTCAAACGAATGCAAAGGCCTCCTGCCATAATTGACAAACCTAACTTAGGAAAGAAGAATGTAGGTGGTATTTACTAACTTCTGCAATAGATGACTTTGTAGCTTAGGGTATTAATTGAAGTTGTCAGGACCTTAGGGATTACTTAAACATCTATGCAATTATCTTAGTGTTCTGGAATTTTTGATGTTTGTTTTTACAGAACAGCCTTCCTTCATTTCAGTTTCAAAACTGAAAAAGGAAAGAATGGATTGCTGTAAGAGTTTCTACAATTCATTTTCTGCATTAAACATGTCTTGTGATAAAGGACTTCTCACTGATGGTCAGATATGGGAGTTAAATTCAGAATACTGTTACTGTTCCCTGCTGAATTATTCCATCTGATAATATTACTACTCATGTAGTGATAACATATGCATGTAACAAAATGATTGTAAAAGCCCAGAATGGGTAATTTGATTGTGCTACTAAAACAATAGTAGTGAAGCATTCTGGTCCGTGGTTGCCAGCATTAAATTAACATGACTGTTGTAAATCATACAAGAGGATTGTGGGAAATAGAGCTTTCAGCTTTTCATTACAAACCCTCGTTTTCTGTCCAGTGATCTAAAGGAGAAAAGCACGCAGCCGTCTCTCTAATAGACTGCGGCAGTGGTTTACAGACCATTACTCCCAGTGCTCCACGGGAATAAGAGTAGGAAGAGGCAACATGAGTGAACAGTGATGTATCCTGAAGATTGCAGTGCTTCTTGCTTTAGCAGAGAACTGTGTCCATCTCTATATATAACTGCTGCACAAGAGGGCCCTGGCAGGCTTCCGTGTTAGGGACTGCATGTGTTACACGTGCACAATACAGTAACTGTGTGGAATGACTAGGAACTCCTAAGAAATGTGCATATGTTGCAAATTATAAATAATAATGTGGCTATTTCTGAGACTGTGAAAAATATGCCTGGCAATTGTAAAAGCTGTCATGGACAGTTTCTTTAGCAGGCCTGTTTTTCAAAAGCTTTTAACAACAGATAGCTGCTTAGTTTCATACGTGTTATGAATGGAAACAGTTATGCTACATCTGCATTAATCCTGGAAGAACTGCTGCTCAGTCTTACCTGACATCATGTAAGATACCCGTTCACTTGACAACTGGCAGAGGAATGGCTGAAAGCATAAAGAAAGAGAGGGTGCTTAGTTTGATAAAGTGATTTGTGCCAGGAAGCTTCTTAGCCTTTCATTTTGAGGTTAAGCCAGCAGAAGAGACAGACTGATACAAATTGGCTGCCGTTGCCACTGTTTTGTCAGATTACAATGTTCATCTTGTTATCATTGGGATTTTGTTGTTCTTGACATGGATGATAATTTGACCAGACCAAGCTAGAGTGTAAATCCAAATTGCCACTACTAAAGATGATGTGCCCTGCTAAAGCTTGAAGGATGTCTACTATGTAAGATGCATTTTAAGCCACATCTTTTCATGACTTATGCCTTCTCTTTCACCCTAACACTAACAAAATAGATTTCCCAAGGCTCAGAGGAGGCATCTAGGCTAACATAGACGAGGTGCTGGTGTGGTGAGGACAAACTGGTGAGGCAGAGTTTGCATCCCTGTGCCCTATAGAGGCTGCATTCTCACCCTCAATGGAGAGCAGCTGTGGAGCTCTGTGCCAGGGCACGAGTGGTTGGGACAGAGCTAGATGGTCAGGGCTGGAGCTGCGTTGGTAATTGAATGTTATATAAGGATGACAGATGCCCATAATTGGGCCCATTCCCTGATTCTTTCCAGTTTACAAGAATAAACATAGTCAAAATATTATAAAGGTCATGTGTTGCTTCTGGCAATTTTAGCATAAATTTGGTTAGTCAGCACCAGAAACAAGATGCATTTTATATGTGCTTTTCTCTGCTTTATGAGGGTTGGTTCTTTTTTTTTTACATGTAAAAATCAGAATCCAATTCCGTCATACATCATAGAATCATCAAGGTTGGAAAAGGCCTACAGGATCATCCAGTCCAACTGTCCACCTGTCACCAATAGTTATCACTACACCATGTTCCTCAGCACAAAGTCTAAATGTTCCCTGAACTTCAACTAATGTATTCTGTACCCTCTTCTAAGTGTTCATGGATTGAGGAAAATAATTTTAATACCTTCAGTTTCAAAGTTTTCATTTTATATTCTCAGAGTCATTTGTTGTTATCCACTGAAGCAGGATGTAGGTTCTGCACTCCAAGCCTTAGTGCTGCTCTGGATATTCTGTTCTTTCTCTGCAGTGACAGTGGCTATCATGCTGCTTTCCAGGGCTCAGTTGTTTCCATGTGGTTTAACAAACTGGCACTATAAATAATTACTTCTTGGTTAATGAGTTAGGAGCTAAGAAGAGGGAAGAATTTAGTTAGTAAATGACTGTTTCACTGCCCAAACATATAGCCCTACTATATTGTTTTCTCTGTCCAAATATGAGAGAAACTTAACAGAGAAATTACAAAATCACTATTCCTGTGGCCAAAGTGTATGGTATTTGGGTTAGTGTATCTTGCCAGTTAGGAGACATATCTGATGTTTGACTCTACCTTGATCCTTCCTGTGACATTTTGTAAGACATTTATACTACTGGAGTATATCATATGGCTGTGATTTGTATGTAGGACAGCTAGTATTTCTGAGATGCTAGTGTCCACATTTGTTACAAATATGTGAAATGTTTCTATGTTCCTTCTCTTGTTTCTGCCTACATGTGACACTACACTGTGCCAGTAATGTTATTGTACCAGCTTGAAATGGCAGTCTGAAGAAACTGATGTCTAAGTATATAATATGCAAATACGTTATCAGAGAAAAAGCTATAGCAGTTATTCTGATGGTAAATGGGAATTACTACTAAAAAATGACCATTGTGATCTTATTCATAGTTGTGTGTTTTGGAAATTGTTTTCAAAGAAGCTATAACTCAGTTCAGCAAACAAAGCAATAATTAATCAGAAGCCAGTGTAGTCATTTTCTTAAGAGCATTGGCTGTGCTCAAAGAGAATTAGCAGTGCACTTCCAATTGCCTTTATTCAATATTGTTTTGGCATTTAAAAAAAAAAGGTTTGAGTAATACTTTAAATACAAAAGCCTTTCTTTCAGATAGTGACCTTTCAAATTGATAGCATCTCTGTTAAGATGCCAGTCAAATTTTCCTTGGTTGCATTGGCATGGCGCGTTAAAAAAACTGTTTTTCAAACATGTGAAAGCTTTTGCTAAAATTGCATCAGTGACTTATGAACTCTCACTTTTCAATGCTATCTGCTTTGTATAGCTTCCAAGAGCTGTTGGAGTAATGTATTTATCAGGCTAGTGAGAATTAAATAATAATAATAAAAAAGTCTGAATTTCTTGAAACAAATGCAAAAAAAATGTTTTGGTTAATATTTTCTTGGTCTTTAAATGTAGTCTCATCAAACTTTTTGAACCTTTTACCTTTTAAAATTATATTTAGGTCAAACTTTAAAGATAAAATCATCTTTAAATAAAACATTCTTTTCATGTGTAGCATTGAATTGAGTACAAAATGAAATAAGTGCTTCGGATATTTTTGCGTCTCATTTCTGTGAAATTCACTGTGAATTTACAGTTCTTTCTGAATTATTCCAACTCATATTTTGGGACAAGATAAATGAATTTGGAATAAAATATAGAGGAGTATTCTCAGCTAGAGGATTCTTTTATCAGTTAAGTTGTTTTTGTTTTGAGATTTCCTCAAGATACAGAGGAAGAAGAGATCACTGTGAATAGAAAAATAAGAAGCTCTGTAGAAGAAGTGAATAAAAAAGTAAGATTTTGGGAGTATAGCCAAAAGAATAAGTGAACAGGACTGATGATGAAATCACATTCTGAGTTTTCTTAGGAACAGATTTTTTAAAAATTTGGTGTAATGTAAAAGATATGGACTTCAGAAATGGAGGATGATGCCTCCAGATAGTGATTGAAAGCACAGTTTTTGATGAGTTTGAGACACACACACACAAAAAAGGTGAAATAGGTCTAGATTAAGGAGGCAGAGAGGTTTTGAAGAACAGAAATACTGAGCAGGTTTGTAGAATATGGTTAAAGGTTAGAGGAAACCCTGAAGGAGGGAGAGAGGGGAGCTGCAGGACAGAGCATTAAGGGAATGATGTGAAGATGTTAGAATAGACATGAAAAAAAATTACCATCTACTGGAGAAGAATCTTCAGATTGTTTAAGCAATCTAAAGCTGTTTCAGTAGTTACTGTGTTTCCTCCTGTCTTAAAAAAAAAAATAATAAAGTAAGCAAATTGGAAAAAAAGAACAACCCACAATAATCCTTGCAATTATCTCTTTCCTGGATTCACACCTTAAAATAACTTGAACGTTCAGACATAAAAGTGGATACAAATTTCATTCAGTCTGTCAGTGTGCTTTGCCTAATTCCACCAAAGAACATTTCAGATACCTGGAAAAGCATTTGGGCTTCTGACAGGCTGGCCTGGCAAATGAGATTTCCATACATTTTAGTAAAGTGACACTTCCTATTTAGTCTGAGTGACACTACCCTTTAGTCATTGCTTCCATCAGGAGAGCTCAGCTGCTGGTAGGTGTGGAGGCAGGCTGTTGGTTGGTATAGAATGTTCTGTCCATGGAACATTCCTGCTCATCATTGGATCAAGGAACATTGGATCTTTCTTTGTTAGTGTGGAATTTTTACCTCAGACTCTCTCCTAGCTCATGGTGAATTAGATGTGGAGATTAAGGAAGCTGACGTAAAGCCTTCTCACCATAGTTTCTACCCTTACAACTGTCTTGTCTTCCCTCTTGCATTTGCTGTACATGTGGTCATGTTTTGAGCTAAATGTATACTGTAGACTAGAGCTTTCTTAGTCTCCTAACTTCTCTGGATAGATTTCATTTAAGCCTCTTTCTGGGCTGTTCTAGACACCCATTTTCAGTTTGTCTGAAACATAGTGTCAACTAAGCTCCCTATTGTACTGTCACAACTCCATATATCCCTGAGTCAGGTATGTCCATTTTAACACACCACTTTCTCAGCAACAGGTGTATTTCAGGAAACACGCTGTCAGTCACAAACTGCGAAGTCATCTTCATCTAGCAGCTGAAAGATGACTGGAAGCAGTTCATCAAGGGTATGAAGGCCTCTTGAAGATAGCACTGAAGGTCATGACATTCAGACATACCTGTCAACCCTGACATAACAGATGATTGTGGCAGCTGAGGCAGGTTGAAGTATGGTGTCGGTGTATTCTTCTGTAAAAAGATGATGTGCTTTTAGCGAGGTGCTTGAAAATAACTTGCGTATGTAAATTATCAAAGGCATTTAATTATTTGCTGGGTGAAACTCTTCTGATTTCTCCCAATGGCCCTCAATTAAGCTGAGATTACAGAAACAGATTGCTACTATTAGGAAAAACTAGTTCAGGAGAGGTAGTGTAGATTCATGACATAGTTACTACAGCTTGCTTTGGTATCGAGGCTGACTCTATGTGCTCGTTTTCGTACCAAGTGCATGAGCTGCTTGGAGGAAAGCACCACAATAAGGGCTGTTACTCTCTCTCTATTGCAACCCGAGGCATTTGTAACAGTTTCCTTTTTTAAGTCTCTGGCTATTCTGTAACCAAAGTAGGCAGTATATTATAAAAGGATCAGATCACTGAACACCCAGAGAGCTCAAAAGCTGCAGGTCATAAAATTATCACAACAATCTGACATCACCGCATGGTCTGAGGACTTAGTGTTACTTGTTTTTAGAAGGCAGCAAAGCTTTAGGCAGATAGCATAAAACTTCCCTACAGAGAGACTTTTCCGTTTTGTGACCAAATACTAAAACTATACTTGTCTTATTTATGTAGTCATCATAATTTTGCAGTCTGAAGGTGATATAGGATGTGTAATATGTGCTGCTCTGTCAGACTAAGTGCCATTTGCTGTTTTGATTTGCTGTTTTTGTCGAGAGAAAATGTTATATGCCAGAGCTAAGGAGAAGTTGAATTGAAATTTCTTTGAATTTTTTTTAATGATTTTTTTTTCAGCATGATATATTTTTTGTTTCTGTGTAGATCATTTGTTGTCACTTTGAGTTTGGTATTTTGTTAAATTGTGCTCAGATTTTGTTTCAGAAACACTGACTTCTTTATGCTCAGTATGGAACTGCTTACAGAAATGTCTTTTCACTAATCTTTTCAGAGACTAATAGTATAACTAGTAGAATAACTCTTCATCCCTTGGTCTAGCTTCTTAAACACTGACAAGATAAATTAGAGCTTCATTAAATTAATGATTTGGTGATTAAAAAGAAGGATTCAGAGGAAAGGCTTAAAAAATGGATAGAGTATAAATGAACTCTGTATTAAAGTTACCATTAAATGGAAGAACAATGAATCATAAATTGCATTTGTATAAATGCACATGCTTTCTATGGGGAGACAGTAATTATTCTGCCCAGGAGCATTCTCTGTAACATCTCCCATTTAGCTACTTTCAGCATCAATTATTCCATTATGATGAAAACTTCTGAAATGACCTTAAGTTAAAAAGAACAAGAACAAGAAAACACCAAAACAGATCTGGTTGTTTTAGATCTTTTCTGTATAAGGGCTGCTCTAAAAGTAATGCTTCCAATTTATTGATGGTGGCCCATGACATCAGAGGTGAATGTTGGTGGTATGACGGTAGAGGTTGAACCTTCCCACCAATATCCTCTTTCGTGTTGTTGCCACGTGACAGTAGCAAAGGGGCATCCTGACAAAATGATGTCTGACATGGAAGTATGGATGAAGCAAACATGTATCGCTGAATTCCCCCTGTGCAGGAAAAAATGGTGCTCATTGACATTCATTGTTAGTTGCTGAATGTTTATAGAGACCAAAGTGTAGGTGTGAGAACAATGAGGCAGTGAGTGGTGCATTTCAGTGGCGGCAAGATTAAAGTGAAGGGCAAGCCACATTTCATATAGTTGCAGAGATTTTGATAAGCTCAGCATGCAGGCTGTTCTTACTGGCTGGTGAAAATGCATAGCTAGTGGTGGTGACTGTTTTGAAAAACAGTGTTTTGCAGCCACGAATTTGCTCTATCAAAAAGCGTGATTGAGCTTTATTGTAGTTTCTATGGAAATATAAGAAGCATTACTTCCAGGGTGACTCACCTAAATAGTTTGGTGTTTTTGATAACGTGAAGTTCTGCTTAATACAGAAGTGATTAAGTTTAAAAACACACAGAAGAACATACCATAGAAGTGCAAGAAAATGGTGAATTGTTTTCACTGATGTGAAATTTAATGATGTAATTTACTGACCTGTTCTAAGCGTTTCATGAGGAAGTTAATAAAGATTATCTGATTTGGCATACAGTGGTCTCTTCAGGAATTCCTTGTGATACCTATGTACTGAAGTGGAAGAAGGAAGCACTTTCAATTTTTTTTCATTGGAAATAAATTTAAACTAATTGCTGAATTCTATTAACTTTTGCCATTACTTAGCATTTATGTCATATAGTGTACAAACAAACCTGAGAGAACTGCTGACATGTGCCTATGTTATATTACATGTATGTATATATGTAAATACCTAAGAAAATTTATATTCCTAATATAGTCTCCTATTGGCTACAGTCAGGAATCTGTCTGAATATTGCCATCAGTGGTGCTCCTGCCAAGCCCTCAAAATAGGCCTCTTTAAATTCCTGAGTCGGGTTTAAGGTTGTTGCTTTAATATTTTTAGAAGAGAAAACAAGCCTAAATCAGTGCAGAAATTATTGGCTGAAAATGTGGATTGCACAATATTCATGGTCTCACTTGGCACATCAGAGAAAACTTGCTTTGAAGGAGTTTTTCTCACCAGTCTCCTGTGCTAATTATCACACATGCACACAAAATATCCTGCTGCAGATACTTTCTGTTCCCTAGTCATCCGTGTGTAAAGAAACCTTAGTTTTTGATAGTTATGCTCTTGGAGTTGGGCTTTGCTTTGCATCAGATAGGCACCACATTGTCTTCAAAACAAAAGACACAGTGTGAAGCTCTTCAGAGGTGGCTAGTAAGCCTACAGTGAGCTAGCCTATTTCAGCTGCAGGTGTGCTTTGTGGTTTTTACTAAACTACATTTCTAAAGACAGGGAAAGACACAGTATCATAAAGCAATCAAACTTCACTGCTTAGAGTGAAGTTTGGTCAGATAGGTAGTTTCTGTAATCTACTCTGTGTTGGATCGTTTATGTGGAGTTTGTTGGTGACCTCTCTGTGCCTTAGCAGTCAGGACATTTGTTAAAACAGATTAATGCAGAATATGCATGAAAATCGGGTGCAGGATTTAGAGCAAACTTGTAAGAGTAACGCCTGTGACAAGAAGTCATGACACAAAACAGATGTGTGGTACAAATGTATGTATGTATGTAAATACCCATGCATTCTCTCAAAAGATGCCTCACCGTGACTGTTTGCAGAGAAGTATTCTAGAGATTAGTTCTTCTGTTATTATTAGTTAAAAGCAAATAAGGACTACTTTTAAAATAGAGCTGAAATAAAATACACAGTATTATTGCTGTACAGGTGCCAAGGTTTGTGACCCATCTCTTCTGGTTCTCGGTCACTACAGTGTGAGTGTAAGAGACCAGTAATTCCATGTTTAATTTCTGCTGAGAGAATGAGGTGGATTTGAAATCTTCCCAAATTAAATACTTGACTCCGAGATAAAATGCTGAGTGCCTTCATGTGAGAACTTTGTAAGAGGTTGTGGAGGCTGATTGAATCTTTCTTCAGATTCAACTCTGAGAAACTTTTGAAAGTGTGTCCAAAGGTAAGACTAAAATCAACAAGCAGTATTTCTTAAGTAATCTACAGAGTTTGGAAAAACATTGTTAAGAGTCTGCGTAGAGCTCCCATGGCATTGCTAAACAGGCAGCTCTTCAACATTAAGTCATTTTTTCTTAATCAGAAGTTACTGAGGAGCGGTTCAAGAGAAGTACATCTGGAGTATGGAAATATACGTATAGTCTCTTTTGCCGTATAACTTTGAACGCTCATCAAGAGTTCTATTCTTGTACTGGGGAAACCTAAGACACATGGAGTTGAAAGTGACCTCTGTAGTGATAAGAACTTTTCTAGAAGAAAGATAAGTAATGAAACAGTCACTTAGTAGTTGGTGAGGCTTTGAGGCAGAAAATTGAATAGCTGTTTTGGAATAAAATAACCTGGACTTTTTGGACTTGTTATTGAAATGTCACGAGAAGGCTGAAAAAAGTGACTACCACCCTAGTTTGAGGATTGCGCTTCATTTGAAACCATTTTAGCTACTTGATGAACTCATAAAGCCAGTCATTTAAAAACAAAGATCCATAATAATGCTTAGAATAGCAGTTGTACCACTTAATGAACAAATTACATTAAAATGTAGGTTTATTATATTCAGTTTAATTTGTGCCAACAGATTTACGAAATTACCTCCTTTGTGCTCAAAAACACTCTCCTAAAGTGTGGACTTGCCTCATTTCCAGGAATAGAAACAAGTGCCACAGAGATTTTAACTCTAACCACATTATATAAGAAGATACAAATAAGCTTAAAATAAAATTTGTATTTCTCCATTTTAAGTTCTCTTGTTCTTTGCTTTAAGCAGTTCACCCACTGTACTGGTTAGTTGGGAGTGGTTTTCATCCAGTAAATTTTGTTTATTTCTCTATTCACAGTTTGGCAAATATTGATATATGCTATGTTTTTTGTTTTGTTTTGGTTTTGTAAAGCAGTGATTACTTTGGCATCATGCATTTCATAGGTGGTATTCTTAATATGTAAGAAAAATAGTTTCTTTTACCTTCTTAGAGTCCTGCAGTCCCTCAGTCTTGCAGTCCCTGAACCGCAGTTTTTATCCCTGTGTTAGTTTTATTCTTTAGTTAAAATTAACAGCTTTGTTTTCCTCCTATTTTTAATGTGAAATTTTTGAATTTAGAAATGTTCAATTAAGAAGGGGTGGGAAGTTATGGAAGAAAGGGGAATTATATTATTCCAAGGCCAGGCATTCCAGTTTTGCAGAAAATCATCTGGAGCTGGCTGATCATGAGTAAACAATGCCATTCTTTTAGAAAAATACAGATAAGTAGGAGATTCAAAAAGAAAACTACATGAGCTAATCCTTTCAGCTTAGCTCTGGTAGAACTCAGACTGCTATGCATAACCTGGGCTAACTGGAAATGATCGTCTCTGTATCAAGGTGGAGACCGGTCATGAGTGATGTCCCATAGGGGTATGTCTTGGGTCCAGTGCTCTTCACCATCAGAGTGAGAGGGAAGTGATTGTCTCCCTCTGTTATGTCCTTGAGAGGCCCCATCCAGAGTACTAGCACCCAGACCTCCGGTCCACAGTAATAGGAAGGTTGTAGAGCTGTTTGAGTGAGTCCAGAGGAGGGCCAGGAAGATAATCAAAGGGCTGGAGCACCTCTCCTAATGGAGAAGGGTTGACGGAATGAGACACTGGAACTAGATGATCTTCATAGTCCCTTCTTATCTAAGCCATTCTATGATTCTCTGATTTACTGTGGATGTGTTGCAGCTAAGAGTTGACTCTTGGTCCATATTGAATATTGCCACTGTCTGATTCTCTGCTGAGTTTTTCCTACTGATTACGCCTTTGAGCCTGGTATGCTAACCAGTTTTCAGTCCATTTCACAATCCACTTACTTGTGCAGTACTTCTTTGGTTTGTCAGTGAAGGTTTTAGAGAAGAAAGTGTTGGAAGCCTTGCTAAACTTAACATCCACTGTTTTCCCCTTGTCCAGCAAACTAATCATTTCACTGTAGAAGGCAGTAAGATATGATTTTCCCTTCATAAATCCATACTGACTTTTTGACATGCTGAATTGCTTTCTTGTACTTTGTATGTTTAATAGTATTTTCCAGGATTATTTTCTCCATTACTTTCCAGGAGAACAAGATGAGATCCCTAGGGATCAGGAGTAATGATTACTAGTCCTTGCTTCTCAGTGTTCTGCTTCTTTCCTTTCCTGAAATTAGGAGTGATATGTGCACCCTATTCTCAGGAACCTCTCCATATTGCCATGAACTTTCAGATGTCACTGAGTGGCTTTGCAGTGACCAGATTCCTCAGCACTTTCATGTCACATGCACATACATATGCATGTGGCTTATTACAAGCATTCAGTTGTATTTTTTCTAGCTAATGATTGAGTGTATATACATGCCTTCTCTGAATCTAAGTATGAATCTGGTTTTGATTTTGCTTGAATTTATGTACATGTTTATGTAAGCATGCAGTATGTAAACCACATTGAAAATACTTTGCAAGTTCTCCAACAATTCAAATGACCACATGTTAATGCTGGGCTTTAGAGCCACAGTAACTATGTGAATTTTCAGCCTTAAGCATAGATCATTAATCTTAGTTTAAAATCAATTGGTGCATGTGTCAGGTGTTCACATGAGTTATAGCCTCAGTATGTTCAAGGTCACTTGAAATAAATAATCTAATATATTGTCAGCATGACTGTATGAATGTGCATGCATACATATAAATATAAAAAGCACGTGCATTGCTTT
The DNA here is from genome assembly GCF_038088225.1 of Cyrtonyx montezumae. NCBI lineage: Eukaryota > Metazoa > Chordata > Aves > Galliformes > Odontophoridae > Cyrtonyx > Cyrtonyx montezumae. The sequence continues at coordinate 10,475,999 of NW_027071992.1, read as the reverse complement.
GTAGTTGGAAGCACATATGAATGAAGTGACAGCACTTGTCCTCTTTCTAGTCTTAGGGCATTGTCCCTACCATTTCCGATACTGAGAGAACACACACTGAGTGAAGAAAGACAGAAAGAGAATGCACAAAACTACGTGCTGATATGTACCTGTAGTTACCTTATAACTTCAGTCTGGGGATGAAACAGCTTTGATTAAGTTAACAAGTAAAATGTGAAAACCTGAGCCTGTTCTGTTCTGGACAGTAAGGCCACAGCATTTTCCTTTATTCCGATGACATCCATTTTTAGTCTGCATTGCAATCCTTTTGCTTGCCACATAGGTTACAATAAATTTCTGAGAAAAAAACACCTGTGGAAAAATCATTACCTTTGTAGTTTATTCCTGCTAATCTGAGTTCTCCTTTTGCTGCTGAAGTTGCAGTTTTTCCAAGAATCAGTGATAACGTGGCTGCTTGCCATTTCAACACATTGCTCATTATCTTACATGCAGTACTACCTCCTTTTCATACATGATAAAGTGTCAGAATCAAGTGCACGTGTCGTTGTCTTCATTCCTGTTTGGCTTGTTCTAAACTTTGCAACATTGCAAATAAGCAGTGTTGCTGCATGGAATCCCTGTGTTATCACCACTAGCTACCAAGAATGAAACAAAACATTCTTGAGTACGATTAGTTAATTAGAATTGAGGACATGTCCCTTTTTTTGCCTATAAAGTAGCTAAGATCTTCTCTGCTGTTGAGCAGGATTTCAGAATATTTTGGAAAGGCTGCTGGGGCAATTCTGCCTTTACCTTTGTAGTAAGGATTCTGATTTTGTCACATGGAGATCATTTCCACTAGCTAATACCCTACCAAGTGTTTTGAAACAGGAATTTGTCAGTAGTCCTTGTTAACCTGCTTCAGTCAACAGCTCCTTAATCTTCACTATTTTACTCAGTCTGAACTGTCCTTTACTGTAGAAAATGAGAGTTATGGCTCATGGATCGCTTGTTCTCTGTGAGATTAAGAGATCTTTCAAAAATTTACAAATCATTGAGACTCCTTACAGGATGATGTAAAATTGAGACAGTAAGATCCTCAACCTGGCAAAACATGAGTGCTGTCTTTCTGTTAGGTGCACTATTAGTTGTGCTTATTACAAAAGGTAAAAGAGGTAAAAAGCAAAGGCTTACCATGTATAATCATCTTGTTCCATGGTGTGTATCCATGGAGAGCCACGATTGCAGATTTCATTTCAGCTATGATATACAGAATGATTTATTTTGACTTTGATTCCTTTTACATATTATTATTGAGATATATACATATATATGTATATATATGGAAGATTCCTTCTTATGTTGCCAAATATTTGTTTAATCTTGTTCTGTATTCTGTTCAAAGATTTTCCCATCTGGTAGTTCTTTGTTGTGATTGTTTTTTTTTAACATAATCACATAGTTGTCACTTAGCCTTTTACAAATTGCACTGAAGAGTTTCTGAGAAATACAGCATTTTCACTCAGTCTGTCTCATTTTGCATTTATGTCTTCATTATTTAGGCAACCATACATACATAAAAAAACAACAACAACAACAACAAAACAGTACACAGAAGTTGGAAATTCTGTGAGCATAGATCAAAATTTCTGCTACTCTTTCTTAAGCCAGTGCTAGCACTCAGCCAAGGAAAACTCTTCTGTGACATACTAACTTCTTGTTAAGGTGAGAGCACTGTGGCCCTGTGTGTACAATCTGAAGGCAAACAGCATTTACTTGGTTATTTCAAATGTTTTTCCACAGGCTTAAGATTATCAAATCCAAACTATCAACCTAACACTACCAAGTCCACTATTAAACCATGTTACTAAGGAATTCTTCCTTGGGAAGAAACAAACTTTCATATTGAATTAATAATTATTTCTATTTAAATATAGAAATGCCACTAATTCAAGACCATTTCAGATGCTGCTTCTTTGCCAAATGCTGTGGCAGTGGTAATGTGCTTAGCAATTCTGTACACAACAAATGCCATTTTCCTTAGTGTGCCATATAGAAGCATAGAATGGCCTGGATTGAAAAGGACTTCAAAGATCATCTAGTTTCAGCCCCCCAGCTATGGGCAGGGTTGCCAATCACTAGAATACTGTCCTTATAATTAAAAAGACAATGTTGCTTTCTTACAACTGGCATAAGTATTACTCTATAGTTTATTGTCAAAAATATTAGGAATCTAGTATACTCATCCATATTCTCTTCACAATAATTCTGCTTTTTCTTTCAAGTCCGTCTTATATATGCTGTAGATGTATATTGATACTGAGTGCTTTCAGGTCGTCTTGACTTGTCTTCACCATTTAAATCTACATTAGTACATTTTAATGTCAAAGTTAGTGTTAGATACTGCTGCTTGGCAAGCCCCCAGAGACAAAGGGATTGCAGGCAGCTGTTAGTTTTTGAGTGAGAAGCCCAGGTGCACCTCTTGTTCCATTGTGGAGGCTGCCCAGCTGGGGACCTTTCCCAGGATGCCTTTCCCATAGAAGGACAGTGACAAGACTCCACTAGGATTTTGTTCTGTCATCTTTCCCTCACCACCATGTTCTTGAACTCACGTGTTTTCTTTCTTTCTTCCCCTGATTTTGTGTAGGTGCTGGGATGGCTGGAAAAGGCCACATTCTACAGTTGAGCTGAGGGACGTGTGAAGCATCATCCATCCCCTGCGGACATATGAGGTAGTGTTTTAACATTTTTCTTACTTGCGAGTTACCTTATGATTAATGTTGTCCAAGGAAAGTGATTAATAGAGCCCCGTAGTACTCTGCAGGTAATCTTTACAAATCCTGTGATTCATTTGTACATAAGAGCATAATGGTAGCATGTAGTATATAGAATTCTGATTGAGATTACAATCCTCTTCTTAGTTTCCTGCAGTCCACTCTTCCTGCTTTCAGGAAAAAAAAAAAAAACCAACGCCAGAAGTATTTGAATTAAGGCTATTAAATTTCATCCTGATGTAAGCTGATGTCGATTCTACTGAGCTTTACTGTCCAGCATTTGAGACAAATGACTTAATAATTGATATAAATGTTTGAAAGCCATTTGTTCTTGTCAGCGGTTTGCGGGTCAGTTTGACCCAGTACCATGACAGTTGAGGCAGGGGACCCACGGGCCCACACATGGGGGAAGGGGAAGGGGGAAAGGAAGAATGGAGAAGGGAGATGGGCCCCAACAGTGGCAATGATCTGAGGAGGAAAGTTAATTTACTAAATAAGATATCAGAAAGCAAAATAACACAATATAATACAATATAATTGGAATTGAGGCTAATGAATCAAATAAAATGAGCAAGAGAGAGTGTCTAATAGACTGAAGGCCTTACGCTAACGCTGAAGGCGGACGGCTGCAACAAACACCCACTGCCGAGCTTGGTCCCGAAGGGAAGAGGGACAGTCCCGTGACCACAGACAGTTTTTATCTTTCCCTCTGGGCGGAAACACATAAAAATGCAAAGCATCACATAGTCATCTGGGGAATGTAGTTCTTTTTCTCTTCTGAGACAGGTACACCCAGAACTGTCGATGATCCACGGAGCTGGAGCATTAACTCCTTCAACTTCCAATACACTACGTGATGTCATGATGTGGAATATCAGCAATATAACAAAAACCATAAAACCATAACAGTTCTTATTAGAGAAAAACTATTTTTCTGTTTGTTAATGGGACACTTTTGTTTTATGGAGTTATTTAAAGTATTGATAGCCTAATTTTTTGAATGCGCAATATTAAAACAAGTGGGAAAATATTCCAGGGAGAGAGAACTTGGAAATCTGTTTTAGAATATAGAATCATAGAAATCCTCAGGTTGGAAAAGACCTTCAAGATCATCAGGCGTAACCTCAACCAAGACATACTACCCAAACTCTAACAACCCACTGCTAAATCATGTCCCTGAGCACCATAGCCAGACTTTTTTAAACACATCCAGTGATAGTGACTCAACCACCTCCCTGGGGAGCCTATTCCAGTGCTTAACAACCCTTTCCATACAGAAGTTCTTACTTACATCCAACCTAAACCTCCCCTGGTGCAACTTGAGGCCATTTCCCGTTGTACTGTCACCTGTCACCAGTGAGAACAGACCAGACCTGCTCTCACTGCAGTCACCTTCCAGGTATTTAAAGACAGCAGTAATATTTGGGCAACTGTCCATCAGTACACCAAGGCCCCTTTCTGTGAGGCAGCTTCTCAGCCACTCTTCCCCAAGCCTGTAGGGCTGCTTGGGATTGCTGTGACCAAAATGCAAGACCTGACGCTTGGCCCTATTGAAACTCATACAGTTTACCTTGGCCCATCAATGCAGTCTATCCAGGTCCCTCTGCACCTTTCTTTCCTCCAGCAGATCAATACTCCCTCCCAGTGTGATGTTGTCTGCAAACTTACTGAGAGTGCACTCAGTCCTCTCATCTAGATCATTGATAAAGATGTTAAATGGGAGTGGCCCCAGTACCGATCCCCGGGGGACACCACTTATGACTGGCTGCCAGCTGGATTTAGCTCCACTGTAGACTCCATGTGGTAGATACGAAGTCTTTGTTTAAATGGCTCTTAAATGGCATCTACTGTGAATTCATGTAGTGATTCTGATTCATATCTGGAGTGCATTTCTGCAGGCTTTATCAAATTACAATAGGGGTAATTTTTGATCAAACATGTTACAGAAATATGCTGTGATGTAAGGTTTCCAGGTGCGTGATTGCTTCTGCAGGAACTGAAAAGATGCAATCTAATGTTAAGTGATTAGATAAGACTTCATAGCTACTTCTGTGTACGGTAACAACTTTAGGGTGCTTAATTGATTACTCCTGTGTAAGTGTACACAAATACAACATTATTAAATAAAAGAGAAATTCAGGAAGTTCTGATGTAACAGTCAGAACACTCTATGATGTCCTTACATTTAATGTTTCTGAAATCAGATGGTTGAACTCTGGATGCATTCATTCTACTATGAATCTGCATTCAAGAGATTTTTATAAGGAAATATTATTTCCATTAAGAAGATAAAAAGGTCAAAAGCATGAAAAGTTGCTTGTAAAAAAAAAAAGTATGCCTAACCTACTGTCAAAAGGAACCTTCTCAACCAAAATTGTATTTGTTGTGGCTACCATGCCTTCTCCTAGTAAGTTAAGCACCCTTGAAAACAAATGTTTGGATGACTTCTCTCATCTTATAGCTGAGTTAAGCCAATACAGCCATTTCAAAAAGTTGCTTCTGTGCGTTTTTTCCTTGCTTTTTGTGCTGAGCAAGCCAGTCATGCTTCAGCTAAGCTGCCTGGTCTTTATTCTTCTACAAGCAAAAGTACAAGAAGTGACTCTCTCTTTTAGTGTCCAGCTTGAAAATAGAGTCTGGGCAGGTTTCTGAGTACCACCACTGGTAGACTCTGTGATCTTGCCATCTTGTTTGACTTCGTTGTGTTCCAGTTTATTGCTTGTAAATGAAGGCTGGTAAGTTTCAACTTTCAGAAAGGACCAAAGAACTCTGATCCTTGGGAAATGCTGTTACTTACATAGCATATTTAACATTTGCCTTACCAAAAGAGAGTTCAAACATGTTGCATTGAAGTGTGACCCTGCATTTGGAAAGTTATAGTGCATCCCCAGGTGATGACTTCCTGAGTCAATTAATTGATGGACCCACCAAGGAGGATGCAATACTGGACCTGTTGCTCACAAACATAAATGAACTAATTGATGACATCAAGCCTGGAGAGTGCCTGGGCTGTAATGATGATGCTGTGTTTGAGTTCATGCTCCAGAGTGACATGAGGCACATGAAGAGTCAGATTAAGAAAGCTTACTTCCAGCTCTTCAGGGAGTTACTCAACCAAATACCCTAGGAGACTGTCCTCATGGGCAAGAGTGCAGAGCAGAGCTGGCAGGTCTTTAAGTAGGCTGTCTTCAGGGCTCAAGAGCTCTCCATCTGCAGGTTCTGCAAGTCGGGAGAGGAAGGCAAGAAAACGGAGTGACTGAACTGGCACCTGCTGGTCAAACTGAAGAGGAAGAAGAGGATGAAGAGGCAGAGATAACAGGGACAGGTACCATGGGAAAAATATAAGGAAGCAGCTAGGCTGTGTAAGGATGGGGTCAGGAAAGCCAAGGCCCAGCTAGAACTGAACTTGGCTAAGGCTGCCAAGAAGAACAAGAAGGGCTTCTACAGGTACCTCAACCAGAAAAGAAAAGCCCATGAGAGCATACCCTCCCCCAGTGAGTGATGCAGACAAGCTGGTAACAACAGACAAGGAGAAGGCTGAGGTACTTAACTTCTTTGCCTCCGTCTTCCCTGATAACTGCAGCCTATGCAGCAGTGGCTCAAACATTTGGTTTGGTAGGTGGGGATCAGGAACACAGTGTCCCTCCCACTGTAAGCCAAGGTCACATTCATGGTAACCTAAGGAACATGAACATCCACAAGTCTATGGGTCCTGATGAGCTGTATCCCAAAGTCCAGAGGGAACTGTCTGATGTAGTTACCAAGCCACTCTCTATAATATTTGAAAAGTCGTGGCAATCGGATGAAGTACCTTGTGGATGGAAAAAGGCAACATCCTACCCATTTTTAAAAAAGGTAACAAAAGATCACCCTGGGAACTACTAACCTGTCAGTCTCACCTCTGTGCCAGGGAAGATCATGAAACAAATTCTGGAAGCTATGCTAAGGAACATGAAAGGCAGGGATGTGATAAGGGAGAACTACCATGGCTTTACCAAAGGTAAATCCTGCTTAACAAGCCTAGTGACCTTCTGTGATGGTGTCACTGCATCACTGGACAAGGGAAGAGCCCCTGATGTCATCTGTCTCAACTTCAGAAAGGCCTTTGACATGGTATCCCACAAATCCTCTCCAAATTGGAAAGATATGTGTGTGATGGATGGACTGTTTGATGGATGAAGAACTGGCTGCAGGATCAAATCCAAAGAGTGGTAGTCAGTGGCATAATGTCTGGATGGAGGTCGGTGATTAGTGGTGTCTCCCAGGGGTTGGTTCTGGAGCTGATACTCTTTAATATCTTCATCAATGGCATTGACAGTGGGATTGAGTGCACCCTCAGCAAGTTTGCAGATGACACCAAGCTATGGGGTGTGGTTGGCACACCAGGGGGATGGGATGCCATCCAGAGGGACCTAGGCAGGCTTGAGCACTTGGGTCCAGGGGAGCCTCATGAGGTTCAACAGCTTTAAGTGCAAGGTCTTGCATGTGGGTTGAGGCAACTCCCATTACCCGTACAAGCTAGGGGATGAAATGATTGAGCATGGCCCAGCTGAAAAAGACCTTGAGGTACTGGTGGATGGTAAGCTGGACACAAGCCAGGAGTGTGCCTTCACAGCCCAGAAAGCCAACTGTATCCTGGGCTGCATCAAAAGAAGTGTGGCCAGCAGGTCAAGGGCGGTGGTCCTGCCCCTCTACTCTGATCTCATGAGGCCTCACCTGGAGTACTGCATCCAGATGTGGAATCCTCAGTACAGGACAGACATAGACCTGCTGGCCAGGTAATTTGCAGATCACATACCTGTAATTTATACTATTTATGCTAAGCTATTTTTAGGTTAAGAATTGGAAATGTGGTATCTGTTCTCATGTAGATCAAACATATTTGCATTTATATATTTACATATTTATATAGTCTTGGCTGCACCAACTTTTGACTCAGTTGTATGGAGTCAAGTTTACAGCTTAGCTTTTTAGTGAAATTGAGACTTTTAATGTACTATGCATGATGGGAAATGTTCATCTCCACATTTTCTAGTTTCAAATTGACAAAGTATTTTGCTCTGAATAAGGATTTTGTTTATCCTAAATGAATGTGTTGTATTATTTCCTTAAAAATTAATCAGATGCCTCGTTATTTCAAGTCTGAGATACTGAGAGTGCCCCACAGATATGGCAAGAGTAATTTGTGCCTCATGGACATTTACAGTCCAGTGAAAGATAATACAAGGCGCAGCTTTAAGTGGATTTTGAAAGTGCTGGTAGTTCTGCAGAATATGCTGGGGAAAAAAAAATTGCTGGCCAAAAGTAGCAAAGATGTTTGTAAAATAACTGCTGTAAAATATTCCAGTATGTGGCATTTCTTTAACTGTTAATATTTAACCAACTACCAGGTCAGCACACCTTTGTGTCTTTCAAATACAGTTCTGCTATGTTGCTAGTACACAATGCACTGAGTATGGAAACCATTCATGGTGGTATGTGTACCTGAGAAAAGCTAAGGGTACGAGAATAAAATTTGTTCTGTTCTATTCCTCCATGGTCTGGAAAAACTTACAGGCGTACAGGGCTTCTCTCTTTTGAATGACCTTTTAACTTCAGGGAAGATATTGCCTAAAATGAAAATGTCAGTGTGTAGATGCTGCATTGACTATGAATGCATCCATCAGTTTAGTAACAAAATGCTGAAATACTTTTGTGATCATGACATTTGTTTGGTGATGTTTGGCTACGTGACTGTGTGTGTCATGTCCACTTGTTTGTGACTGGGATCAGATCCAGATCCTCGGTCAGAAAGTGTTAGTGGAAGGCCAATATGTACTTAATTATAAAAAAGTATAACAGTTTTATTTTTTATCTTTATGGTCATTCTTCATGCCTCTGTTTTATCAGTTCATCATATAATTCGGAGTGTTTGCTTTTTACCAGATCATTATACAGTCATCAGTAGGACAATTTAATTTACTGTGAAATAAATTGAGTTAAAATCTACTGCTGTTGAGTCATATGGTACTGTAGACCTGAAATCAAAGTTAAGATTCAGTTCGAACAAGTCTGGCAAAGACAGGTATGTCCTGACAGAAATTTGAACAGGTCTGGCAAAGACAGAAGACAGCCTACTTGAAGAATCCCATTTTTCTTTAACTAAGCTAGTCTTCAGTTTCATATGTTTCTCTATAAAGTTCTACCATCATCTCCATTAATTTATGCATCAGCTCCTAGTAACAGCTGCTTGTGAATGTATCAGATGACTTTCAGTCACACCAGTAAAGTAAATGTACTACTCCTGTCAGGACAAATTCTTCTTGGGGAAAAATATTTCTCAGGTTATTTAAAATAGGCTGTTAGCTAAGAAATCACATACTATATGATGCATGCTTCCTTCTTATCAGTGGTATAATACTTGAGCACTTCAGTCTCAAATTCTTTTTCAGATCCTTATTCAAGCATATGTGCAAGCATACCTAATGCTATCTATAGCAAAATTTATAACAATTATCTGTATCTCAGAAGATGAGATAACTCTGTAATTCTGCATGAATTGTTCTCTGCAACCCACAGAATAGCTAACATTTGGATTTACTACTTTCTCATCTCTGAAAGGACTACAGATTTTGAGGGGCTTAGGGCTTTTTTTTATATGTAGTTAAAGCACCCTGTATCAGCTTACATTCAGAGATAGCTCATAACATGAATGATAAGCTCTCTAATCTTTTCAGGTAATCACTTATATAATCTGTGAAAGCAGCAACACAATAATTTCTTCTTTGAGTAACTGTACTGAGTCATTATTCTGTCTAGTGCATGAGTCCAGTCACCTGTTATCAGGCCTGATTGCAGTGCAGATACTTGAATGCAATAAATGAACTATAAATAAAGACTAATTTACACACCACGGCAATTCAAAACTAACGACTCCTTCTCTTATGATATTCTGCAGTATAATTAGTGTTGGGAAAATGATCTATTGAGATAATGATTTATCTAAGGTTGCACTGTAGTGTGTAGTAGGACTTAGAGTAGTCAGACCCATTGTCCTCATTGTTAATTTTGTTGCTTACACACAATTCGAATGTGATTGCTTAGTGTCCTACACATTTTTGGAGGAGATGGTATGCATTGTCATGGCAGAAAATCCTACAAGAAGGATGTGGAGCAGGTCCAAAGGAGAGCCATGAAGATTATCAAAGGTGTGGAGCACCTTTCCTGTGAGGAAAGGCTGATGGAGTTGGACTGGTTTAGCTTGGGGAAGGCTCTGGTGAGACCTCATTGTGGCCTTCCTGTACTTGAGAGGAGCTTTTAAACAAGAAGTAGAGCGACTATTCACACTAATAGCAATAGGGCACAGGGGAATGGCTTTAAACTTAAAAGAGAGAAAATTTTGGTTAGACGTTAGAAAGATATTTTTCTGCTCAGAAGGTTGTCAGACACTAGCTTAGGCTTCCTGAAGAAGCTGTGGTTGCCCCATCCCTGAAGGTTTTCAAGGCCATGTTGGATGAGTC
>NW_027071992.1:9637794-9865650 GCF_038088225.1 Cyrtonyx montezumae | reverse complement strand
GTTACGCAGTTTTAAGCTATTGCTTGTTTTAAATCTCAGTTTTGATGTTGTGATAGATGGGAAACGACTCTCACATGCCGTCCTGTTCTTGCTGTGGGTTACTTCATTGCCGGTTGAACATCCGAAGTGAGTTTCACCAGAGGACTCACAGAAGCAATGCTATGCGCTCCCTCTGCCGGCAGTGAAGATCAGACTGCTGCACGAGTCTGGCGCAGTGGGGAGTCAGGTCAGGACTCCCAAAGAGGTCCTACACCTCCTCTGAACTGTTTTTACTCCCATCCCATCCCTGCTAAGGTACTTGAAGCTAAAGAAAGAAGATTGAAAGAGCAAGATAAGAGGAAGGAAGGATGAGCAAAGGAAATAAAGAAGAAAAAGCAAGAAGGACAAGAGAAGAAATAGAGAGGGACAGAGAAAAGGAAAAGAAAGGAAAGAAAGGAAAGAAGGAAAGAAAGGAAAGAAGGAAAGGAAGGAAAGGAAAGGAAAGGAAAGGAAAGGAAAGGAAAGGAAAGGAAAGGAAAGGAAAGAAAGGAAAGGAAAGGAAAGGAAAGGAAGGAAAGGAAAGGAAAGGAAAGGAAAGGAAAGGAAAGGAAAGAAAGGAAAGGAAAGGAAAGGAAAGGAAAGGAAAGAAAGGAAGGAAAGGAAAGGAAAGGAAAGGAAAGGAAAGGAAAGGAAAGGAAAGGAAAGAAAGGAAAGGAAAGGAAGGAAAGGAAAGGAAAAAGGAAAGGAAAGGAAAGGAAAAGGAAGGAAAGGAAAGGAAAGGAAAGAAAAAAGAAAAAGGAAGGAGGAAGGAAGGAAGGAAGGAAGGAAGGAAGGAAGGAAGGAAGGAAGGAAGGAAGGAAGGAAGGAAGGAAGGAAGGAAGGAAGGAAGGAAGGAAGGAAGGAAGGAAGAGGAAGGAAGGAAGGAGGAAGAAGGAAGGAAGGAAGGAAGGAGGAAGGAAGGAAGGAAGGAAGGAAGGAAGGAAGGAAGGAAGGAAGGAAGGAAGGAAGGAAGGAAGGAAGGAAGGAAGGAAGGAAGGAAGGAAGGAAGGAGAAGGAAGGAAGGAGGAAGGAAGGAAGGAAGGAAGGAAGGAAGGAAGGAAGGAAGGAAGGAAGGAAGGAAGAAGAAAGGAAGGAAGAAGGAAAAAGAAGAAAGAGAAAAAGAAAAAGAAAAAGAAAAAGAAAAAGAAAAAGAAAAAGAAAAAGAAAAAGAAAAAGAAAAAGAAAAAAGAAAAAGAAAAAGAAAAGAAAAAGAAAAAGAAAAAGAAAAAGAAAAAGAAAAGGAAAAAGAAAAAAGAAAAAGAAAAAGAAAAAGAAAGGAAAAGAAAAAGAAAAGAGAAAGAAGAAAGAAAAAGAAAGAAAGAAAGAAAGAAAGAAAGAAAGAAAGAAAGAAGAAAGAAAGAAAGAAAGAGAAAGAAAGAAAAGAAAGAAAGAAAGAAAGAAAGAAAGAAAGAAAGAAAAGAAAGAAAGAAAGAAGAAAGAAAAAAGAAAGAAAGAAAGAAAGAAAGAAAGAAAGAAAGAAAGAAAGAAAAAGAAAGAAAGAAAAGAAAAGAAAAGAAAGGAAGGAAGGAAGGAAGGAAGGAAGAAGGAGGGAGGTAGAGAGGGAGGAAGGAAAGAAGAATGAGGAAGGTAGACGAGGGAGGAAGGAAGGAAGAAAGGAAGGAAGAAGGACACCGCCTAGTGCAAAGAGAATGTGGAGCAGATATAAACAGATGGTGGAACAGAAGAGGAAGCAAGATTGCTTCTTTTGACGGCAGTTTGTGGTTCGATCAGTTTTGTTGTAACATTGAGCTGCATTGTTAGATAAAAAAAGACGGTTTAAATTTAGCTGTATGTTAAAGATAAGGGGTGAAAAGCTATATGTTAGAGGGCAAATAACAACGTGTAGGGAAATGTTAATTTTCAGTTGCTCTAAGAATCACTAACAATAATTCAAATATAGATGCAGAGCATATTCTGGAGAGTGTTAGAAAAGAACCATATCTTTATTGTCCATTATTGGAACTGATTTTGTCTAACTAAACTGCAAATGAATGAATACTTTAGATATTTAATCCCTCATTACTGGCTTTTTTTTTTCTGCTACATGTCTAACTCCAAAACAAAATGAAGACCATATTACTTGTCAGAGAACTCCCGTTTTGTAATTCAGCTGCATTTCCATATGTAAGTGCTAATACATTATGGATAAAAACAGAAAACATGGAGGCAGAGGGGATAGAAACTGCTAGAAATACTCTCTTTGAAAGAGCTTTCCCTTCTTTTAATCTGTTTAGATTTTTTTGGTAGGGTTGCTGTTTGTGATTCACTTGATGAATTGATCTAACTTAATATCCTTGAATTCTGGGTGCAGTTCTTACATGGAAGCTTAGCAAAATTCACATTTTCCCACTCCATGTCACTCTCATACTTCTTTCCTCATTACTTTCCTATTTTCTCACATTTGCTTGGAGAGAAAATAAAGAGATTGGTCTTCCTTAAGTACATCCAGACATTTGTTCTTTTCTCTTCTAGATCACCTAAGTGTTGTCATCTTGTGTATCTAGTCATCTTGCTGCTCTCTGTGGTTAACTACTGAACTGGTATTACAATTAGCAAGGTGTTTCCAAGTAGAATGTGAACCACAGAGAAGGAAAATGAAGACTAGAAGGGCTGAAATCAAGCACTGTGAAAAATAGACGTAAATTATAGCACTGTTACAGTGCCTCTTATGTTGTATAGTGATTTACGTTGTTTTTCTGGTTTATGTCCTGTGCAATATAATATAAACATATTGCTGACAGACATTTATTTTGTTATTATGTTAAGCAGTTCTGAGATTTCTATCTTCTTGCACTTCATGTAGTTACATTTATAACAGAATGGAAAAGAGATCTTGCAGAGGACACTTATATAGCTCTTAGAGATCACTTTCTAAGAGAAGTTGAATGAGCTGTCCCTGGATTTGTGCTCTAATCTGCATCAATTCCAACCCTAATGAACTTAAGAGTGGTTTAAGAGTGGTTTATTGCAAGCTTTTTGTTTGTTCCAAATCAGTTTGGATGAAATTAAAAGGAAAAATAAGCCACATGACTCCCTACAGTGATATAATAACAATACATCTTCAGTCATATGGAGAGTTTAATGAGGACATCAATTCTTTTTTCTTCTTCTTCTTTTTTTTTTTTCCTGGTATAAGATACAGAAGTGATTTAACAAAAAATCTTGCATATGAATTTAATAATGAATATATTGATTCAAAACAGTAATTTAGGTAGTTTCTATGAGTTTTTCTATTTGTATGTTTCACTGAAGAATCTATTTATAGTAATGGAGCATTCAAGGAAAAGCTAATTTTCTGTAATAAGAGATGCTTTACAGCCTTGTTTGCAGAAAGATATAGCTGCATCTATTTATACTGGAAATAGCTGCTACTCTGTAATCATATAGAGTTTTAAAGGAAGACAGAAGAGGAAACCAAGGTCTAAGGAGTCTGGATTTCACAAGTGAAGCACTGAAGAGATGAAAAAGATTTAAACAGAAAGGTATTAAAATAATTTATGAAAAGCATTCAGCTACTTTCTTTAATATCTGCATTGGATGACAAGGAATTGATCTTTCTTAAGAAACAGTAGTTTGACTGGTGACTTATCCCACTTGATTCTGTTTCACATTCCAGAAGGAAATGATATATGTAATTGCAAATAATTTGAAATTCTAGATTGACTTTGTGGGATATCTCATATACTGCTTAATTTAAATAAATTTATATTCCAATGTTTAAATCTGTAGATTATTAGAAGATTAATATCTTCTACTCTTTCATATGTAACTTCCACAAAAATGACCAGCTTTCAAATATGAAAGGCAATTTCATGATTGTTTGCACTACTTGGGGTGGAACAAATTTTTTCAATTATTGCTGGAAAACGTAAGAAACAGAATAAAATTCAAAAGTACATCACCCATTTTGTTCCATAACTAATTTGATGTAAACTGCAGTCACATTCTCACCTGAGTCAAGTCTCAGCTTATATGAAGGTGCCCGTATTTTATAAGTTATGAATTTGAGTTATGTTATGAATTTATGTTTTCTGAGTGCATTTGACTTAGGCATATATGAGGGAGAAGATGAGATCAGAATGACATTCGTGTAGGATAGAGCTAATGTGTAGGGAATACAGGCTGCCCCAACCTCTCTGCTATGACCAGTTGATAACCCTTCCAAATACCAGTATTCTATCTTTAACTAGAATCACAGAATTGAAGAGGTTGGAAGAGACCCCTAGAGATCATCTAGTCCAACCCCCGCTGCTGATGCAGCTCCCTACAGCAGGCTACAATTCAGAAACATTAAGATTCTACAGAGCCAGGATTCATTTTATGTCACAAATGCTATGAAATATAGATCTGCTCAAAATGCTCAGTTCTCAGGTCTTAGTAATGGTGTTAGTACTCTGCTTAAGATTTTACTCTGCTCATTAGATTTATGTGCCAAATTAACAAAACATGAATTTGGTCATCAACTTACCCCTATCTCATGATATCAGATAAAATTTTAGTTAATGAAGCAGCTGCTAAGTACCACTGATATGCTTTAAAATATACATATTTTTATTTTGCAGGGTTTTCTACCTCAAATATGACTCTATTGTATAATTCTTACCACAGAGTAACAGGACACAGATTAATGCCAAATGGAAGAGACTATGTTAGAAAGAGAGTTGGATAAGTGTCATATAAATTAGTTGTACTAACAGAAGACAAAGTATCTTTCTTATGTTGAATGGTTAAAAAGGTTTTATTTTTGTAAGACTAGTTATTGCTTGCAGAAGGAGTTTAAGTATGAACTGTAGTTCTGGAAGCCATTTTAGCCAGCAGTTCAGCTGACTGCTATTGGAGCAGTCAACAAACCATGTAATTTCCCAGAATAATAGTTGGCAAGTTCCTGATACTCATGGCATGTTCTTGAATCGTTTAAAAATGGGTCTTTGCAATGGCAGATGTTTTGTTAAAATATCCATAGCATAAGGTAGAGTTTTTGTATTTCTAGGTGAATTTCCTTTTTGTGTTTAGTTCATTAATAGAAACTGTAGTTTGAACAGCTGTGCTAAAATTCAGATAAATAGTTTTTGGAGGAAAATGGATGGTAACTTTACACAGAATATCAGTTGGAACTAACATATAAATTAAAAATAAAAATTGGACTAGGTATAGTTTCTTAGGACTGCAAATCATTTTGCTGATGTAGTTACAGAATATTAACTTGGTATATACTTCAGACAATGTATTTGCTGCTTAATTATTAATCTTGTCACCTATCACATGAGAAAGGTTCTTTTGACAGTTTATCATGAAATTTCTCATTTCTCACTTTTGAAGCTATGGGCTTTCTGCATTAAATGTCTCTATTTCCCTTATTTCCATTCATACTTAACTGCAGGACATTGACTGTAGTCAGTATTATATACATATACATATACATATACATATACATATACATATACATATACATATACATATACATATACATATACATATACATATACATATACATATACATATACATATACATATACATATACATATACATATACACATACACATACACATACACATACACATACACATACACATACATATACATATACCTATACATATATATAATTCTAGGTTGTTCATTCTAAAATCTCTTATCCTCAACCTTCTTGACTTGTGTCCCTGGAGCAAGTCATAAGTAGTGCTTTTGTTTTTAGCATGTTGGTATCCAGTCACCACTGACCTGACCAAGTGTAGTAGTACCAGATGCTGAGGAAGTCATCTAGTTGCCAACATGACATCAACAGGAGTTTCAGCAGTACCATAAACTTTTACAGTCAGATTTCTTGTGTGAGGTTCTTAACATCTTTCTGTTAGCAATTGTACTGCGTCAGTGGAGGCTTTTCTTTTTGATGAATAGGGTGTAAAAATGCTTTCCACATGAGGGTATGCTCGGTTACAATAGACAGCCAAAAGATGTCTTTCTTATGCCATTATTTAAAAACTGAAATACATAGCTAGACTTCACTCATGGTGCATGGTACATGTCTTCATGGACTCAAATTCTGAAATAATTAATTTTATGTAGACAGTGCACCCTTCTGGTCAGCAAGAGAATTTCTAAGCCAAGAACATTTCCTATGAACGATGTTTGGACAAGCCCATAAACTAAACTTGAGTATCTTCTTGAGAAAGTAAATGTAACCTTGATTCAGCTGTGCATGTGTTTGCTATAACACTGAGTGATTACCTAAACAAACTGACCTATATGTTCCTATCTCCTGAGTAAGTTGCAAAGGTCACTGTTGAGGCCTGGATCTGAGGATACTTTTTTCTTGTACTTCCTGCCTCCATTTTAAGCTCTCTCTCTCATCTGAACGAGATTATACTCACCATTATGTACTATGCTGTGACAGTTTTGTTGAGTGTGCAGTGGTATGGAAGCATGCAGAGGTAATGCCAAGCAGAAAGATCGCTGAAAATTGGAGACAAACAAGATTTTTGGGTCTTGGTTCTTTCAAACATAAGTAATCTAGTTTTAGGTTTACTCTGCCCTGCAGTGGAAGGTGACAATTCCATCTTGTGTTGCATGTGCTGATAAGTACTACGAGGCAACGATTGAATAAAATACACAGAGAAACTTAGTTCTCCCTACTATACACTGAAAGGACAAAATAAAACTCCGTCTTGCAGGAATGCTGCACCAGCACTTACATTCAGAGTATTTATATATCCTGTTACATGGGAGGGTTATAAAAATTAAGGGTGCCTCAAGGCTAGTAACATGAAAAACACTACAAATACAAATGAACAAAATTGTACCACCAATATTGTTATCTTCTCCATGAACTTTTGAAATATTAAAATCTCAACTTTACTGCTCAACAGTTCACTCCTCTAGGTTTGTTTTGTCTAGCTTTGCATTTCTTAGTGATTTTTTTCCCCCTCATCTTCCTAGCGAAGAAATAACCTAAAAAATAGAAAGCTTATATGCATTTTAAAATATTCTCTCTAAATATTTGTAATATCTCTTATAGCAAGAAACATCATGTTCCAGTAGCCCAAAAATGGATGGAAACTGGATGTTTGCCAAACCCATAAATTTCCTACTGAGGCATGTTGTATGTTCTTATGTCACCTGAAACACTGAAACTGTCATTAAACTTTCCTACTTTCCTTTCCTACTATGTATTTTTGAGACAAGTCAGAACATCTTAAAATTCATAATCTTAGAGGTCTCCTGTGACACTGAGATCTCAAGTGATTCCTGAGATAAAGGTTTAGAAATAATGTAATGCATAATGCAAGAAATAGGAACAATGTAGTTGTTTCAGGAATATTTAGTCAGAAACTCTTCTGTAAAAACCTCTTAAAAAAGCTATGGAATACTTTATTTATGGAATATTTTTCTTTTGTGTTTCTTTATGGATACTGTGTAGACTAACTTAGCTTTCTAAAATGTGTTTGCACACTAACTGAAGTCATTAAAAACATTTTTGTTGTTAGTTGTGTATAGACTTATAATTAGCGACATGTTCAAGATGTAAATTAAAAATGCTTGAAAACTGACTATGCTTAAGAGCTGGATGTCATGTTCATGTAGACAAAATCTAAATGGTATGGATATGTAAAGATGTGAAGGATGGATCAGACAATGGACTTGACATGAATGATGTCTGGTGTGCCCTTTTCCTCCATACTACAGCAGTTCTTACATCCTGCTTTGCTTCCCATTGCGTATTGACAAGAAACAGATTCTGTCTTCAAATGGCAGATGGACTGAGGCACTAAATATCTACTGCCTTGACTTTTCTTGGTTTGTTTGAAATGGGTCATCTCTTTATTTTTTTTACTTCATACTCTGTAGTGTTTTGCAGAATGTGAGATTTTATATCAACAAAATAAATATTTATAGAAAATGTCACCAATTATGAGTATACATCTTCCAATTGAAGCACACTGAAATTGTTAACCAGAAGTCAGAATAAGTACAGTTGACAATGAAAAAAAATCTAATTGCAGTAAACTAAAAAACACATGGTGAAACTGAACACTCATGGCCAAATACAGCTAGTATAAAATATAGTTGTCCTTTCACTGAGTACACGTGTATCCAAGAGGATATACATGTACATCTTTTGTACGTAAAGCTTTGTGCTATAGATGACACATAAGCCAAAGCACTTTGAATATCCACGCAAGCTTTGCTTTTTAAAAATTTTATTTTGTATTTTGCCTCTTTAGGTACCCAAGCCCCCTGCATTATCAGGCAGAGAATATAAGAAGAGCAGAAGGAGACAGATTCACATTCGGGTTTTGTTCCCAAGTGCAGCCTAGGAAGTAATAGCTTACAAAAATGGAGCACAGTAACAAAAGATGTTGACAGCATACTATAGTCTGGTTTAGGGCAGAAGAAGTGAAATAAACAAGAAGAATTATAGTTGTATGTATTATTGCACTCACTTGCACCAAGGCTGAATACTTCTCTTATAGCAAGGCTCAGAAGGACAGGCAGTGTTTAAAATTGAATAAGTGTAATTAAGGAAATATAGATTTTTTTATGTTATGTTGTGACTTTTTCTAGAAAAAAAAAAGCAGCCAAATAAAGCAATCAAATCAAACTGCACACTTTTTCCCTGAGGTTTGGTGCTAAATCTAAACTAAAGAAAGTGAAAACTAAGATGATTATGATGAAAAATATAGTAAAAGTCACCTACTTTCCCCATTTTTACTACTCAGTGTCAATGGCCTTCAGTTAAGCAAAATAGCTTTAATTCTGTTATGATCTCACAAGGGAGATATGATTTAGTGTTAGTATGTTTTCTCCTGTTTATTCATACACTTCAGTGTCAAACACCTTTTTTTTTTTAAAATAAACAACAAACAACAGAACTCCAGTTGAGAAATAATGAAATCTGGAACAATAGTAAAGCAAATAAAGAAGCCGAACATACTATTTAAATCATATTCTGTCACAAAATATATTTTGTTTAAAATATATCCATTTATGAAAATTTCAATCAATTATATGGCTTCATTTCAAAGTGAAGGCTGAGTTGCCCCAATAAATATCTCAAAAGGAGCAGGAGGACTTCTCTTTATCTTGATACAGAACCACAGACAAGTGTGTTGGGAATCCAGACAAAAGAATTATTAGACTGATAGTTTATCAGAAGGAGAGCAGCTATGTAGCATATAATTTTAGCTGACAAAGCCTGTAGTTACTGAACAACAGTCAGAAAACAAATGGGATATTAGATGCAGTAGAAGTAACTGAAGAATATAGAAAACAGTTCCACAGTTGCTTCCGTCATTACTGTTCCTCATTCACAGAGATTTTTGTTTATCTTTTGAAAACAAATTTATTTTCTGTTTAGTGATCACATACATTTGTTATGAATAAAGAGCCAAAGAGGAACTGCTGTATTTAAAACCAGTCTCAAACTCCAATTATTCTTGACTCATGCTCATGATTCATTTGTGGATTCTCATACATGCAGTCGCAACTGCTTGGTGGCTCATAAATCCCTTTTATTACCCTGCATGGTAAGGTTACCAATTGAGAAGATGGATATTGCCTTAAGTGGAATTGACTGAAAAGTTGAGTGACTTCTTACATTCATATTGTTACTTTTCAATGTGAAAGTTATAGATGATTGTGAACTCAAGAAGATGGTAAGAGAAATGTAGGTCAAAATAAAACAATAGCACATTTCTGCATCTGCATAATAAAAGCTAACTTCCACTCTGGTAGGTTGTGCATAGAAGGTGAAGGGTCTCTACTGAAACATGAACCATATGTTTTTAATCCACCACATATTTACCCTTTTTTTGTGAATTAGCAAGAAAAAGTCACTTCACTGGGGACAAAGTAATGCAAGGTACCAAGAATGACTGTGGTATTATGGTGAGGAAATAACCAATCAGAGCTTTAAAATTATATATAGTTTACTAGCTTTGTTTCTCATAACAATGCCCATTTTGTTTTTGTGATTATTGTATAGCCAGTATTTAATACAGAATAAGGCTATTGAAGCCTGACTATTATCATGTTTTCTTACTGTTAGCCTGAGCTTCTGGAAGTAGCCACCTTTATCAAACACATTTGCACATGTACCAGGCATTCTAATAAATTCTATAGGGACTGTAAGGAAAGATAGGTCGCACTGCTGACAGATTTTCCTAATGCTGCTCAATGGTGCTCAGGAATGGAAAAACCAAGAAGAGTGATTTGGAAATATATACTGTAATTGCTAATTTAGGACTTCTGTCACCTCAAACCACCCTCAGGTTAACTTAGGGAGCATTCTACATTCACTTCACAGGGAGCATTCTGCATTTTATTTCAAACACCCAAATGAGGAATAAGATCCTGAAGGGGCGGAGAGGTCAGCTACTCTGTAGAGTTTTGCATGTCTCTAGCCCTTTTTGAAGCCTCTGCATATTGCCATATAAAGCTTTAAAAACAGTGGGAATAATTGTATGTTCTGTTTATCACTTTGTCTTCCTATATGTCACGACTTTTCTATCTGAATGTCTAAGATAGGCTTTCTTATCTCAATTTTTCTCTTGTAGCTAATATTATATTACAAAGCACACAATTATTGTGTGCAAAGATGAACTTTTAAAGGAAACATATATATGTCTAGAATTATCATTAGCTTGACTCAAGCATCAGAAACGAAGTGAAACTAAGGGAATGTCAACACATGTCAAAGCGCCTCATGCTGAAATATGCTGAGTTGAGATGTCCTTGGAATCTCATGCAGAAATATTAGTTTGTATGCAGCCATGGTATAGCTGTGTTATGTATAGTGTTCCAACAGACCTAATCATCCTGAGAGGAATGTCATAATGATGTGACAAAAATATTCATGGTTCTGGAGTTAGCTCAGGCATCTCTTCATCATGCTAGGATGTAAGATGTAGACATAACCTTAGTGACTCATGATATACAGGAAGTCAGATTAGATAGGTGACCTGGAGGCCAGCTTGGGTCCTCTGTTCTATTAATCTATCTACATATCAGAACAAGCCATAAACATATTGGAGGAAGCAGTAAAATAGCTCAATTAAACACCACATTAAGGGAACAAATTTCCACAAGCCTAGACATAAAAAAGGGGGGAAAAAAAGAGAGAGAGATAGTCAGAGAAAGAGAGAGAGAGAGAAACAAAGGCATTCAAAGTTTTGTGTTTAGATAAGGTCAGAAAAATAATATATATATGTATATATATATATACTTATATATAAAAGAGAAAGACTCAAGATACTAATACATTTCTTTCTTCTAAGGTTAATAGAGAAACTGAAATTATTAAACTTATCAAAACATTTCTATGAGGAAACGGAAAAAAAAAACCCGAAAAAAAACCCCAGAAAATCTGAAGCACAATTTCTTTTTCATAGTTTTTTATCCTTCCTGTGTTGCACTTTACTACTGTTTTATATATTATTCCTTATCATCACAGTATTGAACTCCTTCCAATAATGTATTAAGCAGCATAAGTAACATCTGCCACATGCTCATTTCCACACCTCCTGCCCAATCACAGATGCACAAGAAGTATTTTGGTTTAGATTCATTTCAGTGATGTATTCATATTTGCTACATGATATATTAGAAGTTGAAAAATAAATGCTGGGGAAATGAGTTTTGAGTACAAGTTGGCATCTTCATGCCTGGGAAGGACATTGCGTACTT
Source organism: Cyrtonyx montezumae (assembly GCF_038088225.1). Classification (NCBI taxonomy): domain Eukaryota; kingdom Metazoa; phylum Chordata; class Aves; order Galliformes; family Odontophoridae; genus Cyrtonyx; species Cyrtonyx montezumae. Next base: position 9,853,952 of record NW_027071992.1, on the reverse strand, counting down.
TTCAATTCCCCATGGAAATGCCTGTACCTTACACAGGCAAATATCTCACTTTTTCTATCAAGTTCCATTGTTTCAGACACTGGAAGTTATTAAAGGAAGACTGGAGCTTTAGGTGATAATGCTAACAAACTGGCTTGGATTACTGAGTTCTTCTAAATATGATATGCTGTTATCTTTTCTGTAGAGAATGGGATGTTGGTATGAGTTGTTAGTATTACTGAAAGGACAATCTGTAACGTTTTATACCAGCTGCTGTATCCTAGGCACTTAATGTTTAATGTTCAACTGGACAGTGATGAGAGTTTCAGTAACTGAGGCTATATCATTATCTACTAGTATATGACAACATTACTTTGACGGTGACACTCCAGAAAGCTTAGTCTGGAGATAATACACAGTGGAAGAGATTTGCCTCAGTAAAGAAACACAGCAACATTCCCAAACATCTGACAAAATATTGATCACTTTTGGCTATGAACACCTTCAGTAAAATAAGATTAAATTTTATAAAGGCTTTCCTTGCCAAACAGTTGTCCAAGATCAATAGTTATTTATCTAGCAGCTGATTTAGGCTACTATGCTATTAGAGATAGGTCATGATAAGTAACCTTGTTCATGTCCTTTTCTGATACAAAATGTCACTGATTTTACTTCAAGAATTATGGTATATAAGCAGGTGAAAATGTCCTTGCAGTTACAATATGCTTGTTTTCACAATTTAATGTACTTTTGTCTGAATAAATTTTTGCTTCTTTGTGTAGAGAGATATACCTGTGTTAATAATCATACTGTTAGCTGATCTGCTTGTGTATGCTAAGTGCACAGCTCTGTAAAGTCAGCCAAAATGTAGACAGACAGACAGTTTTGGAAACACAGGCTGTATGAAACTGTATGGGTCTTTAACAATAATGAAACATTACTATGAAAAAAATATTTTTCTCTTCTAATTCAAAAATTTATATATAATATATAAACGTATATATTTAGTTATGACTGCCTTTTTTTAGCTCTGCATCCTGCTCGTTTTGTTTTGTTTTGTGATTTGTGATTTGTGATTTGTGATAACTCCACCCTTACAGTTTCTTCAGTTTAGAAGTATTCACATTCCTTCTATTAAGAGGATGTTTGAAGAACTCAGCATTTATATTTGAAATGAAAAAGTTCCCTCTAGAATTTCCATAATTAGACCAAAGAAAAAGGATCAGTGAAGAACTTCTAATGTCTCTTCAATAGAATAGAAAAAAAACCATTACAAAATAATAATAAAAAAATACAAACTATTTTTGTTTGTATAGCAAAAGAAGTTGCATTAGATAACACAGATGCAAACTTTAAGTGGTTTAAGCAATGGATAAAGCATTCATAAACACCATGGGTGACTCCTTGACATATTTCTAGGAAGGCCTCTGACAGGAAATTCATATAGTCACAAATTCCGGAATACCAGGATCTGTTCTCTGTCATGCTTCCATGAGAAAGTGCTTTCCTTTTTCTTCTTGTGACTATTTAGTCCCATTGTACAACAACCAGATGACCATTAGAGATGCTGAGTCAAGCCTTTCACAACGTATTGCGTAACACTTAAAAACAATAGTCAAGTAAAATAAATATATATTGCATTGTTATTTTAACGAAATATTCGATTCATGTTCGAATCATGAAATGTAAAAGTTTATAGAAATAACACGTTTTTGTAGAAGAGTCCCTCCACAGAACGTATCAAGAGCATGACAGTGCAATGAGCTACCTTCAATTAAATTTAAGCTGAGCTCATTCTATCACTGTGCATATAAACGCAGGAAACAGTCAAGTAGGGACTACTTCTGCTGGCTTTCAAAAGTGTACTTTTAGCATTCAAGATGAAGAACACTTGTTAACACATAAGTGATTTCCAGATGTTTACTGCTAACTGGCTGCTCAGAAGTGTATGTGTAAAAGCTGCTAATAGAGTAGAGAAAGTTTAGATGGTCAATTTTATCTATGTGTGATTAAATATCAAGAACAAGGGGAAGTGGTTTTAAACTAAAGTAAGGGATATTTAGAACAGAAGTCAGGGGGAAGTTCTTAACTGAGAGAGTGGTGAGATACTGGAACAGGATGCCTGGAGAGTTGTGGATGCTCTGTCCCTGGAGGTATTGAACACCAAAAGATGGGACAGAGTCTAGCAGCTGGCAACTGTACCTGAGGTTGGAGGGTTGGAACTTGATCCTTGAGATTCCTTCCAACTCATGATATTCCGTGATTTTAGGATATCTTCTTAGATTTAGGTCTGATCCTACCACCTGGTATCCTAGAATAATCAATTGTGAGACATAACAACACTGCTTACCTTGATAGATAAATGTAATGATATAGAGGCTTACATCCCAGATTTATCAGATATTTTGTATTTTTGAATAATTTCTTTCTTGGTGATCTTTTATTGTTTGCAGAGCATTTTTGCTTCTTTTCCCAAAGAATAATGAGCATGGTATCTTAGCATTATGAACTAAAATCTAGGTGAAAAGACCAAAGTAGGTCATCACACTTTTTAAAAAATACTTTAATAGAAGATACTGGAACCTCAGCCTTATGGAAAATCAGATCTAATATAAAGCTGCGTTACTGTAGACTCAGAAACCAAATTTAGACACTCATCTTTCAAACTCTTCACTAATTTTCCTTTCATGTTTTCATTTTTTATAAGCTTATTGTAGTATATCTCTTGGTTTTCCAGCTCTTTTGAAACTATTGGAAAAAATATGATACAACTCCAATACTAATTGTTTTCATCTTGGAATATTACTCATCTTTTCAAAGAAAAGAATCATTTCTAGGCAACATTGTGTTCCTTATTTTCAAAATTGTTTATTGGCACTATCTCACTTCTATATATACAAGCCAAGGATGAGTAGCAGTATGCGTCCAAATGTATTATTCGTTTATACCATCTGTGCAAATTGTACAGCATTAATGTACTGAATGAATGTGTTGAAATTCTTGGAGTGCCATCTTCTATTTTTCTTTAAACGTACATATTCACACCTACCTTGCTTTTTTATCCAAAAATTTGAGAATCTAGAGCAAAGTAGATGAGCAGAAGGAATGTTCTCAGCTACTTGATTTTCCATCCATGAATTTCTGTACTTGAGAAACTCTTTTTCAGTCTTTGCTCCTGGGCAGGGAAGAGTTTTTCATGTATTTCATGTGAAATAAAATCTAAGGTGTTTATGCCTCACATGAAAAAATAACTTCTTGATTTAGGATTTTGCCATAGTTTCCATGTGATATTTTAAACATAAAAAATCACATTTTGTGATTTTTTTCTGTAGGGAGTGGAATTACTTGCTAGCCAGTTTATTTAAGTCAGTGTTTCCAAAATAAGAAAGATATCCAAGATCAGAATGAGAAAGCATTAAACCTGTGTAACCAGTGAAGATGTTGAATCTATTTGCTCCTCTAATTCAGAAGAATCCATAGCTGGAAATGAAAAAGAGAAGGAAAGTAGAGGCCAATAATAGCAGACCTCCCACAGGGAGTACAGTCTTTCTCTTGTTCTTTCCATTACAATGACTTGGAATGACAACGGAAATCATGATGTATCATTACTTGTGACTGTCTACTCCCTGGAATGATGGTCAATGACACATTATTACTAAAATTATTCCCTTATTTTGCAAATGAGGAATATTTTTGAAGGATACTAATTGATAATAAACTTATTTACAGGATGTTAATGTACATTGTTAACTGAAATTTTTCTTTGTTTAAACACTAATAGTATTACCAGTGTACTTCTTTTGAGGCAGCTCTAGAGAGTAGAGAATGACCAATGAAAATGATCTGCTGCACAGAAATTGGCAACAAGTGTCATTTCTCTTACATGAAGTTGGACTTAAACCTGAGTTACAGAAATATTTCAACAGTGTAGGTCCATTACGGGGAAAATGTCCCAAATAACAGCTGCAAGAAATTCAGTCACTCTTCCTTATTTCATACAAGTAAGGCCTGTAGGTGAGCAGCCCATTATTTCTAATGTAAAAAGAGGCTACCAGATAGCACTATAGAGGGTAATATGGGATCTGGTCTCAAGGTACACATGGAGTTAGCAAAAAAACCTGTAAGACATTCAGTATTAATGTTTCTGACTGTTTTTAGCCAAGTCCCACTGATTCTGCCTTTCCTTCATCTCTGCCACTGGATAATTACCTCCTAATTTCTGCTACTGACTGCTTTCCCCAGCTACAGCACAGCTCATTATTTTGGCCTCTGTTCTACATTGTGCCTCTCTGAGAGTCAGTGCCGTAGATTATAAATCATTCAAGGTCATGACTGTTAGTTTTGTGTGTTTTCTATCAGGGAAACAAGACTGACCACTAATTATTGGTATTAGATCATATTAATTACTTTCATAAGCTTTTAAATTAATTATTCACTATGGTGTGTTTATTTAACCTGAGCATACATTAAAATGAAAGTTTGAGTAATTGCATCCTTTATTTGACAGGCGCACTGCATAAAATGTGTAGTTTGAGTAATTTATATACAGAAACCAGAGTGTCACTGACAACTCAGTGCTCAGCTTTTAAGAAAGATAGAATTCAGAAACTGAAATTACTTTCGTAAATCAACAAAATGACCCAACAAAAAGGAGTCAGATTGGTTCAGGCCCAGAGTAAGGAACACATTCTAGCAGTTTTGCCTGACAACCTGACTTTCCACGTAAGATTTGAAAAAAAAAAAAAGTGCACTTAGTGTTAAATATCAATGTGGAAACCCCAAATACATGCAGTTAACGGAATATTTTTTGCAGGTCTTTCAGCACAAGTCAAATAAGAGATAGAAATGCTTCTTTGCTGAAGCCAGTTTTGCATTTTTTTTTTTGTTTGTTTTTATTCCTGTGACAAAACTCATCTCCCAGAAGTAATAAAACCACTTTGCATAAAACTTATATTAGGAGCTTTGGATGTTGTCATAACAGACTTTTCCTTCTGTCTGATCCTGTGCATGCTACCAAAATTGCAGTGAAATCCTGTGGCAGTGAAACAAAATGAAGGCACATGAGTCTAGCTTTAGTCTAAATTTTCTTTCACCTGTTTCAACCATTGAAATGTGCTCTCCCTGTCTGGAAAGTGTAAAGTAACTTCAGACACTATATACTCGTGGCATAAGCAACAAAATAAGACAGACAAGATATGTTCTTCACAACTGTCAGTGTCAGAGACAATTATATTTTAAAGATTAATTAGAATGAATGCTAGAGAGGGATACAAAAAAAATTGCCCTTGACAGTTTAGAGAGAGGATACTGGAACATTTCAAAAGCAAAGGAAAATATGCCTTGACAGATTAAAGAGCACAGCGTCATGCTTTGCTTTTCTCAAACTGCTCTTTTTCAGATGGATTGATGTGTTACAACCATTTCAGAAGACAGACCAGACTATGTGATAGAAACAAAATATCTGAGTGAATCTGGTTTGACTTTTATGGAGAAGGAAAGTGTTTATTTCCCTTGTCAGTAGACTGGAAGAATTAGACAACTATTGGCATATGGCTTATCTTAAATGAGCACCATTAAGACAAAAATCAAGTGGGAAAATTACAAAACAGATACCAAAGCAGCACAGAGTTGAAGAGGGTGGCTTCAGGATCTTCAATCACTTCAATTACTTCAAACTCCTTCCCCCCATTCACTCAAGCAACTGTGTTTTACATGATTATGTCCTTTCCTAAAGCTTGCTACTTCAAGTTAGTCACTGTTTACATTGGTTATTTTCAGACTGAGCTGTAGTTGCTGTTGTTTTTGTGTGCATTGAAGTGCTTATCAGATTAGAAGTCACACAGGTTGGAATGATCTGTCTATAATTTTCCAGTGACAAATTTTACAGCTAAATATCAGTACTTTTAGACTACAGCTCCACTGATACACAAAGAGGTGATGCTCAGTGGAAAGATTGCATTTTAGTAATGCAGCTATCTTTCCAGGCAGAGCCTTCATTAATAACAGAAATGTCTAATGAAGGCTACTGACAGATGGCTTCTTGGTCTGCTCTTTCTTGCCTCTCAGATCAGCTCACATCACAAATAGTATCCATCACATACCATTTTCAAATCCAGGAAAAAATGGATGTATGTGTGTCTCTGTATTTCCTACTAAATAAATGTTGGATTTTTTTTTTCTTCGAAAACATCTTATTCCCCAACACTGCATGTAAATATACCATCAATGCCAAAGTGATCGCCAGCACTGTATAATGATTGAACAAATTTTATTTATGGAATACCAAATTCAGGGCAGCTCAGGTCCTTACCATACAAGATCATTATGATGGATAGCTTAAACTTAAAAACCCACACATCTAATCTATTTAAAATCTGATTAGAGTGCAATATTTTATTTCATTCATCCATTTTCTGACAGTTAAATCTATCAAATAGAGAGAGACACATCTATTTTGCTGGCTATCTTGTGATACCAAATCTCCAATTTGTTCTAATAGTAGCGTACATATGTATATATTAACATACATGATTAATTACAGATAAGGAAGACCACTGCTTACATAACAAACTATGTTGGTGACTTGAGTTTCCAGTGGAATGAAAGCAATAGAAAAGTGGAAAATTTTATAAAGCATAGCCTTCGCTTTCTTCTTGTCAAACATGAAATTATTGATGACAGTAAAAAATGTATTCACCGATGTAGAATTTTACATAACTATCCATAATGATAAATAAATAAATGAATAAATAAATAAATAATTTTTTTTTTTGTGTGTGTCTCCTAGCAGGAGTATATGAGTACTTTTAGATTTCTTTAAGTTTGATTAGTGGATATTGACATCCATGCGCAATAATGTCATGAAATTGTGTTTGTGACATTTTTAGCTCAGGATACACTTATTTCAAAGGCAGTCTTACTAAAGAAACAAACAGGAAAGGTATTCTTCCACACTAAAAGTTGGGTTAAGGTCTAGTAATCACTTTTGTCTGTGAAAATTATGCTTACCTGAATTGTTCTCTCTGGTTCTGAACAGTTAAAACATATAGCAAATCCTGTTCTGTAGGTCAGAAAGTATATTCAAAGTACAAAGGCTGCTCCAAAAGTAATGTTGACCCACAGTTTTAGAGGTGGATATTGGCAGTATGGCAGTAGAGGTTGAATTTTCACGTTTTCACATATCCCATTATATGCTGTGGCAGATAGCAGCAGAAGGGCAGTCTGACAAAATGGCATCTGACACAGAAGTGCATATGAAGCAAAGGTGTGTGACTGAATTCCGCCATGCAGAAAAATGGCACCCCCTGACATTCATCGCTGCTTGCAGTGTGTGGTATATTGCGGCAGTGGTGACAGCAAGAGGGGGTCGTCTCCACTGGTGCAAACTTTTACAAGCAAAGCACGCTCTTGTTCATTGCTGAAAACATTGCATAGCTAATGGTGGTAAAAGCTGAAAACTAGTGTTCAGTAGCTGAGAATGTTTTCAAACAAATAGACACATTGTGCTCTCTGTCTTTTACTTTCCATAAACATAAATAGGAGGCATTACTTTTGTAGTGATCTGCACGTAGTAAGTAACATCTTCAGCACTGGGTTTGGAAAGAAAGTGGTAAGAAGGAAGAAATTTTTAGGAGGCAAGAAGGGAAAAAACACAGAAGAATGGTGAAAAGATTTGCCTAGGTTGCAAAGAAAGTTCAGGTTTCTCTACTCTGTTTAGTGTCTTTACTGTCTTGATTGCTGACTGAAGTCAAATATTATGTTCAGACACTTTCTATTTAAATCCTACTAGATATGTGAAAAAAAAAAAACAACTTTGTAAATGTTTTGTTATTTGTGAAAGTTTCCTTATGCAAGAAGTTTAATGCCAGATGTGCTACTCTTTTTTCCACGAAAAAAAAAAAAAAAAGAAGCTGTAAAGGATGTCTGTGAGAATGAGAAACAGTGGTGAGAATATGAGCCAAATGCAGATTGCTATCTCCAACATAACTGAAGAGCACTTCGAAAACAACTCTGAAAGCTTTCCTCCATTAGAATATGGAGAAAAAACCTGGATAGAGCATGAGGAAGTAAGTTTAGACACTGGATTAAATAAAAGTTGTCTCAGACCTCCAAGATAATTAATTGTAAAATTTACTGTAGAACACTTTAGATGCTTACTTTCTGGTATCAGGGTTCCACTTAGAGTCAAGGGAATAATATTACTAGCTTTTAATAGAGGAGTTACTGAGATTCTGGTTTAAACACAGTGAAAATTACAAGTAATTGGTAACAGATTTACTGATACAGACAACAAATATTATTCCATCTCATTCTTAATACTGAAACTAAGATATTTTGCCTATAGTATTGTCACTGTAGGTTTCTTTCATAAAATAAGACTATATTACTCAACGAATTTAAATAACATTAAAAAGTAAACATAGTTGTCCTCTTATATACTATTAGTAGCTCATAATTATGCAATGATTCCATTGTATTACATATGGAAACTATCAATTCAAGAAAAAGCTTTCTCCTGACAAATGGAAAGTAAAAGTAATTTTCCCCAATACTTCAGTGTTTCTTATGTGCACATATTTCTAAACAAGATTTCTTGTTTGCAAGATAAATCTTAGCAGGTTATCTGAAGATATTTTACTCTGCCTTGTGAAGAAGCTTGTTTTTATACATATCAGAGCTTGTGATATGACTTTTAATTTATTTTACATTCTCCCTTAGGTTTGGTGCTAATGACCTCTGAATTTGGTTAAAGGAATAGAATTTTTAACTGTCCTATTAAGTCATGATGAAGTTTACAATAGCTAAGACATCTGTCTTGGATGTGGTATATATGAAAGATTGTTACCTCACAAATCAACCATCTATATTGCTTGAGAGAGATTAGGTAGAAGGGTTACTTTAAAGGCTGCTCTTTGGAAGAAGACATCAGGCACTCTTTTCATATGTACAATGGTTCTGTCTCTTCTGTAGAATGTATTCAGAGGTGACAATGAGGGAGATCTGGGTGGCCCACTGGGTATGGTAGGAGACTGTGAAAAAATTCACCTTTAAGATATTGATTTGAATTATCTGCTGACCTATTGTATTTTATAAAATTAAATTAAATCATTGTTAAATAGAGCAGAATTTCTAGGCTACTGAGTCCTAATACATCTGTTATGGCTCTATTATAGCTGTTAATCCCAGGAGTCAAGAATAAAGTGACAAGATATACTACTTGTGTTATAATACTTGCTCTAAATTTTCAGTGTCAGATAGTATTTTCAACCCTTCCCATCCCTGACATTTTGTATTGAAATATTCCATGTGAGCTGCTACATTAACTTGGTGCATTGAGCCCCCTGAGAGTTGAGGAATAATTGTTAGGTAGTTTATACATGTCATGTCAGACTATGTATTGGTTTTACAATACATAGTTTTACAATACAAACAGAAAAATGGTTTTAAAGAAAAACCAAATGCCAGATATAAGGAAGAACTAGAACCTAGAGCTGACTGCATCTTTGCTGACAGCTCCCTTATGCTCTCTTTCTAGTTCATGAAGCAAACACTGCAATTTTGTAATTATTTGACCTGCCTACTAAAGTAGCTGAAAATAGGGCTGCTCTCCTCGCACTAGCTTCACAGAATTACATGTAAGGCATTTTTCCAGGATGTGGGATTGAATATACTAAAGCTAGTGTCATATCAAGATCTCCTATCTTCTTGATTAGTATACCAAACAGTAATTCAGATGATTAACTACAGGGAGTGGTCACCTTCTTTTAAATATCATGAATTCTGCTCATAGAGATAACTTGCTAGGAATGGGATTTGTTTTGAGAGGAGTGTGGGAACTGCCTCCTACAGTTCCTACACTGTGCTTTCTTTTTGTCTGACTTTAAAGGGATTCCTACTCTGTGTAATGTTTCTGAGGTTACCTCTTTGTATACTCAGTATGTAGGGTTCCATTCCTACCTTCTGAAAAGTGAGCTAGATGTCTTATGATAAAACATCTTTAGTTCTAGAAAAGTACAGAGCACTGTGGAACAGGGCTATAAAATAAGTCATTTGGATGTCTTGTATGATAGAAACTCACCATCTTCACCTAACCTTTCAAAAGGATTGGCAGATTAGGGTAGATTGAGAATTGAGGACTGTCTGACCAGCAGTTCTCAGAGGGTTTGATGTGCAGAGAGTTGTGATCAGCACTGTAGAGTCTCACTGAAGGCCTCTAGCAAGTGGTGTTCCACAAGGATCAATACTGGGTCTATTCTTGTTTACCACCTTCATCAGCCTGGATGAAGGGATCCTCAGTAAGTCCACTGATGGTACAAGGCTGAGAGGTGTGGCTAACAGACCAGAAGGTGTTGCTGCCATTCAGCGAGACTTGGACATGCTGAAGAGTGTGGTGGAGAGGAACCTGATGAGGTTCAACAGGGCAAGTGCAGTCTTACATTTGGAGAGGAATAAGCACATGCATCAATACAGGGTATGGGATGACCTGTTGGAGGGAAGCACTACAAGAAGGACCCTGGTGCCCTGGTGAACAACAGGTTGGACATAAGCCATGCATTTGTGGCCAAGAAGGCCAAAGGTATCCTGAGGTATGGAGAGCAGGTCTAGAGAAGTTAACCTCACCTCTCCACAGCCCTGCTGAAGCCACATCTGGAGTACTCTGATTAGTCCTGGGCCTCTCTGTTCAAGGAAGTCAGGGAAATTCCAGAGAGAGTCCAGCAGAGGCCTACAATGATGACTGGCAGCCTGGAGCATCTCTTTTACAGGGAAAGGCTGGGAGACCTGGGATAGTTCAGTCTTGAAGAAAAAATTAAGAAGGGCTCTGATCATTACTTACATGCCTATATTTATCTAACCAGGTGTCAAGTGGATGGGGACAGGCTTTTTTTGGTTGTACACAGCAACAGAACAAGGGGCAATGGGCACAAGTACAGTAGTTCCATCTGAACTTGAGAAAGAGCCTACTTTAGGGAAAGCAAAGCACTGGAACAATCTGCAGAGAGGCTGAGGCATCACCTTCACTGGAAATATGAAAAACCCACATGGACACTTTCCTCTGCAACCTACTCTAGGGAACCTGCTTTGGTGGGGGTTTGTACCAGATCAAGCACATGCAACCCAAGGCCTGCAGCCTGCACTCAGCACACCCCAACTGGCACTGTGGTCCAGCCCCCTCCTTGTGCCATGTCCCCCCACTGCCACTGCGGGTCTGCCCTCTGAGAGGCCCAGCTTGGACTGTGTGTGCACTACCACTCTGCAGTGGTCAAACATTGGTGCCTGAGCTGCAGATGGAGTGTGGAGAGGGCACAAGGCAGTGCAGCAAAACATACAGCAAAGAGTTGTATGAGTTTTGGTTCTTTGGCTAAACACAGCCCTGTGAGCAGCAGAAAGCATGCAGCTGTGCTTCCCGTTTTGGTAAAGGAATTTGAGAACAGATTTCAAGATTGCAAAAATAATGATTTTTTTTCCCCCAGTATACTTGTGACTCCATTTTCAGCTGATGTAAATACATGATGGAACTTCCAAATGGAGTGTATAGAGTTGCAATCAGACATTCAACTCAAACAATGTCTCTTTACTTTTATAAGCTCCATCATACCAGAGAAATACCTCTCTCCCTTCACGGTCATGCCTTATTCATGTCATCGCTTTTTGACAGTATGCACATTTGTGAACAACTGTTTTCAAGGATGAAGCACAGGGTGAGTAAAATTTCATCAGAAATCTCTGATGAACACTTAAAGAACTCAGTAAGAATTGCAACCACTGACACTAAATCAGATAGTAAGGCATCAGTTTCACAAAAACAAGGTCACATATTGCACTAGTTCTTTTTATTGCTCTTTTTTTTCATTTTCATTTGTTTAAAAAATATTAAAAATTAAAACAAGTTTTGTTACTTTCATTCATTAACTATATTATACATTTTATTTTAATGTATTGGCCCTTGATGCCAGCGGCAGATGTTGGTGGTATGGCAGTGGAGACTGAACCTTCCACCCTGTATGCCAGTATGTGCTGTTGCCATGCTACAGATGGCAGCATGGGGCACCTTGACAGAATGAAGAATGAATGACATGGAAGTGAATATGAAGAAAACTGAATTCTTCCATGAGGAAAAGATGGCACCACTGACATTCATCAATGCTTCCTGAATGTTTGTAGAGATCAACCAGTGTTTGTGAGCACCGTGAGGTAGTTGATGGTGGAACACAATGTGGTGATAGCAACAGTGGGTCACCTCTGCTGGTACAGATTTTTATGAGTGCGGCATGCAGCTCTTGTTCATCATTGGCAAAAGTGCATAGCTAATTGTGGTGACTGTGTTGGAAAGTAGCATTTCATAGCTGAGATTTTGCTCTCTAAAATAGTGTCATTGTGCTCTTTGTATCAGTTGTAGACTCCATGTAAATAAATAGGAGGCATTACATTCAGAGTGACACTTGTATATGCAGCCGAAGACAATTTCTATTCACTCAGTGTAACACAGGCAAGCCAAAAGGTTGGACACCCATGTACTAGCTGATCTCTTTTAGGGTGGTGAGGAACAGCAACAGATGGCCCAAAGAAACAGTGGATGCCTCATTCCTGGAAGTGTTCAAGGACAGGCTAGATAAGGCCCTGGGCAACCTGGTCTAGTGAGTGGGAATTGTGCCTATGGCAGTGTATTGGAACTAGGTGATCTTCAAGGTCCTTTCCAGGCCGTCATTTTGTTATTCTACGATTCTATGATTGTCAGAGGTCTCTTAAAGGTCCCTATGATGATTCATAGTAAATAACATAATTTGAAGAACGCGTAATTGTTCTCTGTGTTGAGGTTGTGATTGCAAGACTCCAAAGACATGTAATATTTATATAGTTTTGATTTTATTTGGATTATGCTATAAATAGTCGTAGAAAACTGGGCCAGTTATTCTAGTGTCTTCTTCAAACAACTTTATATACACATTTTATTTATGATTACTTTATTGCAAAATTTAATTCACCTTTAAATGTATTATGTAACAAATGGGTTAGATATTCAATCAGCTGGAGAGAAGCTATTGATACTGAGAATAATAACTGTAAAGCTTGGAGGCAAAAGAGACAGAACACATATGAATTTTCCATATTTTTTTCTTGTTTTCATGAAACTGAGACTGATGCATAGGGCAAATGTCATTTCAGCCATCTTAGATTTTTTTAGATCTGTTCTGTCCTTATAAAAACGGAGCCAGAGATCTTCAGGGAATGGAATTATCAAACACTTGGTGGTTTTGCCTCAATCTCAAAGTATTTTGCAAATGAATATATGTTTATAACTCTGTAATAACTGAAGAGCCTCTAGTAATGCGTCTCAGTATTTATTAATTGGCTATTTTATCCAAAAGCCATTTATCTTCTTATTAAAATGAAACCTGATGAATTGTTGCTGTTGGCAGCTCAGTGTGGAGTAATGATGTTCTAAGATAAATGAAACAGCTTCTTCTGTGGATGATAAATATAGTTAATGAAGGCAAAACAGAAGTCTGGAGACCCTTTCCATGGAAAAAGTGTCACACTATTTTAAGGTCAGTTTGGGTAGCTGTATAACAATATCATTTATCTCTTATGTCCCTTCTAATCCTACCAAATTTTTGTAGTGAGGCAGTCTGAGTAATTTTAATTGACTCAAGTTGGGTGGTATGTTTATCCTTCATGCACCATGGATCAAGGTTGTTAGAGACTGATGTGCTTAATGATATTCTTTTGTGGGACAGAGTATTTGAGCTAACCTGGTTTGATGGTGTTTGTATCACAGGGTGACTGAGACTAGTAGTGGGTAGCTTGACTTTACTATGTGTGGGGAGTTGTCTCCTAGCAGTATTGCATTTGAAGCTTGCCCCAAATGAATTCTTATTTACAAGGAAAGAAAAAGTAATCATGAATGGTTTTATGTGAGGAAAACAATGTTAATGATTCAAGCCTTTCAGGCTTTTACTTGACTTGAAAGATCAGCCAGATCTCTATTCCCACTTCTCAGAGGTTATGAGAGAAGTGTAACGAGCTGTGACTTCTGACCACACACCTTAGTCACTTGAAAGAATAGGTAAAAAAAAAAAAAAAGGAATAATAATAAAGAAATACAGAAAAAATGAAGGAGTACTGAAATTATCAAGAGAGTAAATAGACGAATCAGGAAGAAACAAAATAATCCAGTCTCTGTTTTAAGAAATCACATTTTTCCTGTTTAATTCTGTTATTTTCTTTGCATTGTTTTTGTGGCTTATGACTCCAAAATATGCCTGGAATGGTCTATATTGCTGTATGGTTTATCTGCCTTCGGAAGAAACAAGAATCAAGTTGCCATGATTTTCTGCTAATAATGATGCTTTTTCTAGTTGATCCACGATTATTGTCGTTCTCTGCCAGGCTGCATTTTTCAGATACAGACACCCAGCTTCTATGTGTTATACAAGCTGACATCATGCAAGCAATGATGATTTAAAATTTTCCTTGGCCTTAAGAGTTATTTAAAGGGTATGGTTAAATATTTGGCATTACAATATGAAGCCCGAGATCCTGTATGCCAGCAATTTATGACTGAGCATGCTAAGCTATTGCATGAGTTACCAAACTCATGTAGCTTCACATGGCCACACAAGAAAGTTAGAGGCTGAAAATATAATCATTTCCAGTCAACATGCTTCATGGAAAATGAGTCCTATTGAAAAACTTTCAGTGTGGGTTTGTTTTTGTTTTTATACAAGATCAGAGTTCTGTCTGATAACAGACAGTGTTTTAGTATTCAATTGGTAAATTTCTCCAAGTCAAATAACTGCGTTTCACATGACATTCTAATTAAAATAGTTATATCAGATGAATATAATGGGGTACACATTTATACTCTTCCCTAGAGCCATGTTATTGTTTCCCTTTCCTCACTGTCCTTTTCCAGTGTGTTATTACCAGGGACCCATCTGTCAGGCAAAATACATTGAACAAACTTTAGTGCACTGATCGGATGCTGCCAGGACCGATGCTCTGAGCACTGGGAAAAAAAGACAATCATGAAACCTGGAAATCAGAGATATCTGCATTCATGAACCAAGATCCCCCAGACTTGAGACAAAAAGCAGACTTTTTTTAGAGAACGGATGGCTGAGTACTGTACTGGAATATGGTATCCTGTTCTGGGCTCTCTGGTGGAAAAAAAGACAGGGATCTCCTGGAAAGAGTCTAGTGTAGCGCTATGAAGATGACAAAGGGCCTGGAGCATCTCCCCTTTGTCTGAGTGACCTGGGTCAGTTCTTCCTTGAGAAAAGACTCAGAGGTGATATCATTAATGTTTATAAGTATCTTAAGTGTGGGAGTCAAAGGGACACAGTCAACTTCTTTTCAGAGGTCTGTGGGGACAGAACAAGGGGAAACAATCATGAACAGGAGTATAGGAAATTCCACACCATTATGCAAAGGAACTACATTACAGTGAGGGTAATGGAGCACTAGCATAGGCTGCTCAGGGGGGTTGTGGAGTCTCCTTCTCTGGAGATATTCAAGACCCATCTGGACAACTACCTTTGTAGCCTGCTGTAGGGGACTTGCTTTGCAGGGGGTTTGGACTTGATGATCTCTGGAGGTCCCTTCCAACCTCTACAATTCTGTGATTCTGTGGGGAGAAGTGGTAGTGATCATCAAATATATAAAAAGCTGCTATAAAAACTTTGGGGTTTAACTGTGTCTACTAGTGACAATGACAGAAAATGAACTGACAGTTAATATAGTCTTCAGAAAAAATTCTATAATGAAAAGGATACTGAAGCTGTGTTACTGTTTTCCAGAGAAAATGTGAGCTCACAGAAGGTCTATGAACAATAACCTCAGGGCTGGCATAAAGATTCGTGCCCATAGATGGTGGCAGGATGTAATCTCAATGATTCTTTCAAAATCTGTTTTTCAGAATCCTTTACTGACATACCTTGTAAAGAAATGGCTAGTTAAGAGAGAGAAATACAGGTAGTCATTTATGTGATATTGTCATTTATCGTAAAAGTTTCACAAAAACAGGTCCATCTTTGGAAACAAACAAACAAACAAAAGCCTATATAGGAAGAGAAAGCAGCACTTTCAAACAAAGAACTGCTTATAGAATCGTAGAATCATTTAGATTAGAAAAGACCTTTAAGATCATCAAGTACGACTATGGACTTAACACCACAAATTCACCACTAAACTGTGTTACTAAGCATCATGTCCACATTTCTCCTAAATACCTTTAGGGATCAGGAGTTCACTACCTTTCTGGGCAGTCTATTCTGACACTGAACCACCCTTTTAATGTAGAAATTCCTCTTGATACTCAATCTAACCTTCTCCTGGGGCAACTTAGGACCATTACCTTATATCCTATTACTTGTTACCTGAGGGGAGGCTGACCCTCACCTTGCTGCCACCACTTTTCAGGTAGTTATAGAGAGCAATGGGATCTACCCTCATCCTTCTTTTCTGCAGGCTATACAACATCAGTTCCCTCAGCTGCTCCTCATAAATCTTGTCTTATAGTCCCTTCACTGGTTTTGTTGCTGTTCTCTGGACACTCCAGAGCAAGTCAATATTCTCCTTCTAATGAGATGCCACGAACTGACCACAATACTGAATGTATACTTGGTACAGAGACAATCACTTTCCTGGTCCTGCTGGACACACTATTTCTGGTGCACACTGAGATGCCATTGGTCTTCTTGGTTATTTGTATGCACTGCTTGCTCATGTTCAGCCAGCTGCTGACCAACAAAATAAATACTTCTCTGATGGGCAATTTTCGAAGTCATTATCATAGAATCATAGGATGGTTTAGGCTGGAGGGGACCTTAAAGATCAGCTAGTACCAGCTGCCATGCCATGGGCAGGGTTGTTCCATGCACCCTGGCTTTGAATACCTTCAAAGATGGGGCATTCACAGCCTCTCTGGGCAACCCATTCCAGTGCCTCACCTCCAAGTAAAAAAATTCTTCTAACATCTCCCCTCTTTTAGTTTAAATCCATTCCTCCTTGAGGACAAGGATTACTATCAGATCATATTAAAAGTCAGTCCCTTTCCTGCTTGTAGGCTTCCTTCAAGTACTGGAAAGCCACAACTACCCAGAGCCCTCCCTTCTCCAAACTAAACAAGGCCAACTCCTTCAACTTATCTTAATTGGAATGGTGCCCCAGCCCTTTGTTCATCTTCATGGATCAATCTTCCCCAAGCTTGCATTGCTACATGGGGTTGCTATGACACAAGTGCAGCACCTGGCTTTTAGCCTTGCTGAACATAACTGGATGCAGCCCATTCAGATCCTTCTTCAAAGCCTTACTACTCTGAAGCAGATCAATGCTCCTACCCAACTTTGTGTCATCTGCAAACCTAATGAGGATGCTCTCAGTCCCTCATCAATGTCATTGATAAGATTTTTGAACAAAACTGGCCTTAGCTTCATTTAGAAAACATTCCTTCTGCCTCTACTTTCACGTACAGAGAGAACCATAGGTTGCTGGCAAAAAGAACTATCGCCGAAGAAATGCGAAGCTTTGAACTTATAGTTCACATCTTAGGTATGTTCATCTTAAGCACGTTAAGCTCTTCAGCTGTTGGAACTGGGATTCCTCTGTAAATACAAGCTTCCAAGCTTTAATTTAATATATATTTTACAGGAGTTTTAGTTAAATGTGAGAGTCAGCTATTTCTGACTTTCACAGATTATGCAGTTTATGAGGTTTAGTGATGATGTCATGCACTCTTTTCACCTTTGCCCTTTTCTCTCTTTGTCCTTCCCCTCCCTTCCCTTCTGTGAGATTTTGCTTAACAGCAGAAATTATGCAGTTCGCTGTGCAGTGTGAGATGACCATGAGGCATATAAAGGAAAGATGTTGAATAACAGTCACTTAAATATTTTTTGTTTCAGGTAGTCATTTGCATGTAGCTTTCTATGTTAGTCAAGTAACAAATTTTGTTTTGTATTATGAATTTTGTCTGCATATAGATGTAAAATAAGCTGTTCTCTTTGTCTGCTTTGTAACAACGCTGTCCCACTCTAGAGATGGCAAACTGATTTCCATCACGCCATTGTTCAGTCAAAACTAGACAAACAGACTGGGTCTGCCTGGCAGACTGTACTGAGAACCATGTTGCTGTTTGGCACATGTTAAAATCGGTGATTTCAGTAACACACAATAAAGGTCAATACTGAAAATGGATAATGAAGAAATTACTATTGCATACAACACATGCAGCACTGCTTTGATAAGAGTAGATCTCCTTTTAAGTCCTGTGAGAAAAAGAATGGAGCAGGTGTGCAGGATGCTCAGGTACTTTGAAGTCTATATACTAAGTTCTTTCTATGAAAAAGTATAAAAGAGGTAAGGAGAAAAAAAGCTGCTGTTGCCTGCTGGTATGTAAGACAGCATTTTTATGTAGAAGCACCCTAGTTGAGAAGAATGGATGGGCTGGCTCTAGGCTGCAGAGTGTTGTTACATCTGTAGGCCTACAAAGCATATACATACACAGACACTTCCATGCTTACACCGATATGGTTTGTATGGAAGTGCTTTTCATTTATAAGGAAGTATGAGTATATGACAGTACGCATATGAAGTATGAATGAATGGATAATGTAGCAACTACTGAATTTCCTGAATCTGAACATATAAATTGATCACGATATCCATGGCAGTGACCCAATAATACTGGAGGAAAACCAGATCTCTTGGTGGAATGAACTCAACTCCTCATGATTCGATAGAAATATTCCCTCCTTTGCTGTTAAACAGTGAACTCACCCTTAGGAAGATCAATAGAAACATTTAATTTCTCTCTCTGAGAGTCAGCAGATCACCCTTTTTTCTTCATTTGCTTATAAGATAGGAATGTACTATGTTCAAATACAAGATGTTGTAAGTACAAGAATTTCTTGAGTAAAGGGATAACACTGGTTTCTCATACTTGAAACAATGCTACTTCAAGGATCTGTCTGTAGAATTAATTCTGCTGCCGCTAACTTTCCAGTAAAGAGACTCAGATCCATGGAATCTTCATTTTCCGTTCTGTGGCTATTGTTCAGCCTTGTGCAATTCTGCACCGGATATCTAATTGATGAATTCTCAGATAACTCCAGTATTTTCTTGACTTCACATAGCTTGAGAATAAATATTGTTACCCATTCCATTTCAGGCTGTTGTTTCTGTATTGTTCCGAATAACTATGACTACACTGAAGCCCTTCAGTGTCCAGAAGACTTAATTGTAACATGACAGAGAGAGAAAACAGACACTGTTCAAATTCCACCAATGCTTGAGATCTCATCCAAGGCCAAGGATTATTTAGGTGAGATGCACATAAACCAGCAAGAAACTTATGCTTAGGGGTGCAGAGAAAGGCAAAAAGTCTCTGGTGTCCTTGCCAACCTGATGTGGCAATGTATTCCTTCCCAGTTTCAAATCTCGCAATTTAAGCTTGAATATGTCCAGATGTCCTTGGAGAAGAATTCTTTGCATTATCATAGATGAGTTGCCAACTAAATGTTGTAGAAAGTGGAATCTGTTGATTCACAGCAGTTATGAAAAATACTTGGGAAAATATATATTTTCTAACCTTTCCAGCTCATGAACTGAAATGTTCAACACTGAGACTACACTAGCTTAAGGTTTCAGGAGAACCAGCCGACGTATGGAAAAAGGGTTAAAGTGTAGGATTTAGTGAATCCAAGCTCAAGTAAATCTTTGCAGATGAACTGCTTACACTCAAGAGCTGTAAAACTTGTCACAAAACATTGATGAAAGGACAATTTAGGAAAATTTATGTATAATAAAAACTTCAAGAACTGGTGTCTTCATCTCTTTCTGTTCCAGATTAAATTACTCTTTCTGGTTTGTGTGTACATTTTAAATAAAAATATTTCTTTTGTATTCTATTATTCAATATAGTTAGGACTTCATCAGACAAAATAAACACCCCAACCTTCCTCAAGAGATATGCAAGAAGCTATAAGCAGGAGCTGGTCTTAGCTTTCCTTCTGAGAAGATTTTGATATGCTGATCATTGTGTCATAATGACTATTCCAAAGTTTCTCTATCAATTTTATGTTCTTTTTTGTTTTGTTTTGCTTTGTTTTTGTTTTTCCAGTTCTTCAGCATTTTTTTATCTTACTTGAAGTATGAGTATGATAACTAGAAATGGGACAATAACGTAGTTTTAATTATACCAGTAGTCTCTTAGAGTACTCTGTAAAAACAAAACAAAACAAACAAACAAACAAATGAACAAAAACAAAACAACAAAAAAACCCACAAGAATCAAATTGTTCTTTACATTACCATACTAAGATATCAACAATTGATGATAACACAAAGCCTTCTTTTAAACAGATTCTTTTTCTCTATAATCTCCAAATCAAGCATGTTGTTTTGCATCCATACTGATCAAATACATCTCTACATCTACAAGAAGGCTGCTACTTGTTGGAGTTATTTTCTTTTCTTTTTTTTTCCCTTCTTTTTTTTCTCTCTTTTTTTTTTTTTTTTCTTTTTAAGTGAGAAAGACAAATAGAAGGTTTGATTCTAATACAGGCAAGAACAATCTGAGAATCTTGCTTTATCAAGCAGATTAGCTCAGATTTTCTGCGCAGAAACTGAAGTATTCCAAACCTCTAATTATTTTGAGAAAACTTGGACAATGATTATGCCTTTCCTCTGAGAGCATGCCAAAGGAGGTAGGTCACCTGATTGTATGTAACACCTTGTAGATTTTCTGAGAAAGACAGAAACCAGACCACAAATTAAATGGGCCCCATATTTCTCTACTAGACTTTCCATAGTCCTCACTTCATTTTGAGTAAGAATCCCACCAAAACACTGTTAATGTCATTTACCAGCTTATCTCTGGTGTTTTGCATTTCCTAACACCTTTTCATGAAAGAATGTCCTTGCATGAGGATGGGGGAAGGGAAAGAGCAAGCACTAGATCCACTTTTTCTGAAATCTGTTCAAATAATGATTGTGACTACCCTTCTCCAAATGCATTTTCAAGTCTTTGTAGAAGCAGCTGATACTTTTAATGAGAAGAATGAGAAAGCGGGTGAAATTGGTTGAAATTAGACTGGATCTAATTTTATATCCTTCCTCTTCTGTTGCTAATACCTCTTTGGATTACAAAATATAATTCTATCTCTTAGGTGTTTGTGTACTCCGAATCCTTGCAAACTTTCTCCCAGTTAGTCACTGCTTGACCCATCTGCACTACTGAAGTTTTTGGAGTACTTTTAATTTAAATTGCAGTCAATATCTGTAGACTTTTGGGCATGAGACCAAAGGCAGGATGATTTCAGGTACTAAAGTATGGTAATAATTAGCCCAGTATATGCTTTTTAACTGTTATAGAAAGAAAACTCATGACAGAGAGGTTAATTATATATAGAAATTACAGTGGCATCATCCCATTGCAGTGGACTCCCAAAACCATCATTGTGGTGGACATATGCAGCACGGTTATAATTCTTTCTGTGCTCTAAATCTATGGAGGAGTTCTGGGATATCAGTAACCTGCAAGAGCCTGGGTGGCCAACAGTACCATTTGGGTGGCCCACTGCATAGTCATGGTGTCTTCGGAATGAAAATGTAAATGAACACAAGAAGTGCATCAACCCCTTTGTGGCTGCAAGGCACAGAAGACCGGGATAGGATGCAACCAAAGGCATGCTACTTCATGAATTCCAAACTTCCAATTTAGTACATTGTCTACTTCTAATGCTGTATGCAGATGGCGTCAGAAATAGTTGTGCTTAAATTAGAACTAAAACAAGATGTACAAGCTGAGTTAAGCCTGCTGCAATCATCCTCTTCTCAGGATTGTGGACAGACAGAACTAAATGAATGTGGTTCTATTTCTGCATTTTCCCTTTGCTTCTTGAAACCCACATTTGTGTCCTTGAGATGTTCTGCTAATAATATATCATCATTCACAGTGCCATTTATGCACTTACTAGCTTTGTTTAAATCTCTGTGTTCCTTTAGGGGTTACGTTAACAATGTGACAATTTTTTTTTCTTGATGTTTTGTTTCAAAATACAAAGAAATAAACTCCTCCCAAATGTGAGCTGTTCTCGTATTTCCAGGTGGGCTGGAGGATCCAGTAAGCTTTTTGGTAGGATCTGAAGTCTAACACAAGGCTTTTGGTAGGCAAGTGGCTGCCTCTCATGTGATCAGTAGAATTTGGGTCAGATCTTTAATGTACTGTGATGGTTCTTAGTGCAGATGTGCCCATGGAAAGATCAAACAATGAAGCATCAGAGCAGATGCTTTGTGTAGATTGAACATAGAATAACAAGATTTTGTAGGTATCACAAAGGCAATTTTCCACAAATAAATCATATAATTTGAATATGGATATGTCTGACAGCTAAATATTGGGAAGAAAAAAAAAAAAGAGCTTTACTGTTTAAAACACCTCTGGCTTATATTAACTGTTGTTTAAATTAGGAGTAAAATACTATAGAAGTATGTTTGTTTGGTTTTTTCCCTTTATTTCCCACATACATTTGCATTTTCCAGGAAGAGCAACTTTTCTTAATTTATGAAATTCAAGTCTCTACAGATAAACCTGTTACTTGGCAGGAGGAGGATTATTTAGATCTCTTGATATAACACGAAAATCTGTGAAACATGTGAACTGACAACAATCATTTCTGTATTAAGAACAACTTTCCCTTTGAGCTTACTCCAGAGCAAACCAAAGAGTATGCTAGATTTGTTGTTTATTGTACTGTTTTTCAAAAGTTCTGAATTTTGAGAGTAATTGTATGTGGTGAAGTTTTCATTGCAGAAAACCGAAAGATCTGGGGAAAAAAAATAGGAAACCAACTTACTTAAAATTAGCTTCCTATTATTGTGTGGGGTCTTTGAAGTGTTTTTAAAATGTCAATAAGACACGGTTTCTATGACTGTATATAGACATTGGCTCAAACTCATCCTCAGTTTCATCCAATTTTCTGTGCCTGGTGTTTTCTATTGGCAGGGCACCACCTGTGGCCTAGAGCCAGTCAACAGGAAATACTATGGAGAAGGACTTGGAAGGACTTAATATGTCTGAATCTGGAATTTAGTTTTGAAATTCTTGGCCCTAATCACCTGCTTCTCAGTCTCGGGTCTTAATCAGAACACCACACAATTCTGTTCCTCCCACTCCTGCCCACAGTCCCTTCTTCCTCTTTACCAGATGATTTTCTTGCTTCAGTGGAAGGGTAGCAAGCTGAAGGACAGTGATTAATAAAACAGAACAAGTAAGTGGTGGTCAAGAACGTAATAAAAGCTGCTGCAATAATGTGCCTAAGCCAACAAAATGCTGCACTTTAGAATAATCTTTGCCAGTATTATATTTGCTTTATTAAAGGTTCTAAGAAGCCTTTAATGTTGTTACAATAGGATATTACTTTTTCTTCAGATAAAATGTAGATGTTCTGCTAAGGAGTAAAAACATGCTATAAGGTTATATGTTAAACAATTTCTGCATAGTTCCAAACACTATAAGGTAATCTTATCTTAGCCTAGTAGGGGCACAGGTTTGCTATGGAGCAGGATGTGAAATGTTTATATAAACCACAGTTAAAAGAATTTCTAGGCTCAGTTCAAGAGTTTACACTTTCAAAGTCATTCCACTAGTGCATTCATCATGATCCACACAATTACTTTGTCTGAGTCCTTTAATTTTTCCACCCCTCTGAAAATGTATACTTAAAAGCTGATCACAGGGTTCCTAAACAGACAAGGTCAACTAGGTGTTGTAATTGCATCTCTTCACTTAGAAAGCAATCTGTACTCAGCTGAACTTTATCTCCAGAATGTTGTAAACTACTGAGTCCCATGATTATTGATGGGAAGAGACCTACTGAAGCTTTCTATAATGTTTATTATCAGTGAAATTAAATTAAACTATCACAGGAATTACGTTTTGATCCAAGCAGAAGTAACAATGATGATGCCCTAATCAAATGACATTTTAAGACTGACATGGTAATAATCTCCTTCCACATTTAACTTTAGAATTTCAACTAAAAAATATTGATGTTTTTATTGGGCCTGAGTATTTCTGCTAATGTATTAGAACTTAATTAGAAATTTTTATACTCCTGAAAAGGTTGTTTATATATTTTTTTAGACACATACTTTCCTATTATAAATGAAAAAAAAAAAAAAAAGCCAATTCTCCTAAATAGATTTAGTATTGTGACCAAATGAAGTCTGTGATCAGCCTGGAATTCAAGAGCAGAAGGCATCTGGGCTGAAGATACAAATTCTCATGAATATACCACTCTAAAAGTAGATGCATTATTTGACATAAATACAGTTATGAAAGGATACTTTCCACCTGTGTATCAATTTCATATCTGAATTTGAAAAACTTTCTCATCTTGTAAGTCCCCAAAGCAAATTAAAATGCAAAAACACCAAAATAATTGTCTTTCAGATTCTCAATATAAATCAGCAGGTTCATCAATGATCATTTTAGGAGATTATAGTATGATAGAATGGCCTGGATTGACTGCCAACTGTTAAAAGAAGACAGACTCTTAAACTAGCAAGCTCTCCAATGAACATCCAATGCTGCTCACTGCCTAAGTAGATGCAAAATAATATCTGTTACTTACTTCTCTTTGTAGTTGTAGCTCTAGCAAAGTGACTTTAAAATTACGATTTTCAGCATCTAAGTGACTTTTCAACTTGGATTCATAACATATCAGTCAATCTTAATGCAAAACCTGTTCTCAAAGGCTCTACTTCAGGAATGCACCCTCTCCACACCTCGAGCTTGTGCAAAAAAAAAAAAAAAAAAAAAAAATAATAATAATAATATGTTTTTGCTTGGATAGCATCCAGCTCTTGGATTGCTGCAGAAATCTCAGAATGGTCAGGGTTTGGAGTTTTCTCACTGCCACTGTTTTCATAGGTTCATAGGTTCATTAGGTTGGAAAGGACCTACAAGATCATCTAGTCCAACCATCCTCCTATCACCATCCCTACCCAACTACTAAATCAAATCCCTTAGCACCTCATCTAAATGCTTCTTGAACAGTGCTAGGGATGGTGCCTCAACCACCTCCCTAGGCAGGCCATTCCAGTGCCTGACCACTCTTTCAGAGAAAATTTTTTCCTCAAATCTAATCTAAATCTTCCTCGGTGGAACTTGTGGGCATTCCCTCTTGTCCTGTCATTATTTATCAGGGAGAAGAGGCCCACCCCCTCCTCACCACAACCCCCCTTCAGGAAGTAGTAGAGTACAATAAGGTCTCCTCTGAGCCTCCTCTTCTCCAGACTAAACAATCCCAGCTCTCTCAGCCGCTCCTCATAAGACCTGTGCTCCAGACTCCTCACCAGTTTTGTTGCCCTTCTCTGAACACGCTCCAGGGCCTCAATGTCCTTCTTGTAGTGAGGAGCCCAAAACTGAACACAGTACTCGAGGTGCGGCCGTACCAGAGCTGAGTACAGGGGGATGATCACCTCCCTGCTCCTGCTGGCTACACTATTTCTAATACAGGCCAGGATGCTGTTGGCCTTCTTGGCCACCTGGGCACACTGCCGGCTCATGTTAAGCCGAGCATCAACCAACACCCCCAGGTCCTTTTCCTCTCTACATTCTTCAAGCCATTCTGCCCCAAGCCTATAGCATTGCATGGGGTTATTGTGGCCAAAGTGCAGGACCCGGCACTTGATCTTATTGAACCTCATCTCATTGAGCTCAGGCCAGCAATTCAGCCTATCCAAATCCCTCTGAAGGGCCTCCCTACCCTCAAGCAGATCAACACATCCTCCCAACTTGGTGTCATCTGCAAACTTACTGAGGGTACACTCAATTCCCTCGTCTAGGTCATCAATAAAGATATTAAACAAGATGGGCCCCAATACTGACCCTTGGGGGACACCACTCGTAACAGGATGCCAGCTGGACTTAACTCCATTAACTACTACCCTCTGGGCACGGCCCTCCAGCCAGTTCTCCACCCAGAGAAGAGTGAACCTGTCCACACCATGGGCTGTCAGTTTCCTCAGGAGAATACTATGGGAGACAGTGTCAAAGGCCTTGCTGAAGTCCAGGTAGACTACATCAACAGCCTTTCCCTCATCTACCTGTCTGGTCACCCAGTCATAGAAGGAGATGAAGTTGGACAAGCACGACCTGCTCTTGGTGAACCCGTGCTGGCTGGGTCTGATCCCCTGGTTGCCATGCACGTGTCGTGTGATCTCCCTCAAGATCATCTGCTCCATAACTTTCCCTGATACCGAGGTCAGGCTGACAGGCCTGTAGTTCCCCGGGTCTTCCTTATGGCCTTTCTTGTAGATGGGAGTCCCATCGGCAAGCCTCCAATCTTGTGGGACCTTTTCGGATAACCAGGAATTCTGATAGATGGCAGAAAGTGGCTTGGCAATCACCTCTGCCAGCTCCCTCAGCACCCTTGGGTGGATCCCATCTGGTCTCATGGACTTGTGGCAGTTCAGATGGAGGAGAAGATCTCTGACCGTCTCTGCTTGGATCACAGGGGGTGCATTATGCGCTCTGTCCCGGACTTCCAGGTCAGGGCAAGTACCCTGTGGACAACTGCTCTGTCTATTAAAGACAGATGTGAAGAAGGCATTGAGAACCTCAGCCTTTTCCCTATCATCTGTGGTTACATTCCCTGCCTCATCAAGTAAAGGAGAGAAATTTTCCTTAGTTTTTCTCTTGCTGTTAATATATTTGTAAAAGGGTTTCCTGTTCTCCTTTACAGCAGTAGCCAGTCTAAGTTCAAGCTGGACTTTAGCATTTCTAATTTTCTGCCTGCAGATCTTGGCCAGTTCTCTGTAGTCTCCCCAGGTAGCCTGTCCCATCTTCCAGAGGACATAGACTCTTCTTTTCTCTCGGAGTCTCAACAAAAGTTCCCGGTTCATCCACACTGGTCTTTTTCTCCTCAGGCTCGACTTACAGGACTCCGGGACAGCCTGCTCCTGTGCCTTTAAGATTTCCATCTTGAGGAGCATCCAGGCTTCTTGGACCCCTTTACCCCTCAGGAGCGAGTCCCAAGGGACCCTTGCAACAAGCATCCTGAATCAAAGTCTGCCCTCCGGAAGTCCAAGGTAGCAGTTTTGCTAGTCACCCTCTTCACATCACCCAGAATAGCAAACTCCACCATTTCATGGTCACTCTGGCCAAGACAATCTCCAACCTTCACATCTCCTACTAGTCCTTCCCTGTTAGTGAAGAGCAGGTCTAGCAAGGCATCTCCCCTGGTAGGCTCTTGCACCAGCTGTGTCAGGAAGCAATCATCCACACATTCTAGAAATCTCATGGACTGCTTCCTCTGCACAGTATTATATTTCCAGCATATGTCAGGGAAGTTGAAGTCCCCCATAAGAACGAGTGCTGGCCATCATGCAACATCTACGAGTTGTTTATAGAACACCTCGTCTATTTCTTCATCCTGACTAGGCGGTCTATAACAGACCCCCACCACGATGTCACTCCTAAAGACTATCCCCCTGATCCTTATCCATAGACACTCTACTTATCATTTCCAACCTCAAGCTCTTCAACATCAAAACAATCTTTGATATAGAGAGCTATGCCACCACCTTTTCTTCCCTGTCTATCCCTTCTGAAGAGCTTGTAGCCATCAATCCCAATATTCCAGTCATGGGAGAGGTCCCACCATGTTTCTGTAATAGCCACAAGGTCATAGTTAGCCTGCCTCACCATGGCTTCAAGCTATTCTTGTTTATTGCCCATGCTGCGTGCATTGGTGTAGATGCACTTCAGCTGAGATATCTGCCTCACCCCTTTCTCCAGCACAGCCTCCTTAGGCTCTTTACTGGAGAGCCCTGTTTTATCCCCTTCCCCCATCACAGCTAGTTTAAAGCTCTCTCAATGAGTCCAGCTAGCTCCTGTGCTGGGATTCATTTCCCCCTTTGAGACAGGTGCATTCCATTAACAGATAACAGGCCAGGAGCTGAGTAGACTGCCCCATGGTCAAAAAACCCGAAGTTTCTGTCTCTACACCAAAATGATTCATCACCTGTGTTTTCCTAGCCCGTTCTGTGTCCTTCACCGCCCCAGAAGGTATGGAAGCAAACACCACTTGTGCTCCCACCCCTTGAACTAATCACCCTAAACACCTGAAATCTCTTTTCATAGTTTGCAGACTTCTCTGAGATATTTAATTGCAGTCTGTCTGAACTACGAGTAATGGATAGTAGTCGGTGGGGCATATCAAATTTGGGAGTCTTCTAGCAATGTCCCTGATCCAGGCCCCAGGGAGACAGCACACTTCCCTGCGGTTTTGTTTTTAGGCCTGTCTCCATACCTTTTCCTCCTTGCCCTTCTCCCAGGGCATAATTCCCTAAGTCCCCCTGCCCCACTAGTAATGGAACAGGGCCAAACTGGGCATTCTGGAACTGCTGACAGCAGTTCTTTAGGACCCACACTCAGGATGATGCTCAGAGACACACCCGCCCTGGTGCTTGGAAAACAGGGACTGGGGCTGAGCAAATCTTATGGTGGCCCTCAGAAAGAACTGAGTCATACAGCAGGATCCATTTCCAAAACAAGCTCAGAGATAAAGCAGCCTGGGCCAAAAAATATGGCATTGAGTGTGTAGATCACATTCCCTCATGTGCATCAGCCTCTGAGAAAATCGGATGCTGACAGTGCTGCTGTTAAAGACTACACTGAGAGCAATGGGTGCTGGGACATTCAAGCACAGGGATACACTTTCAGCAAAAACTACACAGTTACTCAGTACGAGAGGATCTCCCTGTCCAGCTGAGCCTGCCCAAGCAAAATTCTCCCATAGTGTAGAAGGAGCGCACATAACAAACACATTGAGGAAGATGGTTTGGGTTGTTCCTGCAAACCCATTTGTGGGACTGCTTTTTCTCAAGGACCTGGGTGTGCTTGGTGGGTGATGTGAAAGGGGAAGTCCAAGGTGCACTACAAGGGAATTTGGGTGAGAGTAGGCAGTTCTCATGCTCCAATACGAAGGAGAGAGATATGGTTCTTTGATTATGTGTATACCCAATGGCGAGATTAAGACACAACGGGTCAAATGTTAGCCCAACCAGTTTATTACAAATACTAGTTGCTTAGGGATATGGTGAAGGGAAGGTGAGTGATAGAAAAGGGATAAAAAGCAAAAAGTCTTGGTAGAAAGCAAGAGAAATACAATCACCACTGTGGATCCAGCGAGGTTTGTAGTACATCTGCAGATCTCAGGAACTCTCTGGTCACTGTGGGGGATGGGATAAAGCTGGGAAGCTTCACAGCAAGCAGGCCAAGGGGTTCTTCCAAAGAGGTTTTCCCCTCACAGAATTCTCTGTCAAGTATTTTTTCTCTTCGGGAGTTCTCTGTCTTATTAAGTTCTCTCTTCTTACCAGGGAAGATTTAGATTAGATTAGACCTGAGGAAACATTTTTTTTTCTGAAAGAGTGGTCAGGCACTGGAATGGCCTGCCTAGGGAGGTGGTTGAGGCACCATCCCTAGCGCTGTTCAAGAAGCGTTTAGATAAAGTGCTAAGGGATTTGATTTAGTAGTTGGGTAGGGATGGTGATAGGAGGATGGTTGGACTAGATGATCTTGTAGGTTCTTTCCAACCTTATGAACCTATGAACCTGTCAAAGATTTTTTTCTTTGGAAGTTTTTCTCCGTCAGAGATGCTTTCTTTGTCAGCTCTCCTTCAAAGTCATTAGTTTAGTGAAGGCCTTTTATCCTCCTTTTCTCAGTTTTTTTTTTCTTTTCTTTCTGTAAGTGTGACATACCTGGCCCAACACATAAGCCAGCAGGGTGTGGTACCTTCGTTGCCATGCACAAGGATTATCATCTTTTGCAGTGATCAGCTTCTTCAAGTTGAATCCAGAAAAAGACAGGCTTCTGCTTGCTTCTGCTTATCTTTACAACAATAAGCAGAGGCACTGTGGCACAATGACAACCACCTAGATAATCTGCAGTTCTCAGAGTCACCAGAAAGGCCTCATGAAGCAAGCTTTTAGACAAAAAAAAGAAAACAGTTTCTGTCTTTCACAGCAGTGACCTCAAGTGTGTGTTGTTGGTTCCTATGTAGTACCACACATCATCACTTTCTATAGTTGTGGTAGGCTTTGTCAGCATTGTTACAGCCAGATAACCATTGTTATCACCCTTATAAATGAAGAATGACTTGCAATGGGACAGGAACTGGCCTCAGCGTGCAATAATCCAAGCTGGCTACCATTCTCCTGTCCTGAAGGACTGTCATGACAGATGGAGCCCAAAGCCATGGGCTAAATGAACTTCATGAACATTTTTGAGGGATGGCCCGTAGACTATGGGAATGCCATCTCTGTGAATGTATCAAAAGATGGGAAATCATACTGTGATTTGGATTTCTTGGGAACTGTGGGACCTGAGCATGCACGAGATGGTATAGAATGAGGAGTGGATATAGTCCTGCTTTTGGTTGGGATTGAGTTAGCTTTCACCCTGCAGCTGGCATGGTGCTGTGTTTTGGACTTAGGATGAGAATACTGTTGGTCATGTCCCAGTGTGTTAGTTCTTACTAACAGGGGCTTACACTCAGGGAACTGCCCCACCCAAGCAGGGCTGAGGGTTCACAAGAAGGTGGGAGGGAACAGACCCTGCTGGTGGCAGCGACTGCTGCCTGGGAAGTGGCTGGGCATTGCTCGGTGGGTGGGGAACAATTAGGCAGTGTGCTACTTGTTTTCTATATTCATTATTCATTATTTCTATATTCTTATTCCTTATTTATTATTATCATCCCCACCTTTTCTGGTCAGTAAGGACATGATTGGCCTCCTTCTACCTTCCAGCCACAGCCACATGCTTCTGGGCTGGAGGAAGTGGGGCTGCTGCTATAGAGGAGCATCACGGGAAGGCTCAGGCTGCCGGGGCTGAAGGAGTAAAGTATTCCCAGTCGCGGCACTGCCATGAAGCAAAATCACCACGTGCTCCAGGCAGTTGTCCCGTCCTAATGTCCTGTGTCCTTGAGACAATGTTGGAAAGTATTCCCGGCCAGGAATGGTTCTTTGGTTTGGCAAAAGCCATGCCCCCAGAAAGCATCTCGATGTTTACTGGGCTCTCTGACTGGGGAGCTGGATGCGTAGAGGTGGCAGCTGCAGCGTGCCGATGCGGACGTATTCTCCGTCACTGTGGCTGACCATGCGCTCCCCTGTGCTTGGCGGGCTGCTCTCCCTAGAAGTGCTCGTTGCAGGATCCTGCAGGGAGCTGGTGCTTGAGGGCCTTGGAGCTGCATCGCCCGCTGACGCTTGGTCACTGCCCGTGGAACTCCTCGTCTCTTGGAGCACGATGGTCCTGGACAGTCTGCGCCGCAGCGGGGATCTGCTCCTGCACCTCTCCCTGGCCGCCCTTCTCTGATGACGGGAGGATGAGCAGACTACATACTCCTGGTAGTCGTCATCAGCTCTCACCATGTGCAGGACGCTCTCAATTGGCTGCCTGCAGAGTGGGCACACAGCCCTCCTGGTTGCCCACCGCAGGATGCAGCCAGAACAGAAGCAGTGGCAGCACCAGACCACACACGCCACATCAGTGATGTTGTCCATACAGATGGTACAGTGATGGTGTTCTGCTGCCTCTGACAAGCCTTCCTGCTTCACACGGCTTCTGTTGGCCATCGCAGCAGTGGCCCTCTCCTCCAGACATTCCTCAGAACCAGACTCCTTCAAAGGAAGAAAAAGAATAGGAAAATGTGGTGCCAAGGGCCTAAGCTTGCCTGATGCTCAAAAATGGAAAGCAAACAGAAGAAAGCAGTGGGAGAGGGGAGGGGAGAGCCTCGCAAAGGGTCTCCTTGAGGGCTGACACATAGCAGCAGCCTTGGGCCAGGCAGCTCCCTCTATGCCTGTGCCCTTGGCTCCCCCCAGGCCAGGACTAAGCAGACCCTTACACTCTCTCTCAGAGAAGCAGCAAGTCTCAGTTTAGCCAGCAAACTACCTGAAGGAGGTGCTCAAGGAAGACAGACAAAGTCTGGGCAAGTTTTCAGAGATGCCAAGAGCTCCAGCACCACCTCCTGCCCATGTCAGAGTGTGCTGAGCCACACCAGCAGAGGCTGCATTTGCTCAGAGAACTGCTGCTCTGCACAAAGCCAAGCTTCAGCACCTGACCAGGGTCCTGCTCTGGCCTGTACACTGTGCCTGTGCACCTGTAGGAGCAGTGGCCCAACTGAGCTGGGATTGGCCTGGGGGCCACTGTCACGCTCCAATATAAAGGAGGGAGACGAGGTTCTTTATATGTATATGTATACCTGATAGCGAGATTAAGACACAACAGGTCAAATGTTAACTCCAACCAGTTTATTACAATTACTAGTTGCTTAGGGATATGGGGAAGGGAAGGTGGGCGATAGAAAAGAGATGAAAAGCAAGGAGACTTGGCAGAAAGCAAGAGAGATATAATCACCACCGTGGATCCAGTGAGGTTCGTTGTAGGTCCGTTGATCTCAGGAACTTGTCTGGTCACCGCAGGGGATGGGAGATGGCAGCAAGCAGGCCTCAGGGTCCGTCCTAAGTCTCTTCGGGAGTTCTCCTCAAAGATTTTTTCTTTGTGAGTTCTTCTCCAAAGTTCTTTTCTGAAAGTTCTTCTCCCCCCAAAATCCTTAGTTCAGTGAAGGCCTTTTACCCCTCATTTCTCAGGAGTTTATTTGTGTGACATGTCTGGCCCAACAGATAAGCCAGCAGTGGATGCCACCTTCGTTGCCATGCAGGAGCATTGTCTTTGTGGTGGTCAGCTTCTCCAAGCCGTACCCCCACCCCCACGGAAAAGACTATTTGCACCTATTTCTGCTTATCTTTACAACCATAAGCAGAGACAATGGCACCATAGCCGTTATCAGTCAGAGTCTTGTCACCAGAAAAGGCCTTACAACACAAACTTTGAGACAAAGGAAAACAGTTTCTGTCTTTTACAGCCACAGAGTGGTGAAGTGGGCAGTCACTGCCACTCCACTGTGACATCACAGGGTACCGGGAGGGTCAGCACAGGGGGAAGACAAGTGCCCCAGGGGGCAGAGGGTACATCATGTGTCCTTGCAGGGCCTGGTTTCTGCTTGTCACCAGTCCCGTGTCTCCAAATACATGGGCCCAGACATGGCAGGGGAAGCCTCGTGGCCTCCTCCCTCAGTGCCAGCAGAGTGCTGTGGCTCAGCTGCTCAAAAGCCTGTCTGAGGAGGAGGACTGGTACCTGTAACCAGCCCCAGCAGTCCCAGAATGGTGGAGGTTGAAAGGGACCTCTGGAGACCATTTGGTCTAGTCACTCTATTCAAATAGTCTCACCTGGAATAAGTGGCTCAGGACCATTATTGGACAGCTTTTGGTCTTCTTCAAGGAGGGAAATTCCACCACTTTTCCTTAAAAAAAATAGAAAAAAAAATCCTGATACTCAGGAAGAACATCCTCTGTTTCATTTTGTTTCTTTTACCTCTTGCCCTGTCACTGGACACCACAGAATGTACTAGTGCCTGGGTTCGTTCCTTCCCAGGTAATGAAGGTCTTTGCACTCTCTTGCTGAACTTCATGATAGCCTTGACATATCATTTTTGTGACTTGTCAAGATCAACCTGAGTGGCTGCATGACCTTCTGGCCTGTCAGCAGCTCTGTTTTATACCATCAGTGAACTTCTGACGGTGCATGCTACCCATCATTCAGATCATTAGCATGGGTAATTAAGATGTTGAGCAGAATTGGACCCATAATTGACTCCCGATGTGCACCACCTGCTGTTGGCCTCCTACAAGAATTGTTTCACAGACTGCCATCCTCATTCAGCCAGTTTTCAGGATATCTGATTGTTCATCTATCCTGCACTTTATGAGCTTCTCTGTGAAGGTAGACAGTATCAAAAATCTTACTGAATTCTAGGTAGACAATATCTTCTGTTCTCCCCACATCTGCCAAACCAGATATTTCATCATAAAAGGTTATCATATTGTCCAAGCATATAATGGAGAACACTTCAGAATCTGCAGTGTCTGCAGTATTGCATTGCATTGGAGCAAAGTGGTTTGAGAGCACACTTTTCTTCTCAGTCTGGAGCCAGACTCTCCTTCCCACATTTCTGACTGAAATGTGAATAATGGAATAACTACATCTTTATGTTTGAGTGTATTCAGTAGAGGAAAGTGTAAGGATATTCAATTCCTTTCTCTCTTTCCCTGTGAACTTTTTCTCCTCATTCCACTTAAACTTTTTAATTGGTTTTGCAGAGGACAAAAGTAATGGGAGACCTGAATCCTAAAGTGTTAAACTACTTTTATCCCTGGACAATGTACTTCTTGTTCTTCTAGTTACCTTGTGATAAGAAGACACTGCTCTTAAGATTCCCTGGAGTATCCAGTGATTAGAGATTAACACATATAAAATGTTGATTTCAGTGCGTGTGTGTGCACTTTCTTCTCAAATATTGTTTGATCTGTATTATCTCTAGTAGTAGGATATTTCCACTAACAGATTGACCAGTAAGATAAAATTCCTAAAATAACCTCTCAAAAATCTTCTTCAGTCAAATCATACAAGCAATATGTTTTGAATTCTTAGTTTTGTTTAGTCACTGCATTCACAAATACAAACTCTTTTCCTGGTTGGTGCAAAATAAAAGTTTAGAGACTATAAATATCTGAAGTGGTGCTTGACTGAAGGTTTACTAAGGTTAAAAATATGTGTAAACACTTTAGGAGTCTGAAACAGACTCTCAGAAGTGCATGACATACCAAGGACTGGATTTCCAAAGTTAGTTGCTTGCTTGAACTTGGGGCCTGGAACTATTCAGAAATTAATTCTAATTTTTGGCTACTAACTGTAGTTGAAATCCATGCCTTCTGTAGCTCATCTTTCTGCCTTTCCTTGGGTCTGTGAAGCAAACTCAGACTAACAGGCTCTATTGTGAGCAATGGAGTTCAGCTCTACTTCCGTCAGCCATACTTTTATACTTGAACTCACCTCCAATTGGTAGCTAGTTGGAAATGCTTTCTAGTTCATATTTACATTACATTACATACATTACATTACATACATTACAACTTGGGTGTGTTTCTACAACTGTGTGAGCTTGTGGCAGAGGGACATATGTAGAAACTTTTGCTCCTGCTTCAAAAAGAATAATTTGCAGTGAAATAGTGTACAAGAGAGGGTGGTGGTGGAGGTGGTACTACCTCACATCCCAGATGGCATTTTCTTAGGTGCTCTCCAGTTTCTGAAACAGTTCAGAACAACTCCATTCATAGAATGGACTTTAGTGTGAGTGAGCTACTATTCTGCTCCTGCTAGGATAGGCTCAGCTGTGTGTCTGTCACCATTTTCCTTAGTGAAGGCCATCTCTCCTGGGGGGGGGGAGGGAGGAGGAGAGAGAGGGGAAAGACTATTTAAAGAATAAAAATGGAATAGAATAAGAGTGGAAAAATTATAACACTACTTTGGCTTCGTGACTTCACTGTGGTGGGTACACCTGTAGATAGATGTTTGCAGCAGAGCCAAAGTGCTAAAATTGTAAAACCAGGTTTTCCTATCTTTTGAATCTGTAATTGATTATTGAAACAAAAATGGTATCCAGAAAGCTTGAGGCAAATTTTAAGGGCCTTAATCAAAACCAAAAAAATGAACTGAGAAATATTTTAATCTGCCAAAATATGCATGCAGAGGTTCTGTGTTTCCTCTACAAGATGTGATAATATCTTCTTGTGTAGCAGAGGATATTGGAAATATTGGTGTGAGAGTAACCAGAAGATTAAAGAAAAGGATGCTTGAATACAATAACATGGTCACTCAAGGAAGGAAGAAGTGTTTTTAGTATTCTGCTTTTATAGGTAACTTATCATAAATATAAGCAGCTTCTCTTTTATTTTAGAGCCCTTAATTTATATTTGTAATACTGACTTGAACAGTTTTGTTATTTTTCCTCCAAAATGTAAACTCTATTTTTCTCTGGCTTGCATTTCTTTCAGTTTGTGTAAGTAAGCAAGAACACACTGACTTGCTAGTATAAATTACTGAAAGACTGGCAAAGACTGGCAAAGAAATATTTATTAAAAAAAAACGACAACAAACAAAAATCAGTCTAGTTTGCGTCGGTTTAAGAGTGACAGACTATCACATTTTGAAAACCCTGCCAGGTACATTTTTGTATCTCTAGATCAAAGTTCAACATATTGATGATTCACTTTTAATTTTCAAACTTATTTCCAATCTTAAGTCAACAGAATATATTTAGTCAGAATTCTAATGATTTTTCCATTAAGATAAAATCTACTTGAAAAAGTTTACTTCCCCACTTCCCCACTTTGAAGTACAGAGTAAATAGATTGAGGAATAACTAAAAGTTTTTCTTTTGTTTCTATTTGAAATTATGGATAAAAGCAAAAAATAAAATCAAGTTATCTAAATCCCAATATTTAAAAAAAAAATAGAAGAAAGAGAGAAACACAGAGAGGGAGATAGAGGAAAAAAGACAGAAACTGCAATAATAAAAATTATCTTTGAAAAAGCACACTCATTTTGCATTGCTCAGTGTTCCACAGTTTATTTCTTCATTATAACTAATTTAATGTTTTCATTGCAAAGAAAGGCACAGCAAGTAGTAGTGCTGCTTTAAAACACTCCAAAATCTGAAACTTCAGAAGAAACTGCAGAATCTGGAATCTCCATTAGGTCAGCAGGCAGAGAGAATGCAAGTTGTACAGCTTGAAGAACTTTGCAAACAACTGATCAGCTTTCAAGAGTAAATTATGCTGCAGAGTAGTATCCAGGAATCTGAGTGAGAAATGCATGCATGGTACTGTACTCTGACATCGACAAAATAAGAGCCCTGTAAGGGGAAGAAGTTAAGCCAGCTTCAAACCACAGAATGGTTTGTGTTGGAAGGGACCTCAAAGATCATCTAGTAACAAGGTGCTGCTGTGGACACAGCTGCCATCCACTATATAACACCGTGCAGAACCCCATCTAACCTGACCTTGAACACTTCCAGGGATGGGGCATCCACAGCTTCTCTGGTCAATCTGTTCTGGTGCCTCCCCATTCTCTGAGTAAAATATTTTTTCCTAACATCTAATTTAAACCTTCCTTTTTTTTAGTTTAAAATTCCCCCCTTTGTCCTATCACTATTTGACCATAATAAGATTGGTCTTCCTCCTGTTTCTAAGCTTGATGGACAGAAAAGAACATTTTAGGTTATCTACCTGGACTTCTGCAAGGCCTTTGTTATGGTCCCACACCACATCCTTATCTCTAAACTGAAGAGTCGTGGATTTGAAGGGTTGACTATTCACTGGATAAGGTATTTATTGGATGGTTCTAGCAAGAGGGTTGTGGCCAATTACTCCATGTTCAGATGGAGGCTGGTGATGACTGGTGTCCTGCTGGGTACATCTTGGAACTGGTGCTATTTTAGCATCTTTACTAATGAAAGACAGTGGAATTGAGAGCATCCTCAGTTTGCAGAAGCTGTCAAACTGAGTGATGCAATTGATGTAACAGAAGAAACATATGCTATCTAAAGGAATTAGAACAAGCTTGGGAAGTATGCTCACTTGAACCTGATGATGTTCAACAAGGCTAAGTGCAGGGTGCTGCATTTGGGTTGGGGCAATCCAAGGCACATGTACAGACTGGAAAAAAATCTCATTGAGAGCAGCCATATAGAAAAAGATGTGAGGTTTCCAGTATATGAAAAACTGTACATGAGCCAACAGTGTGTGCTTGCACACCCAGAAGACCAACTGTATCCTGTGCTGCATTGAAAGAGAAGTGGCAAGCAGACACAAGGAGAATGTGCCCCTTACCTGGGCTCTCATGAGGCCCCATCTGCACTACTGTATGCAGGTCTGGGGCCCCAGCACAAGAAAGATGTGGAAGTGTTGGAGTTAATCCAGAGGAGGGCCATGAAGAGTATGTGATGAAAGGCTGAAGCAGCTGGGCTTGTTCAGCCAGGAGAAGAGAAGGCTTTCAGAAGATCTCTTTGCAGCCTTCCACTACTTGAAAGTTTATAAACAAGATGGAGACTGATTTTTTTACATGGTTTGATAGTCACAGGACAAAAGGGAACAGTTGTGAAACTAAATGAGGAGAGATTTAGATTAGATGCTAGGGGGAATTTTTTTACTCAGAGGGTGGTGAGGCACTGGAATAGGCTGCCCAGAGAAGATGTGGATGTCTCATCCCTGGAGGCATTCAAGGTTAGGTTAGGTGGGACCCTAGGCAGCCTGATGTGGTGGGCCATGACTGAGTCCATGGCAGGGGAGCTGGGTTAAGATATTATTTAAGTTTCCTTCCAACCCAAGTCATTCTATGATTTGGTGTTTCTTGCAAGAAGTTTAAATATAAAACAATATTAGACACTGGAACAATGAAATCAGAAAAGGACTGAAAGCACAAATTAATAGTTAAGAATGTCTTTTTAATGTTCTAAAATATTTTATATATCAATTACACAGTATTTTGCTTTCACAGGAAAAAAAAGCTTCAGGATATTCTTTAAAATATGAGATGGATTTAAGTGAGCTAGATACATTAATCAAGGTCAAATCTGTTCTTTCCAGTGTAGGAAGGGAAATGCTCTTGTATTGTGGTTGCTATTTTACGTCCTTTCTATACTTTCAGTTTATAGAGTTCAGTTCTGATCTCATCTTTACATGCCCTGCCATACAAAAGTAACTGAGGTCATATTCATGTAAATGAAAAGCATTTCTTAGTGATTCATGAGTATCTTGAATTAAATACAGTAAGACAAGTTCTGTGTTGGTTTATAGCTTGTATAATGAAATCACTTTCCATGTGGATTTCTCAGATTGTAAATCAGCATACAGGCTGGTCGAAGTTCTTTTACTAAGATGAATAGCAGGAATGCTTCCTTATCACACCCATAATTCAGAATTTTTAGTTAACTTAAAGAGAAAGATTTACTCATATAAGCAATTTATTACCAAATAGCTGCAGTCTTCAAACATGTATTTACTTCTATGAACATGCTGAAATATTAGCATTTAATCATTTCCATGTGTGTACTGAGTAGAATAATATTAAATGACTTGTTATACTTGTCCTGATATAGGAGTTCTAATAAACAAATTTACTTATGCTAAAAATATTATCTAATCACACCTATATATATATTTTTCCAAATATTTGCATACAGATTTTGCTATTTCAAAGGTAATTGATTTTGTTTGTTTGTTTGTTTGTTTGTTTTCCTATATTACTAGAAAATTAAAAAATGTATTAGTTTTCTTGCTTCAGCTTTTCAGGCTCAGTGTGAAAAGCATTTATGTCGTAACCGACTATACCAATCACAGAAATATGTGCCTATTTGGAAGGGACTCACAAGGATCATTAAGCCCAACTCCTGCTTCTGCACAGTGCCACCCGAAATTCAAATCTTGTGTCTGAGTGCACTGTCCACACAGTTGTTGAACTCCAGTAGCTGAGGGCAATGATGACTGCCCTGGGGTATCTATTCCAGCACCCAATCTTGCTGTTGGGTATCAAGACTGGCAAGCAGAGATGTTTGTGTAGAAACTGTTAGACAGTACTCAGGGCCCCTTGATACTGAGCCCATCTACTCCTGTCTGTATACTTCTTGCAGGCTTTCTCTGAGCAAGTTGGAAGCTTCAGAGCAGTACACACCATCACACCTATGTGCACCTAAGACACACAACGCAGAGGTTGGTTAATGTCCAACCAAATGTGTGTTCAAAACATCCTTGAAACACTTTTTATATGAGATATGTTTTCTGTTGTCACTATAGTGATGACTATAGTGGATCCCTGAATCCTTTCCCATGGACTGTATTATTTCCACACTTGTCAAAGGGAACAATAGTTTTTCAGATTCCCAGTACTTTTGTGCAAAACATCACACCAACTAAACTTGTGTGGGCCTCAAATGATAGTCGCTCATACATTGGGCCAAATGTAGAATTTTTAAAACCGTATTTTTTTCATGACAAATCCAGTGTTCTGCAGAACAAAAGGGAATCTTGAGGTGTTCTTTGGACTGCTGGTCACCTTGGGTAAAAGAATGCAAATGCATTACACTAGCAATCTACAACTAGATGCTGCTTGCTCCATCTTGCCTTTCCACTACTACTGGCTCTATCATAGAGGGGTCTCAGCCTCCCACAGGCAAATTAAGCTACAATTATCTCCAAACCTTTGCTGTTATTAAATAACAAGTTTCAAAAAGCTACTTACTTCTTCTCTCCTACATCCTGGCCTATTTCGCTGTTGCAGAAATACAAGGGCATTATTTCTTTTTACACTGATTCTCTTGAGCAAGACCTCTAGAGATATTTCACCTTTGGTTAATGTTGTGTTGTGTACTCCTTCCCAGCACCCACAGGTAGCAAATTAGGCAAAAATAGTAATTGAGAAGAAATTTCAAGGATAAAAGATATGAAACATACCAAAATATCAGGTTACGTTCAGATGCCGTATATTGGACACCTGTTGCTCAAAATGTAATGTACTTATTATCCCTATGATATCTAGATTTAACTTTCAGTTCAACAGAAAGCACTCAAATTTTGTGAATACTGAAATGATCAAATTCATTTTTCACAAATGGCTAGAAAGTTACTTTTTATTCAGCATATACGGATAGGCACAAATGCAGGAATAAGGTCATTGAAGTTTTTGCAGAAGTATTCCAGTGAGACCTCATTGTGGTCTTCCAGTACTTGAAGGGAGTGTACAAACAGGAAGGGGAATGACTTTTTACATGGGTGGATAGTGATAGGACAAGAGGGAATGGTTTTAAACAAAGACAGAAGATTTAGGTTAGATGTTAGGAGGAAGTTTTTCACACAGGATGGTGATGCCCTGAGAACAGGCTTCCCAGAGAGGATCTGGATGCTCCATCTCTGGAGGCATTCAAGGCAAGGCTGGATGTAGCTCTGGGCAGCCTGTTGTAGTGGTTGGTGACCTGCCCATGGCATGAGGGGTTGAAACTAGATGATCTTTTGAGATTCTTTTCAACCCAGGCCATTCTACAATTCAATGATTCTATAATTCTAGGAAATGATCTTAGTCTTTCACAAAG
This sequence comes from Cyrtonyx montezumae, assembly GCF_038088225.1. Taxonomy (NCBI): domain Eukaryota; kingdom Metazoa; phylum Chordata; class Aves; order Galliformes; family Odontophoridae; genus Cyrtonyx; species Cyrtonyx montezumae. Next base: position 9,812,928 of record NW_027071992.1, on the reverse strand, counting down.
AAACTTCAATATCATAAATGACTACTTACGTAGACTTTTTTATTTTTTTAGTTTTTTTGTTTTTTTTTTTTTTCTTACAGGAAGCTGATCATATAGTTTAATATATATGAATAAAAGTCAACAAAAAGGGATATTTGCTACAAAACAAATTAAATCTCAGACACAGTTCAGTTCCCCAAAATAAATGTTTAGAAATTCAAGTAGGAAACAAGGAAGAAAGAAGTCTAGTTACTTAATTTGATCCTCATGAATTGTTAGACAAGGCTGCCTACAATAACATACTCATGCGTTTGAGTTTTGAAACTTGTATTACTTAAAAAGATTATTCAATCTTTAATTGATCTGGAATAAATGTGAGAATCTCCACATCCAGGACAAACCCCAAATAAATAAAGCAAGAAAATTTATGAAATGACTTAACTTCAGCAGACAGAGATTTATCTTTATTGGAGTTTCTGTAACATCGTTAATGTTATTCTTAAATTAGTGTCAGCTGGATGAAGGAGTACAGATGTCACAGATACCAACATCATTACTTCGTGTATCTACCCAAATGACAATCTATAAAAGTTAAAGAAGAGCAACTGAGTTGGCTACTAGGGAATATTACTAGGAATCAGTTATGCAAACTCTTGGCTAGAGTGCACAGTCTTACACAGCTTTCAGTTATTCATTGAATGATTCAAGTGTATACTTGGAGTGCTGTACTTACAATAATAGGTGAACTTTCATCTACAACTGCTACTTTATTACAGATAAGCTTTTCTGGGTTTTATAGATCAGTCTAGAAAGGAGGTAAGCATACAAGGAGAATAAACATCCATATGTGTATGGGTCCCTATAAGATGCATTCTGGAGTTCTGAGGGATGACATAGACTGGCATGATCACCAGATGATGATATTTAGAAAGTCATAGTAGTCAGGTGAAGTCCCTGCTGACTGGAAAAAAAGGCAGTACAGCATCCATTTTTTAAAAGGGTAGAAAGGGAACTACCAACTTGTCAGTCTCACTTATGTTCTGCAAAAGACCATAAGGCAAATCATCCTGGAAACTTTGCTAAGACATATGGAAGAGGAAGGATAACCAGAATGGCTTTTCATTATCTAAAGGAGGGTGATTAAGAAGACAGACATTTTAGCGAAGTCTGTTTTTAAAGGACGCAGGGAAATGATTTCAAACTAAAATAATGTAGATTTAGATTGGATATAAGGGAGAAGTTTTTTACAGTAAAGATGATGTGGCACTGGAACGTGATGCCCAAAGACGAGGTGGATGCCCTATCCCTGGATATATTCATGGTCAGGCTGGACAGGGCTCTGAGCAACATGATCCAGCTGTAGGTGCTACTGTTCATTGCAGGGAAGCTGGACTCAATGACGTTTAATGGTTCCTTCCAACTCAAACAATTCTATGATTCTATGAGGTAAAAAGCATCTTTGGTAATATTCTACTTAGCCAGATTTTGTTCACATCTTCAGGCAGAAAATGAAGCTGTGTTCATACTTCTAGTTCCTGATTAGAATAAGAATACATTTCATATCATTTTTTTAAACAGAAAAGTAGCATAAGGATGATTTCTGCAATTACATTAGTGGCATTTTATTCATTTGAACTTCAGTAACAATGTGTCTGAAGTGCTTTGAGCCTATAATTGCTTTTGCTGCTTCAGCTTTAGAGGTGTATGTTCCTTCTCATTCCAGACGGTACAAAAAGAGAAGCTATATAAAATATTCAAACATTTTTCAAACTGTTGGTGAGTTCCATAAATAAATGACAGTCTCTTATAAACATTCCTTGAAGAAAGTTTATTAACATGTTCAGAAACTGTGCAGTACATGAGGAAAACATGCTGGTCTAACAGTTGCTAGGAATACATTTTAAAGGCGTTTATTTTCTAGTAATTATTAGACTGAAATAAAGATTATTTGAAGGTGTATTCCCTTTGTATCAATTCTTTTTATTGCTTGATTTTGAGAGGAAACATGGCTGATAAATTCTGTCCTGCAGTAAGTGATCTCAGAAAGAGATGGGAATAGAAGTGGCGTCTTGGAGTCTTGTGAGTTACTGGTGAGAAGCAGCACATGGGAAACTAAGACATGCGATAAAAGGAGTTGAAAAATGAAGCTGAACTGGAAAAATATAACAATAACAGTTGGCAAATTTGAGAACAAATGCAGTTCATGCTGGCATTAAGCCAGGATTCACCTCCTGGCCCACAGTAAGGGGCATGAGTCAGTAGCTTCCTTATTCATCCTTCACTAGGACGAGAAGACAAATTTCCAGGGGGAGTTTTGGCCAAGGGACATGGAGGGCGAACTCTCTCTGGCAAATTAGGAGGAGGCAAGGGGACCATTTGGATTACATGTTAGGTGGGATGAATATGATCCATCCACATGATGTACTCCAAATCTTCTAAAATCATGTTCCATTCTAGAGACTACTATGTGTTTAGAAGAACTTGTACTTGGACCTGTAGGCTTCCACATACAATGCACACCTTTACTCACCAGTTGAGGGTCTTCAATAAAACAAGTATGTGTACCCAAAGTACATCTTCTGTCTGACCACAACCTTCAGTTAGGGTTCCTGGGGATGTCATAGAGTTTTTGAAGTGAAGATGGATGTCATCCTTTCTGGTTATTCTGAACTTCTGATTTTTATTTATTTGTTTATTTAGTTTTGAAACTGTGGCTCCGTAGTGCACCTGTGTTAGAAGAAAAAATTTCATCACAGCATTTTTTTCATGGCAGTTTAGTTGTTATTCCTATTCCATGGGTGCATGAAGCTCACATAATTTCTACTCTGTTTCTCAGGGTGGAAACACTAAACTGTTTACTTTTTGTTTGCCAAAATGCTCTATACTATGCAGAATAATGATGAGACACAAAAGTAATTCCTGACAATTCAAGTTAGCTGATGGTCTGTTGTGGAATTTCTTTGGTGTTACATTAAGTTCTACCACATCAGTAGAAGAAAAGTCAGGTATCGTGCCTATGTCAATTATTAGTGATTATGAACTTGTGTATAATGCTTACAATAACTATAAGAATTAAAAAATCTGCATAACTTTTTAACATTTCCCATTAATATATATTTTTTCAAATTTATTTAGCTTAAAGTTGGAAAAAAAGTTAGATGTCATAATATTTCATAGATTACATAATATTTAATAATACCACACACTGTTTTTACAATTTTAAGCAAAAGACACTATATCAATTTTCATTAATATTCAGTTACATATTCTTAACTGTCATTAAAAAGTCTGTGTTTTCCCAGTTGTTTTGTTGTTGTTTGTTTTCCTTTTCCAAAGGCCATTTTTACAGACCAAAGTAGCTCTAGTCAGCACAGTCCCTCAAAATTTTGAGTCTATTCAGATATAATGTTGACTATCCTACAGGCGTGACTCAGTGGGATTTATTTTGGAAATTCGGATAATTTCAGGGCACCCAAAACAGGGGGCATGGAGAGAATTAATTTTCAATAAGGTAGCATTGTGAAAGAAAGCTGTCTTCTTGGTTGATATTTATGTTTATTCAACATACAGTAGCAGTGCTGAAATGATCTCTGGATATTCATCTCCCATTCTGCAGACCACAGAAACTCTTAATGTTTAAACTTCCTTTTTTTTTGTCTGTCTGAAATTAGGTGAGACAAATATCTCCATGAAGAAGGAAAACATAAAGAATAGAAATCAGAAGAAGTTATAAATAGTGTAGGAAAATCAATCTTTTCATAAGATCCATTACTCGAGAAATCTAAACGCATAACAATAGGTGTGGTACTTATCTGTCTAAGTAATTTACTCAGTTAATCTACAATTTGCTTGTTGTTGTTGTTGTTTGTTTGAATAATTATTGTCAGGATGATAATGAAGATGAGGAAAGAAGAAGTCTATGAACTATAAGATAGGTTAGCATTTTTAGGTTTTACCAAGGTTTATTTTGAAAGGTATCCTCCAAAAGTCTGGATTTTAGAAGAAGAACATTCAGGGTTTTTTTTTTTTTTTAAGAACATTCAAAATCTTTTTATCTGAGAGTCTGGATAAATGAGAAGCATCTGGCAGAGATCTTGCCAGTCTTTCCTGAACAATGTGCTGTCAGCTCAAGGTAAATGATTATAATATTTTATCCAATTTTTAGCAGGGGGAAGACTGAAGTATGTCCCATAATGAGAAACAAATATGTTTTGTTTATGGTATACTTTTTTAGTTGTTTTTATCCTTATATCAGTCAGGGCTTGTTTCATTTACTATTCTAGATTTATAAGCAGTTACTGAAAAACACAAGAAATTATTATTGATGAAGTATTTCTGTTGCACATTCGTTTCAAAGTGATGCTTATTTGAAAATGTTATTTTTTTCTCATCCCACTGTGAACTAAAACCAAATGTCAGAACATAAAATGTTTCACTATATTCATTTTTTTTCATTATATTTCACCAAAGGTACTTTGTGAAAAAAAGTAGAATTGCACCAGGAGAATGTTTTAAAGCTGAAGCCCAGAAACTCCCTAAGTTTTGCACTGTTAGTATCATGGTAAGAGAGATGCTCTCTAACTGAGGACTAGCCAGGAAGCAAAATGTAAACTAAAACTAAAAGTTAACCTTGGTTATAATTCTTTATACAAAAATGTTTGCACCTTTTTGTAAGTATTTATTAATACACTTTTTTTTTTTTTAATAAAAGAAGGAAACGTAAAGAGAATCTACTTACAACGTTATTTTTCAGAGATGAACTTTACTTCTGTGGAAAATAAACATGGTCAGTTAGTTTTTCCCTTACTGACCTGGTCGTCCATTACAATAATAAATATTTCCATACAGTTATTTTTTTTCAGATCTGGTTCCTTGGCCTCATGAACTTGTTTACAGAGAGAAACTGCAGGAAAAAAAAGGTCTGTTTTCTTTGGGGAAAGGTAACTATGAGTTGATTTTACTGAAATATACAAAATTTGGAAGGAAATATGGGCTGATGGTAAACCTTACTTGAGTTTGTGCCAAGTGAGATTGAACTCAAGGAATGGTTTAAAATAAAGAGTAGGCCAAGCCTGCAAGGAATGCAAGTGGAATTTCTCTGGAGATTACAGAAAATAGATAGAACAGACTGTTGGAGTCCGCAATAAAAGCAATTACAACAGGGAAAGCTGAAAAAAAATATAAGATACAGACAACACATTGGGCAAAAATTGTATATTAAAACTGCGTGAGTCTATAAGAGTGGCTGACCCATCTGCTCCTGTATACTGTGTTGACCTTGTTATGTTTTTTGAGTTTATATAAAATAAAAAAATAAAATAAAATCAGGTAACCTTTCTGAATTAAAATCTATTTAACCAACCATGTTTATAAACTTCCTGACTTTAAACAGTTTAAGAAACAGAGATGGTTTGGTTCAAAGCCCTACTAAGCCTACTGGAATTTTTCAAGGGATATTGATAATGTAAGTGCACATATCTGTGGCACACAATATACGGCAATGCATGAAATTGTGGGAAAGAACTGTCAAAAAGCTTAAGAAAAATGTGAGGAAAAGTTTCAACATAAATAATTAATGTCAACCAAACCTATACCAGAAATCACAACCAATATAAATTCCTGCTACTGTGATACCAACAGAAATTTTTTTCTAGAATACAGATCAGCTTATTGTTATATATTTTCTCTGGTACAATAACAATAAATGTCTTAAAACTAGTTACTATATATTAATGGCGATCAGCTTCTGTTCTTTTCTACCAGAACACACTTATGCAAAATATTTACAAGTATTTTTGTTTTTTTGTGTCATCTCGGAAACAGTTTTAAAAATTATTTATTTTTTCTAAGTCATCCACCAGATGCAAAGTGCTTTGTGATATAAAAAGTGTTCTCTTCCAGCAATTCTGTAATGTAGGAAGGCAACATGAAAAAATGGTAGGGAAAAGGAATGTTACACACAGGCACACAGGCACAGTCACTGTATTTCTACAGTGAATCACTTGAGACCAACCTCCCTGCTAAAGCAGGTTCCCTACAGCAGGTTGAACATGTAATTATCCAGATGGGTCTTGAATATCTCTATAGAAGGAGATTCCACAACCTATCTGGGCAACCTGTTTGAGTGCTCTGTCACCCTAACCATAAAGAAGTTATTCTGCATTTTAGTATCAAACTTCCTATGTTCAAATTTTAGGCAATTACTCTTTGTCCTGTCACTACATACCACCAAGAAGAGCCTGGCCTCATCCAATTACCTCCCACCTCCCTGTAGATGTTTATAAACATTAATCAGATCCCCTCTCAGTCTTTTACCCAGGCTGAACAGACCCAGTTTATTGAAACTTTCCTCATACGGGAGATGCTCCAGGCCCTTTATCATCTTTGTGGCCCGCTGCTGGACTCCTTCTAGGAGATTTCTGTATGTTTTTGAACTGGAGACCCTAGATCTAGAAACAGTATTCTAAACATGGCCTTACCAGGGCAGAGTAGAGGGGAAGGATATCCTTCCTTGAACCTGTAACCATGCTCTTTTTAATGCACCCTGGGATAGCATTGGCTTCCTTGGCCACCAGGACATACTACTAGCTCATGCCCAACTTGTTGTCCATGACATCACCCAAGCCCCTCTCTGCAGAGCTATTCTCCAGCAGGTAAATCTCAAGTCTGTGCTGATGGATGTGCAAGATGCAAGACTCTAAACTTGCTCTTTGTAAATCTCATCAGGTTCCTCACTGCCCAACTCTCCAGCCTGTGCAGATCTTGTTGAATGGTAGCACAGCCTTGTGGTGTGTCAGCCAAACCTCCCAGCTTTGTATCATTAGCAAACTTACTGATGGCGGACTCTCCTTTAATCCAAGTGGACACTGGCTATTCTCCAGTCTTCAGGCACCTCTCCCTTTTGCCAGTACCTTTCAAAGATGATAAAAGAGCAGTTCATCCATCACCTATGCCAGCTCCCTTAGCACATGCAGGTATATCCCATCGGGGTTCATGGATTTATGTATGCTAATTTTTGCTGAATGCTCTCTGATCATCTCCTCAACCCCAGGGAAGCCTTCCATTTCCCAGACTCTCTCTCTTACCTCCAGGGTCTGGGATCCCCAAGGGGCAGTCTTTAATGCAAAGACTGATGCAAAGAAGGTATTCACATATAAAAAAAACCAAACAAAAAAAACACCAACCTTTCATATTATCCTTTACCTCCTTTGCAAGATTTAATTCCAAGAGGGCATTAGCCTTCCTTGTTACATTCCTACAGCACCTGACAATGTTCCTTATTCTTCCCAAGAGGACAGGCCCTCTTTCCACATTTTGTGGACCTTCCTCTTTTATTTTCTCCATGCAGGCCTCCTGCCACCTCTCCCTGATTTCTTATACTTAGGGACACATTGATCTGAAACTCAGAAGTAGTGTTTAAGTGTTAACCAGCTCTCATGAGCCTCTTTACTTTCTAACATTCTAGTACACAGGGTACCTCCAAGTAGGTCTTTGAAGAGGTCATATTTGTCTGTCCTGAAACCCAGGGTAGCAACTACTGATTACTTTGCTTCTTCCACAAACGATCCTGAACTCCAACATTTCATGATCACTGCATCCCAAGCTGCCCCTAGTCTTCACACCCATGACCAGCCCTTCACTGTTAGTAAAAACAAGGTCAAGTAGGACACCTCTCCTTATTGGTTCCTCCACCTGGCACCCAGGTGCCAGATTATCTTCAGTGTATTGCAGGAACCTCCTGAACCATGCATGTCTAGCTGTGTTGTTTATCATGATGATTCAAGTCCTCGATAAGAACTAGTGAAAAGGATGACAAGGCTATTTCCAGCTGTTTGTAAAAGGCCTCAACTTCCTCCTTCTTATCAGGTCATCTGTAGTACATATCCACAACAGTGCTACTATATTAGCCTGCCACTTAATTCTTACCCATAAGCTCTCCATTGGTATACATTCTACTTGCTCTCTCAAATAAAAAACAACACCACCACCTCAGCCAAAAAGCAAGTCTTTTCTAAAGAGGGCATAGCCATCTGTGGCAGCATTTCAGTCATATCAACTGTCCCACTACATCTCCATGACTGCAGTGAGATCACAGCCCTACTACTGCACATAGATCTGCAGTTCTTCCTGTTCATTTCCCATGCTTCATGCATTGGTATACAGGCACTTTAAAGAAGCAGAATGTGAGGTATCCCAAGAGGAATACAAGAAGATTTCAGCCAAGCTATTGGAAGTGGCATCTTCTCTGAAGAGTTCTCACAAGATCCTACGGACAATTGAGAGGTTCTTCCTAAAATAACAGCCTTTTCTGTGCCTTCTCTGTTAAAAGGAACTCCTTCTCCATCCCCCCATCCAGCCAGCTTGTTCTGCAGAACACTTCTGCAGTCATATTCCATCTGAAGGTCACATACCTGGTCTCTCTGAGGCCTGCCCAAGATAATAGCACAGAAAACCTTGATCCCGACATCATCCCCTCAGTCAGCAATTTATCTGATCCATTCTCCTACTTTCTGGGTCCCAGATTCTAGTTGGGATGACAGAGAAAACTATTTGGGTTCCTGATCCCTTCAGAGTCTTTCCAAGAGATGAAAAATCCCTTTTAATGTTGTGTTATTTCCTTGTTGCATCCTCCTGCGTGCTTACCTGAATGACAAGCAGCAGGTAGTAATCCACTTGTTTTTATCAGACACAATAGAGTCTTCTTAACATCTCTGACACACACCCCTGAAGACAGCAAACCTCTTAGGAGAGGTTATCTGAGCAGAAAACAGGGGCCCACAGTCTCCCAGCAGGGATTCCCAATCACTAAGACTTTGCCTTTTTTTGTTGGTGCTAGCTTTAATATGATTCTTGCTGCTTCCTGGGCTCTGACTGGTTAATAGACCTTCTGTTTTCAACCCCAGAGCCTTCTATCAGTTGCTCAGGAGTACTGAAGCGGTAGGTGGAAGGCATCTCCTTCTGCTCTGAGCAGATAAGTATCCATGCCCCTTCACTCTGGATGCTATCATGCCCTTTATCCTCCAGGTGGGAAACTGGTTTAGCCTCTACCCCAAGCAGGGAGCTAGAAGAGGACTGCAAGTCTGCATGTGTCGGTTCAGACCTCCTTCTCTCCACCTCCCTCTCTGATTCCCAGGTGGAGCTTTTGGACCCCCCCACCTGCGTTTCTGCCCCTGCCCGTCTGCCGTGGCCGGTGGCCACCATGTCGGTATTGATAGGGAGCTTTCCCGTCCTGACCCCAGATGAGAAGAGCAGTGTGCCCTGCGCAAACTGCCGCACCAAACTTAAATTTGAGTCATGCCCTTTGCCAGGGTCACTGCGCTCCCTGGGATCTGAGGGGTGCGGCCCCACTGCTCCGGACCCTGCTTTCAGCATCAGAGCACTGCCGCCATGAGGAGTGAGATGGCACTCGGAAGCTGCTCCCAAACAAACAAACAAAAATAGCCTGTAACAAAGCATATAATACAAATGGAACCTATGGAACTTGGAAAAAACATGCCACTGCATTGAGAGGACTCTGAGGGTGTGGAAGGAATGTTGTCATTGTGTTCCTAAAATGGAGGTTAATAGTCCTAATAAGAGCACTGCCTTGTGCTCATCACATGAGTATGTTCTGGCAGAGTAGAAAAAAATTGGATTCAGAAACAACAGCAACAGAAGAGAAGACGAAAGGAAGATGAAAGGAATAGCACAGGCCTAAATCAGCATGAGATGAATCAAAAAGCAGCTCATTTAAGTGTCTGATCCTTCAAATTCTGCCAGTGACTTACAGAAGAAAAAAAAAAAAAGGAAAAAAAAAAGAAACACAACCAGCTGTAGCTTTGTTTACAGTGCCAAAAGGATAGAGACAGCAAAGGATGGGAAGAAATCAGTGGGTCACTTCCTCCATCTACAGTCCATCTAGAAAGCTGGATGCATTCACACAACCCCACTTGAGGCACATAATTTAGTCAGCTACATTAGGAAGATCTTCCTAGATCCCTTGCTAGGCACAGGAAATGGGTACTTTTCTGCGAAGGCAAGGTTCAAGTTAGGTGTGCCCCATACCACAGGTCTTTGGGAGTGGCAAACTTGGCTCTGCTGGCATGGACAATATTCCTTTTCTGAATTGAGGCACAACAGGCTTTATGTGACCAGCCATACCTCCAAGCATTTCTGAAGGTTAAATTGCAGATTTTCTAAACCAGGGCTCTGAAGAGTCAAACTCTTGAACTAAGTATTTTAGCAAACTTACCTACTACACAGCCTTGGCACCAGAAAGGGAATCTTTTATGCATAACAACACCACAAAAAGGTACCTTGGGAGCTAACAAAAAGAGAAGGCTTTACAGCTCTAAGGCTATCTATCCATAGAAACTATTAATCATGCTAAGAAATATGTATAGGAAGACTGAACTATGTACTGAAGAGAGATAAAACCGTATGCTACAGATGCACTAATACCACTGCAGAGCCACCAGAACTTTTCCCTGAGGGAGGCAGGCTTTATAAATGACTCCAGCAAATGTGTGATCTGAATGAATCACAGAATTATAGAATTGCTTGGGTTGGAAGGGACCCTGAGGATCATGCCACAGGCAGGGCCACCAACCTCCAGATCAGGGACCAGGCCGTTGCCCAGGGTCCCACCTAACTTGGTCTTGGAAGCTACATGCAGAATAACAAATTTTATATTTATAATTCTAGTCTTAAAATACTAGGCTTATAACACAGGAGGATGTTGAATCTATTTTAGACACTTACCTTCACCTTGAAGGAGTTAAGTGAGTTAAAGCTCTAACTTCCAACTTTAGTCCACCTCTCAGTGAACTAAATTAATCTCGACCTGCAACTTTGTTTTCAAGGGGTAGATTTGGCCTTCACTTTGTGCAGTGGTTGCAATATTCTTAACAGAATATAATAAAACAGAGCCAGCAAAAGCTCAAAACTGATGCATTAAAATGTCTGGAGTCTGAATTCTCATTTTACTTTTTAATACAGCTTTTGTGGAGTGAAACATGTGCCAGAAAAATAGCCAGTGTATGTGCCACGTCATAATTACTTGTAGTCTGCTTTGAAAGTAGGGTAGATAATATATTTCCATTCAATTTTCAAGTGATCAAAACCTCTGTGTTTGCGTCTTTGTATCACTGTGCCTTGCAAGTGCGCAGGAGGCAGCATGCATCTGGTCAGTCATCGCATAGTAATGAATAAATTTTTAAAATAATGCTGAGCTGAAAAGAAGAAGCAAAAAGCCTTTATCTTTTATTATTTGATCCACCACAAAATACATTATGACTATGGACACAGTTGTTCAACCTAAGGACAAGATTGTTTCTTGCACTTTGAGGCTGCAGGTGGTCAAAGGTGGGCACAGAGTGTTGCCACTTACCATGCATGGAGTAACCACAGCATGCATCACCTTAAACAGGAACTCCAGTAGGAAATATCCTGTTCTTATCTTTCCTACCACAGACCCCTGCCTCAGGGTGTCTGAGATTCAAGGATACCTCTGCAGCAGTTGCTGATCAGCAGGCTCATCATGAGGTAGAGCAACACTATTCATAGCATTGTGTTTAAGCACACCTGGTCGTGGCACAGAATGGTTGCAAGTTTTGTTCTGGCATGGACCAAGGAGCAAACAGTGAATATGAGCAACAGTTTTCCTGTGTTATTTCTGCCATGTGCTGTGGCCTGGATATCCCTTAGTGCACCCTCATCAAATTTGCTAATTATACAGAAGTCGAGAGGAATGGGTGACACACCAGAAGGCTGTGCTGCCATTCAGTGAGACCTGGATAGGCTGGAGAGTTGGGCTGAGAGGTGTCTTAGGAGGGCACGTGTAGAGTCCTACACCTGCAGAAAAATAACTGCATGGAGCAGTACAAGTCAGGACTAACCTACTGGAAAGGAGCTCTGCAGAAAAGGTCGTGGGTGTCCTGGTGGACTGTAGGTTGACCATGATCTAGCAGTGTGCTCTTGTGGCCAAGAAGGACAATGGCATAGAATCACAGAATTATTGAAATGTTTAAGTTGCATGGGAGCTTAAAGATCATCTAGTCCAACTCCACTGCAATGAGTGGGGACACCTACAACTATATAAGGTTGCTCAGAGCCCTGTCAAGCCTGACCTTGAATGTATCTGGGGATGGGACATCCACTACTTCTCAGAGTAACACATTTCAGTGCCTCATCACCTTTATTGTAAAAATCTTCCTTATATTCAATTTAAATCTCCATTCTTTTAGTTTGAAATAATTTCCCTGTGTCCTATAACAAAAGAACCTGATAAAGAGTCTGCCCTTTCTTATAGCCTTCCTTTAGACACTGAAAGGCCTCTATTTGGTCTCCCCAAGAGCCTCCTCCAGGCTGAAAATCCCCAGCTCTCTCAGCCTGCTCTCATAGGAGAGGTGTTCCAGCCTTTGGATAATTTCTGTGGCCCTCCTCTGGACATGCTCTGATAGGTCTGTGTCTCTCCTGTACTGAGAACACAGTACTCCAGGTGAGGTCTCACCAGCACAGAGTAGAGAGGCAGAATCACCTCCCTTGACCTGCTGCCTACACTTCTTCGGATGCAGCCCAGGATACCATTGGCTTTCTGGGCTTCAAGGGCACACTGTTCATCAGTGCCCAGCTTGCCACCTGCAAGTATCCCCAGGTTCTCTCCAGCAGGGCTGTGCTTAAACCTTATGTCCCCCAGCTTGTGCTGGTAATGGAGGTTGCCATGACCCAGGTGCTAGATCTTACACTTGGATTTACTGAACCTAAGGATGTATACCTGGGCCCTGCTCAGCCTATCTAGTTCCCTCTGAATGGCATCTGATCCCTCAGGTATGCTGATGCACTGCACAGCTTGGTGTCATCCATGAACTTGCTCTCAATCCTACTGTCAGTGTCGCTGATGAAGATATTAAAAAGCACTGGTCCCAGTAGTGACCCATTAGGAACACCACTAGTCACTGATCTCCATCCAGATATTGAACCATTGACCAGCACTCTCAGGGTACCATCTTGCAGCCTCTTTCCACATCCATCAAACAGTCCACCCATCAAATCCATAACTTTCCAATCTGGAGAGAAGGATGTAGTCTGGGACTATGTTAAAGGCATTACTAAATGCGAGAAAGATGACACCAGTGCCTATTTTCTGTCCATTGACACAGTACATACACCATCACAGAAGGCCACTAGGTTAGTCAGGCCTTCTGTGGTGGAGTGACAGCATCAGTGGAAAGGGGAATGATGACAGATATCATCTATCTGGAGTTCTGCAAAGCCTCTGATATGGTCCCTCACCACATCCTTCTCTCTAAATTGAAGAGGTATGCATTTGAAAGATGGACTGTTAGATGGATTAAGAACTGTTTGGCCGGTTGCAGCCAAAGGGTTGTGGTCAAAGGTTCTGTGTCTGGGTGGAGGCTGCTCATGAGTGGTGTCTCCCAAGGGTCAGTCTTGGAACTGGTACTCTTCAACATCTTCAACATCAGTACATAGACAATGGAATTTTGCACACCCTCAGCAAGTTTGAGGATGACACCAAGCTAAGTTGGGTAGTAAATACAGAGGAGGGAAGGGAATCCATCCAGAGGGACCTAGACTGGCTGGAGAAGTGGGCCCATGTGAACCTAATGAGGTTCAACAAGGCCAAGTGAAAGGTGTTGCACTTGGGTAGGGCCAAGGCCTGGTATATACAGAATGCGGAAAGATATTGAGAGCATCTCTGCAGAATAAAGCCTTGGGGTCCTGGTGGACGAGAAGCTGGACATGAGTCAGCAGTGCATGCTTACAGCCCGGAGGGCCAACTGTATCCTGGGCTGCATTAAAAAAGGGGTGGCCAGAAGGGAGAGGGAGGTGATTGTCCCTCTGTACTCAGCTCTTGTGAGGCCCCGTCTGGAGTACTGCATCCAGGCCTGAGTTCCCCAGCACAAGAAAGATGCAGAGCTCTTGGAACAGGTCCAGAAGAGGGACACTAAGAAGATCAGAGGGCTGGAGCACCTCTCCTCTGAGGAAAGGTTGAGGGAACTGGGCTTGTTTAGCATAGAGAAGAGAAGGCTCCAGTGAGACCTTGTTGTGGTCTTCCAATACTTAAGGGAGTGTATAAACAGGAAGGGGAATGACTTTTTACATGGGTGGATAGTGATAGGACAAGGGGGGGATGGTTTTAAACTAAGACAGGAGATTTAGGTTAGATGTTAGGAGGAAGTTTTTCACACAAGATGGTGATGCCTTGGAACAGGTTGCCCAGAGATGTTGTGTATGCTCCATCCCTGGAGGCAGTCAAGGCAAGGCTAGATGTGGCGCTGGGCAGCCTGGTGACCCTACCTACGGCAGAGGGGTTGAAACTTGATCATCTTTGAGGTCCCTTTCAACCCAGGCCATTCTATGATTCTATGATTCTGTGATTCTATGATTCTATGATTCTATGAACTGATCAGCTCACAGAGAAACTGCACGAGCAGGAATCTTCTGCTGAGAGATGTGTGGAGAGGAGAAGAGCAAAGGTGGTCTTCAAGTTTCCAGGCAGACATTCTATAGACACCTGATGGTGCAGTTTGTATCATATGACAGATACTCTTATGCAGTTTTGTTTAATTTTAGGATATTTGATTTTCCATTTCTATACTGTCTCATTTATTATTATTTTTTATTTTTTATTTTTTTTTATAGTGATGCAATGCTAGCAAAACTACATGAATGAGATCTATTATCATGGGATTGTTGCCTTTCATTCACACTGCTCAGAATGATAAATAGGTACATCTTGGGCATTCATGACAGATGCTTGCCTGCCCTGTTTTCAAGGACTGGCAGAAACTCCACAACTTCCTCAGGCAATCTATTTCTTCATTGCTCAAAAAGATGTTAATGCCTTGTGGTTAGGAACTGCACACACTGTAGTAATCCTGACAAATCCCAAAGGATTATGTGAGATGTTTCACAAGCTATACCTCTGTTTATTTAACAATATGTTTCTGATGCTATTGACTGATCCTCTGCTAATCCCTCTCTCCTCCAATCCCTTTTTGAAAAACTGTTTCATAGTATCTAGGAACTATCTAGATACTATCTTCTATTCATGAAATGGATTGTTTTAGCCTATATGCAGAGTTTCAGGCTTCTCTAGATTGGATAGAATATTTTTTCATACTATGGATTTAATTTGTTCATGTCTATTTGAATTCACACCTGTTCTCTAACACACCTTACTGATCCTCTCCTTCTTAGATATAGATTTAATAAGTATATATTATCATGAAAGTCACTGTTGGAAACAGTACCAGATTCTAAATGGACTAAGGTCAAGTCCAGATGTATGACATGCACTTATTTTTTTCTGTCACCCGAATTTTTTACATTTTTTACTCATGATAAATCTGTATAGGTTGTTAATTTTCCCTTTGTTTTCCCATAGCTGACTGTGAATAGTTTGATTATTTGTTCCAATATTTTTGTCTGTTTAACCAAAATGTAATTCTGCACTTTCTTTTTCCTCATGGTTTGAAGACGAAGCACCATGTTTACTGATATTCACCCAATCAATTTAAGTTATTTGGAAACAACTGCCAGTTGGTTATATTTGTCAGCAGTTTAAAAATGACAAATGAAACTTGGTAGTTTTGAGTAATATGAAAATATTTAAAATTATCTATTTCCATTTAAAGGTGACATTTTTTTCTGTTTATGTTTTAATTGTTATAGCATTTTTTTTCTTAGAGAAAACTTGTGCAAAGGGCTTATCATATTTTACATGGTGGATCTTGCTTATTGCATAGTAAGTTGTTTCTTGACTCCATAAATCATGCTCCTGGATGCTTGAATCATGTACTTATTCTTGTCCTTGTAATCTTTAGGGGCAGTAACCATATACCACTAGTTGTGTTTATTCCTGCAGGGGACAATTCTGGACCCTATAGTGTCTGAGCCCGTGGATTTTGTTGACTGTTTCTGGGGCTAGAACTTCATCTGTTAGCAACATAGCCTATTGCTTTTGATCTTAATAGCCCTTCTGCAGATCTTAATATATGCCTTTTTTATTTTTTGTCAATCTCGAAACTTTGGGTTATTATTATGCAGTAGAATGGAAACACTGCTTTAATAGATATTACCAGTTTTATATTTTAGACCATTGGAATCATTTTGAATACCACTGGAATCTACAGCATGTCCAGGGTAGGTTCATTATAACAAACTTTTAAAATCCCTTTGCTATACATCTGAAACATGATTCAAAATACACACCCCCATATAGTAAGACACGCCTTGTCTCTCAAAGTGACAATGACAGTAGGATTTAAGCATCTAAATAATTTTGTGATTCAAACTCTGGATGTATTTTGCAAATGAGTGGACCCAGTTTACTAAAATGTTAATATGTTTTCCCTTTGCTTTTTGCAGTAGTGCACTCACCAAACCTCACACTACCAGCAATGTTTTTGGCACACTGTACTATTAATGCAAATTAAATTACACTGCGTGACATTAAGCCACTTGGGATTTTTCCAGGGCATCAATTTAGCAACATGTGCTTTCAATCACTATATGTTCTGTTCCCTTGGAAACTGAAAAAATACAATAAATTAAACATAAGCTGCAGCATTTTTGTGTGTGCACAGAAATCAAAGATGATTTTCTCTTCAACAAGGGTTTGCATGTAATTTCAGGCATTTTGTTTGTATTT
The DNA here is from genome assembly GCF_038088225.1 of Cyrtonyx montezumae. Taxonomy (NCBI): domain Eukaryota; kingdom Metazoa; phylum Chordata; class Aves; order Galliformes; family Odontophoridae; genus Cyrtonyx; species Cyrtonyx montezumae. Next base: position 9,796,295 of record NW_027071992.1, on the reverse strand, counting down.
TTCTGAATGACAATGAGTGGCATCAGGATTTCACAGACAATTCCCATTGTAGCCTTTCTTTTCAGATTCTCATACCCTGTTTGTCTCTATTTGTCCATGACCTTCCCATTCTAGGCTGAAAAGGTTCTTGTTCACCTTTCTCTATCTCAATGCTTTATGTTTATTTCTGCTCTGGAAAAAAAGTATTTTTAGAGCTTGGTCTTGGGAAGCTAGGTTTTATCCAACTGAGTTTTGAACTCTGTGGCCACACAGCTGCGGCAAGCCTAAATTTCTATGAAAATATGCACTTGGGTCCAGATGGAGCCCAGCTGTGTTAGTCTGGTGAGGCATCCAAGGTAGTAATCCTTTGGCCAGGCTCATCAGTTCAGGTGCAGCATTGGACTAACACTGCCAAACTGCCTTTGGACACAGTCTAGCATATGTCAGCCTGCCTGTATGGATGTCTCCAGTTTTGGGGCCAGTAAGAGAATGTCTATTCATGTCTGTCAGCATAGAAGTATCCAGTGTGTGAATGGGGCCGAACTAGGTCACGTAAATCCAAAACTGTGGTGCTTAACGCATCCATTTAGATAGTAATTTGACTTTGTTGGTGCCTCAGTGTTTGCTGTTCTCTAGTCAACCCCTGGTCATGTCCATAATTCTATTGAATACAATTTTCCTGACCAAGCAGCAAGGTTTGTATGTCTAGCCTGTTGCTACATAGGAATCTGAAAACTAGGAAGTCTGACAGTATCCTTAGGGAATACAAATAAATCCAATAGTATTAGAATGGAAAAGGAGAATTAAAATGAAATTCTAATAAGGTTTTTCCCATAAAGTTTGAGAAGAACCAGAATAAACAGCAGAAATGAGAAAAGGCAAACTATGAAAGTTTATGTTTAGGAATGAAGGGTAGGTGGGCTGGAAGCAGCAAAGAAACTTATGACATACTGTTGCACATATATCTGAGGGAAATACAAAGAAAAAACAAGATAATCAAAACAGGGAAATATCCTGGGGCAGGGGAAGAGATTAATGAAAAAGAATTATTAAAATTGTCAATTCTTCCATTATTCTTATTTATGTGTGTGTCTTTGTTATTGTCCTTCAGTCCTTCAAGCCTTCTTCAAGTCTTCAGTGAACTGTATGTAAGTTTTAAGTAGTTTTAAATAAATTGAACTCTGTTCTCATTCCCCGCAAAACAACTCAGAACGTACAAGAACATATGAAAGTGATCCAGGTTTAAAGTTTTTTGAAATGTCATGTTTTTTAAACTAATTTTGTTACAGTGAGGGAAATGGTAGACTGGCACATGAGCTCTGACTCTTTTATTCATAAAAACTCATGCCTTGCAAATAGCAGCTCTTGTGATAATGGAAACTCAGACATGCACAGGCATCTGGGAGGTTGTGAGAATCTGAAGCAGGGTTGACAAAAGGGGTTGAGAGGAAAAAAAAAAGTGGAGGAGTTTCTTTTAACAGGCTTTTAGAGAAAGCCTATTTAATCTCATGCTTACTTTTAAATTAGGGGTGATTTGGCTGCTTCGAGCAATGCAACCTCAAAAAATGTTTCCAGAACATAGATGGTAAAGGCGAAACACGCAAGTACTGTGGCTCAGTATTTTGTTTTTTTGTTTAGGGCCTATTTTCTTTTGAGAAAGGTGTCAGGTAATTTGTAACCATAAGTGTATGTTAATGTAGAAGGTGTCTTTCTTTCACATTTTGTTTTAGTAGTTACTAACACTGTAGCGCTTTTGAAGAGTCTCTGTAAATTTACTTTTAGGAACATAGTCTTTTTAATCAAAATCATCTGCTGGCTCACATACTGTTTTCTTTCCAGAGTTGTTTTTGGAAGCCTAACCAGTGTAATTCCAGGGATGATTTTGGCCCCACTGCTTCAGAACCTGGGCCTGCTAAGGGATTTTATATAGCTCTTTGGGAGGAAGAACTTAAACTATCAATACCTAATCCTCTGCCAGGATTAGGCCCTGATTTTACAAACCACTTCTATTATTTAAGCTTCTATTTAACTTTAAGTATGTGCACACTGACACAAATGTTAAATTCTTCCTTCATTAAATTCTCCAGAACATCGTTTCATCAGCAGACTGAAGGCCAGAAAGGCTCCAACTATATAGTCCACGTGTGACTGGAAAAGAGCTGGGAGTAGATAGCTGACTGCAGAACACTCATATGGCTTTCTTCATCAAGGTGGATAAGGGGCAATGGAAAGAGAGGAGAGACGAGAGGGGAGGGCTGGATGAGTTCTGTGAAGATGCTGTGGTAGGCAAGGAATGGATTAGAGCTGGATTAAAATCTGAGTAGCAGACAGCTCATTTTCTTTGGAGGGGGAAGAAAACACAAAGACTTTGATGTCACAAACTTTAGTTTACATGTCCTTCCATTCCTCTAACTTGTCTGCAGTACAAAGTGAGTACAGGTGCTGAAGATTACTGGGGATTTAAACATTGTCTACTGACTTCACAATGAGAACTGTTTCATACTGTTGAGATCCCTGTATTAATAGAAAATAATAGACCTGCTTGTTTTAGAAGAGAAGAGCTAGATGGACAGATTCCCTTCAGTTGGGTAGAGGATGCATGGGGACAGTGAACTGTTAAGGTTGGCTTACTGCCCACCCTTAGTACATCTGTCATCTGTATACTTGAATGGGAAAATGATGAGCTTGGAAAGGACAGCTTAGCTTTTCAAATCTATTCATGCTATTGGTATTTTTTAAAGTTTATCTGAAATCTCAGAAAAAGTTACACCTTGGAGGACAGAATGTAAATTATTCTAAGGAACAGAAAAGAAGAAATAACACACATACACACACAAAGTATTTGTAGGTTAAATCCCTAAAGTAAGCTGTTAATTTGAAATGGAGGCATTTCAGCGTGGAAGAAAAAATGTAAGAGTAATAAATGCTAGAAATATTTTACCCTGAACACCACACTGTCAAATAAAAACAGAAAAATGAAGAACATTTTCTGGTTCCAACTGCTGACTCCACTTCTTTTGGAATCAAACAGAAATATAATTTGTTGATACATAACAGGCCATGTGTGATAGCAGCAGGATTTTTAAAGCAACTTCTTTTTTTCTTTTTTCTTTTCTTTTCTTTTCTTTTCTTTTCTTTTTTCTTTTTTTCTTTTCTTTTTTCTTTTTTTCTTTTCTTTTCTTTTCTTTTCTTTTCTTTTCTTTTCTTTTCTTTTCTTTTCTTTTCTTTTCTTTTCTTTTCTTTTCTTTTCTTTTCTTTTCTTTTCTTTTCTTTTCTTTTCTTTTCTTTTCTTTTCTTTTCTTTTCTTTTCTTTTCTTTTTTTTCTTTTCTTTTCTTTTCTTTTCTTTTTTCTTTCTTTCTTTCTTTCTTTCTTGATGTCTATCTTTCTTTCTCTCCCTCCTTCCCTCCCTCCCTTCCTTCCTCCCTTCCTTCCCTTCCTTCCCTTCCGAATTCCTTCCTTCCTTCCAAATTCCTTCCAAATTCCTTCCTTTAGAATTCCTTCCCTTTCTGAAAGACAAGTGGAAGTAGAAAAAGCAACTCAAGCTCAGTTAAATCTTCCAAAAGATTTAACATTTGAAAAGAAGAACATGAGAATATTTAAGGAAATTAAATCTAAATTGTGGTGTTGAAAGAGAGGTACAGTGTAGGCAGAAAGGATGTAAATCAGAGAGATCAGATTTCAGATGTTGTTCTAGGAAAGGCTCTAAAATTAGAGGAAAAGAAAGCAAGACTGTCCAGTAGGAAATTCTGATATTTGAAACTTACTCCCATTTTGGACTGCTATGAAAAGATTAAATACAATTTTTTGGTGGAAAATAAGAGAAGTTTATTTCAAAAGAAATTTTTTCTATCTCATATATTTAGGGAGAACTTTGAATCAAGCAGTTTGTGGCCAGTGACTCCAGTGTCTCAAATTCTGTCAGAAAACAAGGTTGATTTTTAATTTGTCTAAAGTTTTGGTAGCTGAAACCTTCTTCATTTGAATACTTGCTTTTGGTTAATGACCTAATTATAAAACTAAACTTTTCAACTACATAGATGATGCAAAATCTGATTCCAGAATGAAAATGCAGACTTCACACTGCTTTCAGTAGGTTTTGTCTGTACCTCAGCGCTGTACAGAAAATGGCCCAGTGTATCACACATGCAAGAACTGCACAATCTCCTCTCCTCTTGATTGGATACATTGCAGCCTCAAGGCAAGCTAGCCCTACCGGGTGACTGTGGGGGGCTACGTCATTCCCTCTGGAAAGCAAAAGCTTTCTAATTCACATTGCAGAGAAGTTCAAGTTCACCTGCACTGCTGAAACACCTTTATTTGGCTTTGACTACCACTAATGTCTCAGGTGAAAATAAGGTACTCTCCATATATGTATGGGGAATGCATTCAGCTTTGGTGACTACCATGTGTATGCTATTGTGTCTGGACACATAATTTCCCACTGTAGGGAACAGCAGTAGAATTTACTCAGATGAGACAACATAGGAGGGAGAGAAATTGCCCTCTGATTGCCGTTGAATGAGTTGACTCAATATCCATCAAACTGAGGAAAGTGTGAATAACTTACCTAACCTATACACTTGTTCAGTATATGCCTATAATTTGACAAGTTTTCATTCAGAATGTCCTTCAGATAACTTCATCAATTGCATCTTATGTAATGTTCATAAATGGAGATGAAAGGTAAGCGGATGAGGCCAGGCTTTTCTTGGTGGTGTGCAGTGATAGGACAAGGAGCAATGGCATAAAACTTGACCATAAGAAGTTCTGTACTTACATGTGGAAAAACTTCCTTATTGTAAGGGTTATGGAGCAGTTGTGGAGTCTCCTATGGGGGTATTCAGGACTTCTCTGGGCACCTACCTGTGCTTCGTTCTATTGCAGGGAACCTGCTTTTTCGGGGAGTTGGACTCAATGGTCTCTTGAGGTCCTTCCAACCCCTGCGATTCAGTGATTCTGTGTGACTTATACAAGTTAATAATGTAAAGTTAGTAAAAGTTTCCTTAGTTAGTCCTAGGGCTGCCAATCAATCATTTTAAAGCATGTTATTAAAATCTCATTTAAAAGCTCATGATTGCTTTAGAAAAAATAAACAAAGAAACAAACAAAAAAAAACCTAATAAATACGAATTTCTATACTTCATCCTCAAAACGTCATACATGTGTTCATGAACTGATGTCAACTGGAGACATTAAGAATCTGTGTAGAATATAATCACAGTTTGCTGATTCTATATTTTTCCTTGAACCGTGCCCTAGTCAGCATCTGCTTGCTTTTCTTTACATCATTCTGAATCTCCATTTACCCGTCACTTCACCATGTAGCTTGTCTAAAGATGTTCCTTGTTAAACATATTCTAATCCACACATAAATATACTATGATTTTTTTTTTAATAATTCTATGCATTTTGGAGATACAGGGCAACTCAGTTTTTGTTCTTTACTGGTCCATATAGTAACATATTCTCTTATAATTGTCATGATAAAATAATGCTAAGACAGCTGAAGCTTCTATATCTATGGATCTTATGATGGAATTGCAATTGTAATTTTTGATTGTCTCATTTAAAGAACAAGTAGCAACATTTTGCCGCCCAGATTTAAATCTCCTGTGAGCAACATCTGGTGTTCTTTAGCAAACTACTGCAAAGGCCATTATTCAATCTTTTATATGCTAATGACTTTGAATGCCTTCGTTTTTTGGAAACCACAGAGCTATACAGTTCTGTCTGATGACGCTGCCATTTGCAGTGTTGCTACTAATCCTGCCATGGCTGCTAGAGTAATGTGATATAACAGTGTTGAAATGAATTATCAGAAACCAAGTGCATGTAAAACCATCTGTACAGAAATCATCTTCTTTCCAACCCAGCTTTAACACATCAGCTTTCTCTGAGGGAATCTCCACATCAACTGGCTCAGAAATAGGAGTTGAAAGCCTTTTAAATCTGTACTGTGCACTGCCCACAGCAATGTTGCATAAAGAATAAAAGATTATTGTTTTGATATCATGGCTTTCTTTTCAGATGGTTGTGCTGAATATCAGACACCTTTCACAGCACACAACTATTCAGATTCATGCAGGAAGTAATTCAATGTTTGATCAGTGTTTGACACACACTTTGTGCAAAAGATTAGAGGGTTTGTGCATTTTGAAAGTATATGCTGTGTTTTTACAGATATATTTCAAATCTAATATTGTAAGTTAAGAAATTTATTCTTAGGCCATTTTATAATGCATAATACTAGCATTGCTTTTTTTTTTTAATCAGAAAAAAGTGAATGACAGGATGAGATTTTACATGATGATTATCTAACACTACTGTCTATGAGATTTTAACGTGGGTTTACTTCTGTGTTAGGCAGTCTGTCTGCCGTTTTCCATTCTGTGCCTCATTCTAAACTGAGCAGCCTCCAAGGGACAGTGTAGACTACTGTGTTGCATTGTCACCTATTGTGCTGACAGGATTAAGAGAAATGTTTGAAATGTTTGCCACAGCTTTCCATTTGTAACATACACTAGTAGACGTGAGTGTGTCTCAGTCAAACTGTTTGACAATCAAATGTGTACTTAAATAAAATCGATACCCATATTATGGCTGACAGTTTATGAATATGTGTTCTTTCTATAAGAAGCACTTATTAACCTTTGTACTTTTTCTCATAAGTCACTTTTGATCTTCCAGCTATTCATGCTGCAGCAGTAATGAGACAGGCCAACTGGCTCAAAAAATCCTTTTTTCCTTTAAGACTCAAAATAATATTCTCACCAGCCTTTCAGGTTCTGGATCATACCTTCAGGAGCTGTCAGTGGGAAAATGAGAGCTCATTAGATTCATGCTGAGCATGATGGTTGAGTCTGTGTTCAGAGTATGCACAGTTAATTTTACCTTATCCACAATCTTTTTTACTGCAGGTTTTGTGCAATTTTTTATTTCTTTTTCTTGTTGGAAAACAAAAGCACCTAATGGAATAAGATGGGAATAAGTTTAATGGGAAGGCTGTATTTTATCACCATTATCTTATTAATAAGAAAATTAGATGCTCCCCCTAAGTTTCAAATGTTCAGATCTAGCTGTGACAAAAGAATGATCCTATCAATAAGATTTTTTTTTCCTAATGTTCTGCTTAAACACACTTCTGTGAAAGATAGTGATGAAAAAAATAAGTAGGAAACCACAGCTTGATCAGGTCATGTCATGAACGATGGCCTGTAGAGAACATGAGATGAAGCTGGCTCCTATCTGTGTCAGATAAGATATTACAAACTTAAATCTTTATTCAGAATAATGCCACTCTCATGAATAAAAAGACTGTGAGCAGAAACCAATGACTTTACATGTTTAGTTTTACATGGCTCCACTAAGAACCCTAAACCTGGACCTGTCTCTAAGGGAATTTAATCAGTAACGAGGTAATAAATAAGGCTAGAATAGGGGGTGAATATCCCTCTCCAGTATTTCTCCCAGCTGGTCTATGTAACTTTTACTCACTCTGTGGAACAACTAGCACTGAAGTAGAATAAAGGTAATGCAACAAAAGCTTAACTGAGGAAGCTGCAGTGCCAATAACAAAGGGAAAAAAGAACAGCTAAGATGAAATGAATTGCCAAAGTGATACAGTATGTCAGTAACAGACATGGGAATTGGACCTTCACTTCATACTCTTCACCAATCCACTGCTGGCTGGACTGTGCTATAGCACCACTGGACAAACTTGACTGACAGTGTTTGTTCTCAGGCTAGCATCAGCAATCAAACAGCATTTTCACCTGTGGGTTAGCATTTTTAAACTGAGCACAGTGCAACCAAACAGCAATTAGACCACATACATTTTGACTGGACTGCAAGCTACCAAAGCTACCAAAGTGTGACCTAAATTGGTGGTTCAAGCAGTCACACTTCTGTCATATTCAAGAATCGTTGGTGGAAGGATGGTGACATCTAGTGGTACAGCTTTTTGCATTTTTCTTCAAAATCTGTCTCACAGAATCTTGGCAAAATAGTATAATGACATTTTCTTATACATACCTAATACATTTACTTTTTGAAGGCTTTAACACTTTTGCAGTATCAGCTTTCCAGAAAATACACTGGCATCTGAATTTTTAAAATGTAATTGCACCATTTATCATTGTACCGGAAAACAAAAGTTGTCATAAAAGAGGAATGCTGTCCTCTGGAAATAATACTGTACCATAAAACACTTTTTAAATACTGTGATAACAGCCTAGACTTTTTTTGTATAAATTCATGGCTTAAGTTTATGCATTACTAATGCAGCCTAATCTACCTGTCCCAACTTTAAATAAGTCTAGACTGGTGACCTCTTTTCACCTCTAGCTTATATGCTTCATAACGTTGAGAAAAGGCCATGCCAGATTTTGTGAAATCAGCACTATATGTTATTCTTCTTCTATTAAGAGATACAGTCTTAGCATCCATTTGAGACCATGCCAGTTGTCAGTTGCCAGCCAGGTCATGTATTTATCTTACAATATTCCTCTAGATTGACTTCCAGCTGACCATCATACACCCGAAATGTTAACTACGGTTAGGGAAGGTGTTCTAACTAGTTTCAGTAGTCAGTAGTTGAGAATCTATCTTTGAAGGTTTCTCTACTGTGTAGAAAAAGGCAAATTTTTTTTTTTAATTATCAAATACACTACTCTAATGATGCCTCAACTATGGAACATTTTGTTTGAGAAGGATGTGCACTAGTGCACACTTTTTCATCATGGTAGACCTATCCAATTCTGATAGAAACTGAATTTGGTACCACTTTTAGAAATCAGTATGGTAACCAGAATTTCCTTGCAGTGCTCCCATATGATTTTTTGTTTGTTTTTTTTGCACTGATAAATATATGCATTGACTTCTAGGTACTGGTTTTATTACAGCTTTGAATATTGTGCAGATAATGAAGGCATTGTGATAATGAATGCATACTCATTCATTGAGATAATGAATGCAACTGTGCAGATAATGAAGGCATCATTTAATTTCACAGATCATATCCAACAAGAAAAATGACTCTTATCACAGCCTTGGATTTGAACTAATGGGTCTGGTGTGTAGACTTACCACGTCAAACATTATAGCAGGCATCTTGGACCAGCTAATGTGCAAACAGCTGATGGTTTTATTAAATTCTGTGAAGATGATGAGTTACAAGATGGAAGATATGGTATGTAGAGTTTGGGTTTTGATGTGGACTGGAAAGAACGCCCGCTTTCTACTTGCACTTTTCACTTTCTGAGGATTGGAAATATTTGTTCACTGTCTAAAATACAAATTTGGTGATGTGTTTTCTTGGTTTTATTTATTTATTTTCTAGCAACAGATAAATATTTATTCACTAACCTTATTTGACAAGAGAAACCTATGGTTAATTATGCTAGTTGAAATGAAGCTTACAAGACTCTACAGAGAATTCAGGCAGTTACCAATAGCTGGATTTGTATGCCATTTAAACTAAATGAAAATTTAAAAATGTGTCTTTGATATTAGAAAAAGAAGTGAAAGTAAGCAGAATGCCTGCCAATCTTCAAATTTCACCTTCATGACACCTTTTAAAACAAACATAAACACTTGCCATCTTGTTAATGCCATATTATAATAATATTTATATATATTATCTTTATTCTTCAGTGTTTGTATTCTTCATCCACTCCTTCATCTTCATATTGAGACAAGGCTACTCATCATCTTCCCCTAGGCTGATCTTTGGAACCTACAGCTGACTCAACAAATTTTCTCAAAAAAGCATACATTTTTCAGCAGATGCATATTATAATTGGTTGAGTGACAAAATTTCTTAATTTAAACATTTGAATTGTTAATTAATTATTCCAACGGAATCCCAGTAGCTCTAATTGCATTTCAAAATATCAGTATATTATTTTCTATGGTCAGTCAACTAATTTCTTCTAACAATAACAACAAGAAGGAATCATTAATTTCACAATAACTTTTTACATTTAATACTAAGTTATCACAAAGAGTAAACGTTTAAACTACCTCATGCCCCTGGATTTTCTATTCATATAAAATAAACCTTACAAAAATTTGCCTCATACATATGCAATGACCTGAGAGATCAAATATGGAATAACTGCTATTTGGATACTCCCCAAAACGCATGAAAAATGTGTGAGGTATTATTTAATAATTGCTACAATAGCACTGAAATACTATATAAAACTGACTAAGAAATCTATTTTTCCCATAGTCCTTTAACAGGGGAGCTTTGATTTTTCTTAAGATTTGGGGGCAGAAGAGTGATCTTTGATTTATACAGGAACATAGTGAATTGTAGAAAATAAATTTCTTTTGAGTATCTACACTTAAATAACAGCTGAAACATAATGCAGCTTAACTTGGTTCTGCTTGGAGTGCTATAGAGTTGTAGAAGCACTTTCATTTTGAAGGATGTGTAGTAGAGCTCAGCCTATCACATGAATTTCATATTCCTCTAAAAATATTTGGAAATTCTGTTTTTGTTGATGGATCTCAGGAAAGATGATAGTGGCTTATCCCTAATTCATGTATATGCTGAATGGGTTGTTTAAATTATTATCCAGCAGCTGTTGTTATAATATATAATCTCTTTTAAAGAAAGATAAGGACATAAATTATAAAATAATGACCATCTGTCTACAGTTCAGATTGTGTCTATTTTAATACGTGGAATTTTACATAGCGCATATAGACTCACTGTACTTAAGGTAATAAATGTTGTAGACTATATATAAAAATGTATCTATAAAGATAGAAATCCCAACTGCAGAGGGCAGGAAGCACTTGACACTCTCTCTACCAATGAGTCAGTCAGAGATAGAGAATGTAAGCATGAATATGGCACTCTTTTTCTCTGATGAATGTCTATATCATGTGTTCTCTGAGAAATAATGAACTGTTAAACTTTTGGAATGTGTTCTTAAAAAAGCTGTGCCAATAAGTGGGTGAAAAGACCTTCAGAAGAGATCTAATCCAGTCCCAAAATACCCCATACATTTTAGTTACTCTATTAACTTTGTCTATAAATAGGTGGGTTCAAGTACTGGTCCAAGATTTTGTAAGTTATGAGAGGGTGATGTAGAATCCTCAGTAAAGTCATTTTGCCCTGATCATGCCCTGAGTCACCAACAAAATTTATGTGTATGTTGGCAATTAAACTTAACTGATTAGAAATAGAGATTCCTGTTTGGCTGAAATCTGGTCCCCATACTTCAAGGTCATCATAAAGAAGCAGGGATCAAAATCTGTTAAAAAATTGAGAAACATTGGCTAACTCTGCTGTTCTGTGAAATTTTAAAATAATTTTTTAGAATACTAATTTGAAAAATAGTTTGTCTACAGTCTAGAATGGTGAGAAGTACACTAAAAAACAATTTATTATTTACATGTAGGATATGATGCTTAGGACTTCAGTCTTCTTCTGAGTCTTTGAGATTATATTAAAAACTGAATATCCAACAGAGATAAGTAACTTTTCACAGCTCTAGAGACTCTTCACTGTGAACTTTCAGAAGTGATATCTAACTTGTTTTCAAGTTGTGTAAAATCTAACTTTCTATGAGAATCAGCATGGGACATTGTTGACCCTCGACATGTACTCAGATGGGCCAACAGTTTGCCATGAGAGCTCTAGAATCTGAAACTACTTTGGTACTTTGTCTGCAACAAAACCCATGGCTGTTTTGTGTCTCTCTTTTGAGACTTCCTGATTTGATGTACTTTAATCTCATTGTTGTCTTCCATTTCTCTCTTATAAATGAAACTGAAGGTCTCTGAGGAGGGAAATGGTGTCAGTACAGCAGCAGCACAGGCATGAAAAAAAAAAAAAAAAACACAGCTTAGCAGGTCCAAGAACTAAACACTTTTGCAGGGTGACAGATTTGGAAGTTATTCCCACAGAACACTAAACGAATCCAAAATGGACAGGTAAAGCAAATTCAAATCTCATACTTTTCAACTTTGGATATGCCTTCATTACATGATCCTAGTTACATTTGTGTTGTGCCTAAACTTCCAGAGAAAGTTACTGAAGTAATATGTCAATGTAAGCAGTTTCTACACCTGAAATGCCAAGTGTGCCAAGATGTCTAGCTCATTCCTGAAGTAGTAAGTTTCACATGTACTTTGCTTTCAGAGGTTCAGAAACAGGAAAACTGCTGTCATCCCCCTGCTGCAGTCAAGTAAGCACTGCTGCAGTGGAGGGGAATAGGCTCTTCAAAAGGGATAGACAAGGAGGGGTGTTGGGGTGGCTCTCTATGTTAGGGTGTGTTGATGTTGCAGAGTTTAATGCTGGGAATGATAAGGTCGAGTCCTTGTGGATAAGGATCAGGGGAAGACCAACCAGGCTGACACCCAGATGGAAATCTATGATAGACCACCCAACCAGGATGAAGAGGCAGAAGTATTCCACAAGCAGATGGAAGTCACACAACCACCAGACCTTGATCTTGTGGGGGACTTCAACTTACCTGACATTTACTGGAAATACAGCAGAAAAGAAGTTGTATAGAAGGCTCCTGGAGTATGTGGAAGGGAACTCCCTGATGTAGCTGGTAAGATGCATGGGTGCTGTCTCACTACACCTGCTGCTTACAAACAGTGGACTGGTGGGAGGAGACATGCTGGTCAGAAGCTGTTTTGGGCACAGCAACCACAAAACTATAGAGTTCTCGATTCTTGGTGAAGTTAGGAGGGGGATCAGCTAAACTGCTACTTTGGGCTTCTGGAGAGCAGACTTTGAAATGCTCAGAACAATGGTTGGTTGAGGGACTTAGGCTTGTTTAGCCTGGAAAAGGCTCCAGTGGCACCTCACGACAGCATTCCAGTACTTGAAGGAAGATTACAGGCAGGCAGGAGACTGGCTTTTTACACAGTCTGATAGTGACAGAACAAAGGGGAATGGCTTTAAACTAGAAGTAGGGATATTTAGGTTCAACATCAGGAAGAGGATCCAGAATTCACCCCTTCTGGTCTCTCAGGTGCATTGCTTGCATCTGATCTCTTGTGATTTCATCTGATTTCTTGAGGGAAATCACACGACACGTGCATGGCAATAAAGGGATCAGACCCAGCCAGCACGGGTTCACCAGGGGCAGGTCATGCTTGTCCAACTTCATCTCCTTCTATGACTGGGTGACCAGACAGGTAGATGAGGGAAAGGCTGTTGATGTAGTCTACCTCGACTTCAGCAAGGCCTTTGACACGGTCTCCCACAGTATTCTCCTAAGAAAACTGGCAGCCCGTGGTGTGGACAGGTTCACTCTTCTCTGGGTGGAGAACTGGCTGGAGGGCCGTGCCCAGAGGGTAGTGGTTAATGGAGTTAAGTCCAGCTGGCGTCCTGTTACGAGTGGTGTCCCCCAAGGGTCAGTTTTGGGGCCCATCTTGTTTAATATCTTTATTGATGACCTAGACGAGGGAATTGAGTGTACCCTCAGTAAGTTTGCAGATGACACCAAGTTGGGAGGATGTGTCAAACTGCCTGAGGGTAGGGAGGCCCTTCAGAGGGATTTGGATAGGCTGAACAGCTGGGCTGAGCTCAATGGGATGAGGTTCAATAAGACCAAGTGCCGGGTCCTGCACTTTGGCCACAATAACCCCATGCAATGCTATAGGCTTGGGGCAGAATGGCTTGAAGAATGTAGAGAGGAAAAGGACCTGGGGGTGTTGGTTGATGCTCGGCTTAACATGAGCCGGCAGTGTGCCCGGGTGGCCAGGAAGGCCAACGGCATCCTGGCCTGTATTAGAAATGGTGTAGCCAGCAGGAGCAGGGAGGTGATCATCCCCCTGTACTCAGCTCTGGTACGGCTGCACCTCGAGTACTGTGTTCAGTTTTGGGCCCCTCACTACAAGAAGGACATTGAGGCCCTGGAGAGTGTTCAGAGAAGGGCAACAAAACTGGGGAGGGGTCTGGAGCACAAGTCTTATGAGGAGTGGCTGAGGGAGCTGGGATTGTTTAGTCTGGAGAAGAGGAGGCTCAGAGGAGACCTTATTGCACTCTACCACTTCCTGAAGGGGGGTTGTGGTGAGGAGGGGGTGGGCCTCTTCTCCCTGATAAATAACGACAGGACGAGAGGGAATGGCTACAAGTTGCGCCGGGGAAGATTTAGATTAGACCTGAGGAAGCATTTCTTTTCTGAAAGAGTGGTCAGGCACTGGAATGGCCTGCCTAGGGAGGTGGTCGAGGCACCATCCCTAGCGCTGTTCAAGAAGCGTTTAGATGAGGTGCTAAAGGATTTAATTTAGTAGTTGGGTAGGGATAGTGATAGGAGGATGGTTGGACTAGATGATCTTATAGGTCCTTTCCAACCTTATGAACTTATGAACTTATGATCTCCCTGGGTTAACTATGCCTTCTCACTTACTGATCAACCAATGGTTCAGGCTGTGACCTGGTAATTCCTCTGCAAAGTGAGTCACTGAAATTCTATCTGAAATAATGGATGCAGTAGTTCATTTTGTATGAGTGACAGAAAAGCCTGGGAGAGCTAAGTCTGCTGAGCAGGCAAAAATAAGAATTGAAACCAGCAGCAAAATGGGTGAGAAAAAAATCAGTATCTTATGAAGCTGGCGGCCAATACTGGCCTAGAATTCATTGCCATAGAGAATTTTCTAAAGTGAGATTTGAGAGCTATTAATCAAATAGTTACCGATGTAACTATTAATGATAGTCTTGTAGTACCATACCCTTACACTTTGTTGACGACTGTAGTTGATTCTAATGTTTACAGTTTGAAATTTTAACTATGCTTTCTTTTTCATTCTCTTGGAATAGTAGAACCAGAAATTGTTTTTTAACGGGAAAGCCTGGTGGGATGAAAGATTCAGCTATACTCAACGGCGCTTCCTCAGAGGTTTAAGTACAATGCTACCCTGTTTGGTAACGTAATGGCTAAATAACTGGAACTATGGCAAGGTAGGAACTCAGCAATTACTTTATTTATGACATTGAAAATGTCAAGTATTCAAAACCCAGCATTGTTCTTGCCTTTAAATGAGGGAGAAGAGCTATTGGGATTGTTTGCAACTAAGTGAACAAGTACATTCCAGCCAGCCAGACCTAAAAGATGCCCTCTGGAAAACCCTGTCTGGGAGCTGTACACTGATGGGAGCAGCCTTGTGGCTAAGGGGAAATGGAATGATGGATATGTAATTGTTACCCTAGAAGTAACACAGAAGCTCTAGTTGAAGCAGGAAGCAGGTATATTGTTACTGATTGCCAAAAGTACTGTCCTGAGTTGCAGAATTTGTCTTTAAAATAATTCTAAAGTTCCGAGGAGACCCTGTCCCAGGAGAGGTAAGAAGAGGTTCTGTACCTGCAATATTGGCAAATTAATTTTTCTGAATTACTGAAATGTAACAGGTCTAAATAATCATTAGTATTGGCTGATATCTTTTCAGGGTGACATGAGGCATTCTTGTTTCAAACAAAGAAAGCAAGAGAAGTAATAAAATTTTTACTCAAATAAATAATTTTAAGATTTGGTATTCCAGGAAGACTCTCATCAGATAGAGGACCTCATTTTGTAGCAGAAATAACCTATGGAATATGGAGATTCAAATGAAAAGGGGCTTAGAGTCTCCATGGAGACTGCAGCCAAGAGAGAATGAATCAAACATTAAAAAAAAAAAAAAAAAAAAAAAAAAAACCAGATTGAAAAATTATGTCAAGGAACACATTTGGCTACAAAAATGGGTAGCAATTCTCCCTTTGGCATTGTTGAGAATTCAGATAATCCTGAAGATATGGAAGGAGTTAGTCCTTTTGAAATCTTGTATGGAAAAACATATACTACAAATTTGATGGTAAAAAGCAACCAGATGAATATAGCTTGAGATCAAATACTTACTGAATGTATCTTGTCTTGTCTTTGGCAAGAGTTATTTTTTCCCTCCATTGCAATTAAGAACTCTAGTGCTCCTGGACATGCCTGTATATTTCTTTAAACCAGGAGACCAAGTGTTTCACTTGAAAGATGAACCTGTGGCCAAGAAATGGAAAGAACCTTATCTGGTGCTTCAAACAATGAATACTATGGTTAAAGAGATTAATTTTGGTGTTAATTACATTAAGATTACTGCAAACATATGGGAGAAGTGGAGAGATGAAGAGAGCTTCTCTGTAGCTAAATACCAAAAGAATTACATGGAAGTACTTGGAACATTTGTAACACCTATTTAGGACTGGATAGTACTCGAAGAATAGTACTTGTAACAGTTCTTGTAACTCTGATATTACTCCTGGTATATTTTACTTATTTGTGTAAGTATACATATTTATTTAAATAAAGAAATGAAGGAACTAAGTTGGGGTAATACACATCTGTTGCCTTTGGATGACTAAGAAAATTGAGGGAAGTGTAAGAAAACCAGTAAACCCATGGGATCAGGACATGTTTCATTAAATAATCCAACAGATAGTTCAGATTAATATTAAGATCAATTAATGGGTTTGTGCTCATCTTCCTGGTTCCTTGATTTAAATTTATGGATTAAGAATTTATGGACTAAGAAAAGTGTCAGTAGCTGCATTGCTAATAATACTAGCTTTTGTCTGTTTTTATATTATATCACATGGTATATCAAAGTGTTACTTGATGTTAATTAACAAAACCTCAGAGAAAAAGAAACTGGTCAAATCTGTGTTGCTAGATAAATCTTAAAGACGGGAATTGTCAGTCAAGCAGGACTTAATTTTTGTACAAGTCTTTCTATGTGTATCCTTAGATATAGCAAATATGTACTTTTATCTAGGTCAGGATGACAATCCCTGAAACTGCTGAATTAATTAAACACAGTAACTCTTAACATGACAGTTACACTTGTATTTGAACATAGAAACATCTTGAAAAAAAAAGGTCATTAAATACCATGACTAGAGTAACTTGCAGGAAGGGAGATCAGCGGTATGCTAGCTTTGTGGGAGACTACTTAGTGCCCAAACCTGCACAACTTTGCCATAAATTATCTGATCTCTGTTCATGAGATTGGTGTATTGGACACTGGATAATGAATCTGCTTTTCAGAAAACATCCACCTATGGAGGAGCTTTGATAAGGTTAGTTGCATTATTTTCTGAACTACCTTTGGGCTTCTCACTATCTCCAATTGCATTTAATTTGCAATGGAGAGACAATTTTCATCCTTTGTTCTGTTTTAAAGATTTAGCGACAGGATATGGTGTTCACTTTAATCATTTATACTGAGCATTTGAGGTATGAGTTTTCCAATACGGTTCTATTTAACCAGGCATGTCTAACCAGCTGAAAGCACATGGTCTGGCCCAGCTAGCACTGCAGCCTGCCCACTGTCCCATGCCAGTTGCCCTCCACTGCTGCTCACTAAGAGCTCGCTAAGAATTGCAGCCACTGCCATTGAACCAACCTACTGCACTGGTTTCACAAAAACAGGGCCAAATATTTTATTATATTGGCCCATGGTAAGAGAGGCAGATTGGTGGTATGGCTGTAGAGGCTGAACTTTCCGACCAGGATTCCATTACGTGTTGCTGCAGTGTGACAGACAGCAGCAGAGAAGCAGGCAGCCTGACAAAATGGTGTCGAACATGGAAATATGCATGAAGCAAAGGTGTGTCACTGAATTCCTCCACCCAGAAAAAATGGCACCCACTGACATTCATCAATACCTGTGAATGTTTATGCAGACAAGTCAGTGGATGTAAGCATACTGAGGCAGTTGGTGCATTTCAGCAGTGGAGACAGCATCAGTGGGTCACCTCTGCTGGCAAAGATTTTTATGAGCACAGCATGCAGGGTCTTGTTCATTGCAGGTGAAAGTGAATAGCTTATGGCGGTGACTCTGTTGAAAAATAGTGTTTTGTAGCTGAGATTTTGCTCTATCCAGTACTGTTAGTATGCTTTTTGTATCAGTTGTAATTTCCATGGAAATAAAAAGGAGACATTATTTTTCAGAGCATCCTTGCATGTGTGGACCAAGGGAATTCCTGAGCATTCAATGCAGCCCGGGCAAGCCAAAAGATTGGACATTTATAGAATCATAGAATCATAGAATCATAGGGGTTGGAAGGGACCTCGAGATCATTAAGTCCAACCCCCCTGCCAAAGCAGTTCCCTACACCAGGTGGCACAGGTAGGCGTCCAGGCAGGTCTTGAATATCTCCAGAGAAGGAGATTCCACAACTCCCCTGGGCAGTCAATGAATATGTATGTATTATGTATTCAAGCATTTATTTAACCTATATAAAGATCAATTTAGCATAATTTTGATATTGTAGAGTGGTTCTCTCAGTAAAGAAAGAAAATAGTTTTTTAATAATTGGTTGCTTTTTAGAATAGAGAGATCTATGGTTGGACAACATATAATAAAGAATTTAATACGGAGCTGCCAGCAAAGCATGCCAGTATCTTTAACCCCCGTCTATTGGACCCTTTTATCCATGTGCTTGCAGTTCCTAAGTCAAGATGAATAATAATACAGTGTACATGAAGCAAATAAGGTTGACCTGTGACTTGAACATCAGGAGATCAAGGATTTTTAGTGCACATTAAAGTGTAGCACTTCTTCCTGACACCTCTTATCTACCATTATAGTCAATATCAGAGTGCAGGAACCATTGACAGCTTTTTTTTAAATAAAGTAAGGAAAATAAGAAAAAAAATCATTTAAACATTCACTTGCTTCATCACTCACATCTATTTCTTTTTTACTCTCTATTGTGCTTTTAAAGGTTTAAAACAGCCTATGCAAAATTTGTTCATAGTATTGTACAGTTGCAAGGACGTAGTTCTGATTTGGCAGTATGATGAAAAAGGATTTTAAGAGTAGCATAAAATTAGTAATCTTGATGGATGTAATAGAATCTCTTGTATGAAGTAATGAGTACAGACTGGTCACATATCTGTAGGCATAAATACAGGTTGTGCAGAGAATTGCTTCAGAGCAGCCCTGAGGAGGAGTATTAGGGGGTGTTAGTTGATGAAAGACTCAACATGAGCCAGTAATGTGGGCAGGCATCCCAGAAAACCAACCACAACCTGGGTTGCATCAAGAGAAGTGTGACCAGCAGGTTGAGGGAGGTGATTCTGTCCCTCTGCACTCAATCTGGAGAGCTGCATCCCGTTCGGGGGACCCAACACAAGAAGGATATTGAACTGTTGAAGCATGTATAGAGGAGGGCCACATAGATGATCAAAGGGCTGAAGCACATGCCCTATGAGGACAGGCTGAGAGAGCTGGGGATCATCAGCCTAGAGAAGCCTCCAAGGAGCACCTTAAAGTAGCCTTCCACTACCTGATGGGGGTCTATGGAAAAGCTGGGGAGGGTCGTTTTTAGAAGGGTGTAGTGACAGGACAAGGGGAAATGGCTTTAAACGGGAAGAGGGTAGATTTAGACTAGATATGAGGAAGAAATTCTTTAGTGTAAAGGTAGGAGACACTGTAACAGATTGCCCAGTGAGGTTGTGGAAGCTTCCTTCCTATTGGTATTCAGGGCCAGGCTGGATGGGGCTTTGAGCAACCTGGTCTAGACAAAGGTGTCTATAGAGGGGTGTGATCTTAAAGGTCCCTTCCAACCCAAACCATTCTATGACTATGAATATCTAGGAACTGTAATGGTGATTTTACGTAAGTTTTTATCAAAGTTTATATTTGTTTTTGTGATTACAAGGGACTAAATCTTGTCAAGTCTCCTTTATCAATCAAGGAAAAACTAGGCTTCCAGTTCACCTGGACATTGTACTATGTGGGATAAGGAAAAGGAGGGAGGTTGTTGCCTGGCTGATCATCAAAACTGAAGGTCTGGTACCTTCAATGCTTTGCAAGGGAGGAGACAAGTTTCATTAATGTATCTAGAGTGAGGAAAAGAAAAAAACTAAACTAAACTAAAACTAAAACAAACAAACAAAACAACAACAAAGAAACAGTCTGGACTTTCTGAGAAGTTATGAGTATGGCAAACAGAAGACTTATCATAGAATCATAGAATCCTTTGAAGATTCTTTAAAGATGATCTAGTCCAACTCCCCTGCTATAAACAGGGACATCCACAGCTAGACCAAGTTGAGCCTAGTCAGCCTGGCCTTGAAAGTCTCCAGGGGTGGGGACATCCATCGCATCTCTGGGAAAACTCTTCAAATGCCTTGCCACTCTCACTGTAAAATACCTTTTCCTTATATCCAACCTAAATCTGCACTCTTTAAATTAGAAACCATTTCCCCTTGTCCTATCACTGCAGACCCTGCTAAAAAGTCTGTCTCCTTCTTTTCTGTAGCTACCCTTTAGATACTGACTGAAAAGTCCGGGATATTGTACACCTGCTAGAGGCTGAATCAGGCAAGCTGGTAACAGCAGACAAAGAGAAAGGTGAGGTACTCAGAAACTTTTTTATCTCAGTCTCTTCTGATAACTGCTTGTCACACAGCCCTTGAAAAACAGGTTTGGAAGGAGGAGACTGGGGAAATAACATCCCTCCTGCTGTAAGTGAAGATCAGGTTTGTGACCTGCCGAGAAACCTGTTTCCACAAATCTATGGGTCCTAATAAATGCATCTCAAAGTCCTGAAGAAATTGGCTGATATAGATGCCAAACCACTCAGTGATATTTGAAAAGTCATAGGGGTTAGGTGAAGTCCCTAGTGACTGGCAAAAGGCAATATCATATCAATTTTAAAAAGGAGTAAGAAGTATGACCATGGGTACTACTGACCTATCAGTCTCATGGAGCTGATCCTCCTGGAAGCTGTATGAAGGTACATGGAAGATGGGGAGGTGATACGGCTTCACCAAGGGCAAGTCCTTTTCAACCAAACTAGTTGCTTTCTATGACAGTATAACTGTATCAAAGGACAAGGGATGTGTTACTGAGTTGTCTATCTGGCCTTCAGTAAGGTATTTGACACAGTACCCCACAACATCGCTCTCTCCAAATTGGAAATGTATGGATTTTAAAATCCTCAAATCCATATGACTCCCCCCATTTTAATTCAGTTACACCTCATCCCTTCTGGTGAAGAGTGTTTGGATTCAAAACTAAATGACTGATCCCCTTGAGAACCTAGCACTTAACTGGGTTGCAACTTCACATTTGTATTTCTCTTTTATTAATACAGTACGTCTTAACCACAAACCAGCTTTTGCCTATCTATGCATTAATAAATTCTTTCAACATCTCAACTCCAAAGAATGAATTTCAATCTTTGTCACATATTCCAAAATGTATTCCAAATACAATTGCATTTCTGACTAGCAATTCAGCAGAAAGCTGAGTTGAAGTCAAAGAAACGAAGGAATGCCACAGTGCAGCTATCCTCTGCCCCACACTACCACAGTGGCAACTACACTCCACCAAGAAGCCGGGGCTTGGGTACACAGCCATCTCTCACAGCCACACTGGTGTGTGATCTGTACTGTCTGGGCACAGAGAGGGTGCAGTGCAGTGCAGTGCCAGCTCAAGTTATGGCAAATAATTCTATGCATTTTGATACACTGCCTAACACAGTCCTGTGAAAAGTGAAAAATCTGCAGCTACATTTTTCACTTAAAAAAGGAATTGATAAAGAATTGGATTTAAGATTGCTGATAAAATAATGATTTTTTGGTAAATTTGCAAGTCAATTTTCATTCAATATTTTTTCAAGTGCAAAATACTGAGTTGCAATCAGATATTTAACTCAAAAATCTGGTCATGTCTCTTTACCAGACTTTTGTAAAAGAAAAAACATCCTTTGTTTCACAGGCATGCCTTTTTCACATCATCACTTTTGGTAGCATGCACATTTGTGAACAATGTTAGTCAGTGATGAAGCATAGGATGAGTAGAATTTCATCAAAAATCTTAGATGAGAATATTAATAAGAATTGCAGCCACTGCCATCGAACCTCACAGATACGTTGCAGAGACCACAATGAGGCAGTAGGTGGTGTGTTTCAGCAGTGGCAGTAGCAGTGCAGGTTTTTACAAATGTGTTCATGGATGGTGAAAATGGTGTAAAAACGTATAACTATAAAAACAGTGTTTTGTAACTAAGAATTTGCTCTATCAAGCTGTTACTGTACTCATTACTGTGGTTTCCACAGTAATAAGTGGGAGATGATTAGTTCTTAGTCCTTAATTCTTCTAAAGAGTGGTTGAATAAAAATATGATCTACTAAGTTTTCAAGTAATTTATCATTGAGTCTGAACTTTTTGCCAACCATTACAGACAAACACATTTGTTCATGACCAGAAACCGCTTTGTCTCAAAAATCTTGGCGCTCTTGAATGAAAGAGGGCAAAGACGTGCAGCACATGGCAAACATCGCCATTTTGCTTTCAGAAGACATAGAGGAAAAAGGGTCAGCAGCCAGGTAATGTCTCATTAGCTGGATCAAGATGGGAGTTTCACACACTGTAAGAGACTAATATTTTATACCATTGCCTCAAAGTTTGCTGATGAACATGTCCAAACATATCCTAGCAAGTCCTGGGCAAGGGTTGTGAAATCCTTTGTCTAAGGGAGAAGCAGGTGGGCATGTCCTGGGGCAATGAGAGATAAGCTGCAGCTCAGTGGCTGCTGAACACTCTTTTGTGTGGTACTCATCTCTGTGGGGAGATAGCCATCTCAGGAGAAGCTTGCCTGGCACGTGGCAAGAGAAATGAAGGATAAAAGAGGGATCGACCACCATGAGATTGGTGTGGTTGCTGGTTGGTGTTCTTCCATCAGAAACCTCATGAGCTGAATCCCTGCTGCTGAACTCCCTCCTGGGCCTGCTGCCTGAGACATGCTGCTTTCTCCTGGACCTTGCCGCTCCTTCGAGGTGTTCTACCATCTGAACCCTCACGAGCTGATCACTGCTCACTGCTTCTCCGGTGCTGACTGACGCTGTTCCTGCACTTTCCCCACGCTGCTTCTCCCGTGCTGACCCGGTGCCGCTTCTCCAGGACAGCTGCTTGCTGCTCAGGGCTGCCCGTCGCTGCTGCTGTTCTCCCCGCTTCTGCCACCCCTGCTCTTCTGCCTCGGACCGTCGGAGCCGCTTGCAACCGGACCGCCCCTGGGATCCTGGCTGGTGACTATCCCTGCTTTGCACAAACACTTGCTTCTTTCCTATCGCTCGCCTTCCCTTCCACATCACCCTTAACAGTGTCCGCCTTCCCCATCTCCCTGATCAATATTGGTAATAAACTGGTCGGACCAACACTTGAACTGTTGTTTCTTAATCTCACGCCGGGTATACACATAATCTAAGAACCTCGTCTCCCTCCTTTTTATTGGAGCGTGACACACACATCCATTTCCCTGCCATAAATCTGAGTAACATGAAAGCTGGCCGCGTGACGTAACGCACCTCATTTAACTTCACATCTTAACCAGAAATTAACGAACATATTAATCGCTCCAAACACTTCCCGCGTTCCCAAGCTTCTCAGCTGCCTGATAACGATAGTACAAGCGCTGTCGCTGCCCAGCAACTGCCGACGGAAGGAAGGCGAACAAGGGACCCAGATACCCCCGGTCACCGCTGTGTCCCCCGAGAGCAGCAGTTCCCACCTCCAGGCGGCGGCGGCAGCAGCAGCGGCAAACCCGAAGCGCATGCGCATAAGCGTCACCGCCCTTCCTCGAGACGGGCACTTAGCGGCGTGAATCATTTTAAATCCCCGCCCTGTTATCACCCCCATCCGCCCCCCACCCTCCCCGGCGCTCCTCGCTCCGCCGTACGAACGCGTCGATTGGAGGTTGTCTCCATCACGTGGTGTTCGCCGTCCAATCCAGCTGCTCACCTGGGCTCCGTGCCCTTCCGGTATCCCACACCCCTGCAAAATGGCGGCGTCCAGGGGATGGCGATTGCTGTGGCACGGCCGTTGCTGGTTCTCGCAGGACCCCGCCGCCCCGCCGCCCTCCCCCGCCCCGCTCTATCCCCCCATCGTGGCGTCCCACACGGCGAAGAGCAAGGCGGCCAAGCGGCGCCGCCTGGAGTACTTCTACCAGCAGGTGCACGAGGCTGCCACTATCGAGGAAAAGCTCCGGCTCTACGGGAAGCTTCAGCGGCCCAAGTACATGGTTTACCCGCAGACCTTCGCCCTCAACGCCGACCGCTGGTACCGGAGCTTCACCAAGACCGTCTTCGTACCGGGACTGCCGCCCGCAGTGCCGCCGGCGGCCGCGACAGCGTCGGAGCCCAGGGCCTTGGAGGCCTTGGAGCAGGGAGTGGCTGCGGCGGGGGACGCAGAAGCTTTGCAGCCGGGGGCCGCAACAGCGACGGAGGCCGCGGCCGAAGCGGAGCCGGAGCTGGACCTGGGCGCGCTGCGAGACCTGGCGTGCGACGCGCTCCTGCAGGAAAGCTTTTACCAGAACAAGAAGCGGCCGTTCCTCTACCGTGACCAGGATCACACGCCCGCGCCCTTCCTCACTCAGCTTGTTTCTTCCCTTGCCGCCTTTCTGTGCAAGCGCAACCCGTTGCTGGCTGCCTCATCTCTGGGTGCGGAGCGGGTGTGGGTGGTGGGAGAGGGTTATGGGCTAACTGGACGGTGCTGTGTGCTCTGTGGCAGTGTCACTGGTGCAGCATCTTGAGCATTGCTATTGGTCTCATCGCTGCTGTCCCAAACGGTGTGAGTGGGTCTGGATTTCTCTTTCTTTACTGCTACGTAGGTAGGTTTTAAAATGCAAATGTATGATCTCTGTTTCTGCTCTTTTGTTCTGTTTCAGACCTAAACCCCGAGGTTAACTACTACTGGCATCACGGTGAGGAAGTTGTTGTTCATGGACATCGGAAAGGTAGAGTCGATCCTGTGCGATTTCAGATAGATGATAAGCCGCACCTCCAGATCCGTGTACCAAAGCAGCTTCCAGAGGTGTGAATATTTTCAACAGCAATTTAGTAATACGTGTTTTCACTTACATTTCTGATACTGAAGCCATGCAGTAGTATTTGGTGTTCTACATGTAAGACTTGGTTAATCAGTTACATTGTACGCTTCTGTATCTTACTGCTTTATACCTTGCAGTGTAAGTGCGTGCTGTATGCCTATTGAGACAGCATTCTGAACGTCATATTGATCATACTCATGCTTTAGATATTATGTTACCATTAGCTAATTATTGGTTCGGGTTTTTTTTTTTTTAAGTTTCATGGTTGTGCCAATAAGTAGAGTCAAAAATAAGGAATGTGATGTGGAAGGTCATTTTATCAGTGAAGGAGACTAAATAAGATGATCAGAGAAATGGAAATTAAACAATTATATTGACAGCATATCTAGTAACAGAGCTCAATGCTTGATTTTTCAAATTCTGAGTTTTTAGGAATGTGATACAGTATACTGACTCTTTTCCTTTATGTTAACAGCATGCTAATTGCGTAGCTTCTCCCTTTCCATTATGCTAAAAACTGCTTCTCTTTCTGAAAATCATTTCTAAAACTCTTTGATAACATGACTGCACAGTTTACTTAGTTTACTGCTGTGAAATATTTAAAAAAGCGTGTATTGAGACAAATATTTGTACTAGAACTGGGCCTACTAACATTAATAATTGAAATCAGTTAAATGCTGTGATTCTGACAAGCTTTTCTGAGAATAAACTCATGAATAAATGGTAGGAACACACAAGCATGCGTGCCTTCAGCCATCACAGTGAGGATATAAACCTTCTAAGTCACTAGTTTTTAAATATTAATGGATTTGTTCTATGATACAGTGCTGTGTCTGGATACCTGTGTTTTTTAATTTACCTAGCACCCCTTAAAATGTTTCATAATGCACAACAATGAGTGTAAGCTCACTCTTCTGCTCCAAGTTAGTTTGAGTGCTGCTAGAACTTTTGCTTATATTATTAGTACTATTTCACCCAAGAGAGTTAAAGTTTTACAGAAAATTCAAAGATAAAATTCATGTACTAGTGCTTGCTTTAAGACAGGAAGTTCTATTGCAAAAATATTTCCAGTAAGTTATATATGCAGTGCCTGTAAGGAGGACTTTCATCTTCTTGTGCTTTACCAGGAAACTGTATGAAAACTATGTATTCTTCATGATGTCTGAAACATGGGTTATGTAATGGCTGTTTTGTTTCATTTTCTTCAAGTTTGTACCACTAGATTCAGATCTTGGAGATGTTCCTGTTGTTGATCACAAACCATCCAAACTGCCATTGTTCAAACAACAGTATGAAAACAAGGTGTTTATAGGTAAGAGGTCCTGGTCACAAAATGTTTGCTACTTTTTTCTATATGGAAAAAAACAAACAGCAGTCTTCCCCCAAAACATTCTGCCTCACCTTTTACCTTCCTTTAGTAGAGAAAGCTATCTATCTTATATATTTTTTATATATTTTAATATTTGACTGTTATACATAGTAAATCTCAGTAGGTAGTTTTGTATTGATTATGTAATGAAGAACATCGTTCTCTTGTACATGTTGTATTTTGTCTCAGGATTTGTTTAGAGGAGTTGAATAGAAAATTATCAGAAAAACTTGCTTTGTATTGCTCTGTATCCTTCAGAGAGATTTTATTATGTGAACTGAATTGGGCAGGCACTCAGTTCTCACACTAAAGGAAGAATCTCAACATTTGTATGGAGAGATTTCAATTTTCTGAGGTTTAGGCTTCGATAGAATTGTGGATTTTGTTTTTTTTATTATAAAAAGCATTCTGTTACTCAGTTGTATTTTTTTTCTTTTAATGGACACAGGATCAAAGGTAGCAGATCCATGCTGTTATGGCCATACCCAGTTTCATCTTATTCCTGATAAACTGAAAAGGCAGAAGTTCATAATAGCAAATCTTGAGGATCAGATCGAAGTTGTTTATCGAGCTAATGGTATTGCAAGTCTCTTCGCTTGGACAGCAGCACAAGCAATGTATCAAGGTAAGATAGTCACTTTTGGCTTTTATGCCTGATTGTGTGAAAACAAACAACAAAAAAAAAAGCACCTGAGAAGATGTGGATAGGTAGAATTTTCTGATTACTTCTTCCTCCAAAAATGTTGCGTTTTTTGTCTTCTGAGACACTGCAGTTTTCTAAAAAGTGTGTATAGTAGCACAATGTAAAAATGTAATCTGACTGACTGATGACCTCTAGCAGGGGTAGCAAATCACTGTGTACAAACTGCTGAATAATAATCTTTCTCTTAGGAAGTGAACCAAATGGAAAGCTGGTTGTTTTTTTTTTCAGGATGCTGATATGAAGGAATTATACAGTTAATATTTTAGAGAATAAATGTCTTCTGAAAGTGGGAACACTTTAAAATATTGTTAGTATGATAGTAATTTCATTTTGAAATGTTATGCTGTTCAAGAAACTGAAGCTGAAATTACAGCTGTCTTTAAAGTTCTTGCCAAGTAGTTTGAAGCATTTAAGTAAAAATAGTTTGTTACTAATGTAGTTTCTCATGTACTCTTTCACTGTGCTTTACTTGTAATCTGTTGGTGAGAGTGAAAACTAGAAGTACAGAAGAATGCAGTTCGTAATAGTTATTTGCCGCTCACCTCTTGATTTGAAGTAGAGGGGCCCTTTGAAAACCTTTCATTCAAGGAAAAAAAAAGTCTTGAACAGGAGTATTTCATTGCATGTTTTTTGTCAGTTGGTGATTCTTCTGACAAATAGTGGTACTGTGTGAGAGTTGAATTTGAATGTCTTCCTGAAAATTCTATTCAATTGTGATCTGCAATTCTAGCAAGAGAAGATTATTATTCTCAGATACCCTGTTAATGAAGCTGAGAGGAGTGAGGGAGTGATGGAAAAATGTCTTGAATTTGTTGAGGAAGGGGAAGTAAAAAGATGAAGAATGAAGCAAACGTCTTAGTTCTTGGCTTCTCAATTTCCAATATATGTACATTTCAGCATGCTAATGTCATAGTATCACATTTACATAAGGTAGGCTGTCTTCTGTTGGAAGTGCGGTGTGCTCAATACATTCAGCATTATGTACATAATACAGTATTTATATTTCAGCACTGAGCCAGAGAAGTAGGGAAGAACTCAACTCATGTAAATATAATTCAGTTTCTGTTGCTAGAAGACCTGTGGTTTGTAGGTTCGGTTGTGAAGCAACGCTGAATATCTTTCAAGAATATCACCTTGTGTGCTAGCAGACATGCGTAACTATGCAAAAGCATTTTTGACTGCCAATGCTCACAGAGATTATCTGAAGTATTCTTGGTGGTGTCTGACTAGTTAGTAAAATTATGTATGTATGCACACATTTCTATTTTGAACAACTGTTCATTGCCCTGTGAAGTGTGGAATAGTCAAGCCATTACACTCAAATCATTTGCAGGCCTTGGTTGTGTTAATAACATACATAATACAGAATGACAGAATTGTGTAGGGGTTGGAAGGGTCCTCCAGAGATCATCTAGTCCAACTCCTCCTGCCAAAGCAGCTCCCTAGACCAGGTTGCGCAGGTATGTAACTTAAAAAGTCAACTGACTGATTAATTTTGCTTTATATAGTCATCTTGTGTTAACACATTGGTGTTAAAAGATCTTAAAAGGAGCTATGTACAAAACCTAGTTATGCTAGCATGTATCTGATCTTGAAAAAACTTTTAACTAGTGGCCATGTTTTGTCATTATAGTTACTCCTAATGTTTTTCTGTATTTCGGAAGCAGGATTTAGATATGTGTGCTGATGAGAACTGAGTCCTATAACCAATATGATGTTCTTTTTTTTTTTTTGTAGGATTCTGGAGTGAAGCAGATGTGACTCGTCCTTTTGTATCACAGGCTGTAGTGACTGATGGAAAATACTTTGCTTTCTTTTGTTACCAGTTAAATACTTTAGCATTAACTGTAGAAACAATTCAAAAAAACTCTCGGAAGAACATCTGTTGGGGAACAGACAGTAAGCTATTGTATGATGTTGTTGAAGATGGTAGCGTGAAAGGTTTTAATGATGAAGTTCTGCTTCAATTGGTTGGTTTTTTATTAAATAGACCAAAGGAGTTGTAAATAGTTAACCTGTAATGGTCATGTACCTAAACTTCATTGTAACTCTAAATATGAGCTAGCCTATGCCTTATTCTTAGTCAAGTATGTCTAGCAAATACATTATATGAATTTCATTATATTTGGGACTTATATCTTAATTTTAAATGTTATACTGTACAATGAAAAAATGTCTAAATACATTTGTCTCTTGTACAATTACTATTAAAAGCATATTATATTCAAAGTCACATGAATGCCTTCTTTCAGCAGATCTTTACTTCTGTGTTGAACCATTGTAGCAAAAAATGAATTCATTCAATTGTCTGGTTACTTCATCTATTAACTGCTGTCTTGGTGTTCAGGACCAGCAGATTATTGGTAACTTTGTGCCTGGGGAGAAATAAAAGTTCTTCAGTGCTTACTTATTTAAAAAATAACTCAGAAAAAAAACCAACAGTGTTTCTTAGCAGTGAATGATTGGCACTTAAGTTACATGTCAAGTGAAACTTTAGATATTTATCAAGAAAGTATTAACACAATGAAACTTTCTTCCCTACAAACATTTTGTTAGGATCATGCATGTGCATCTTAATGCTGTCACCTCAAGGACAGAACTTGCAAGTGATTTGGAATCTGTCTTCCCTTTAGCTTGAACTTTCCTTGAGCACTTTTATTTTAGCAATGCTTGAGTATTACTAATTCAGATTACTGCTGAACTTTGGATTTAAAAACTTGCTTCTTCTAAGCTTGAATGGAACACAAAATGTTGGGTAGGCATGTTGATGTTAGAGAATAACTTGGGGCCTAGCTTGAAAATAAGTGGTGGATGGCATTTGGTTTCTGGTGTGAGGAAAGGGTGCAAAATGAGTGGAAGGATATGACAGAAAAAAGTTGGGTATTCTGACTGGTGAGTAGTCTTTACAGATGGTGCAATTTGGTTTTACCTTCAGCTTGAAACTATATGCATTACATTGTAAGTACTGACAGCAGAAACCTGACATTACATTGTAAGTGATAAGAAAATCCCACTCCCATAGTGAAGAAACTCACTTTTCTGTGATTCAGCTTTTGTCTATTCTGCAGTTACTGCTATTCTAGAATATTCTAGAACATGCTTATAGGAGGGTGGTTTTCCTTTGTACAGCTTTATTAGTGACTGAAGTATTTCTGAAAATGTGTAACTTTGTAGGGGAAGCCCAGTGTTGGAGAGTGGGAGGAAGGGAAGGCTTAGGATGAACTGGCTATTAAGTAGTTGCTAAATAGCAAATTCAGCAGTCTCAAACAGCAAGGGGATACCCTGGAAAAGCAGTGGGTGGCACTGTTTTACCTTCTACCAAAGAAAATGAATTTTTTTTTTCTTCCTTGCTACTGATAGGCAAAGTTGAGACATCACAGAATTGCAGGGGCTGGAGGGGGACCTTAAGAGAGAACACAGAATCATGAAATTGCAGGGATTGGAAAGGGATGTAACATCCCTGCTAAAGCAGGTGCCTTACTTTAGGTCTTATGGGTATGCTTGCAGCAGGTTATGAATTTCTCTGGAGCCTCACAGTCTTACTGAACAGGCTGTTACAGTGCTCTGTCACACTTAGAAGAAGCAGTTATTCATAAATATTAATCAGAGCCCCCCTCAGTCTTCTTGTTTCCAGGCTGAACGGACCCAGTTTACACAACCTTTCCATGTTGCCCCAGGCCTTTAATCATCTTTGTGGCCCTCCACTGGTCTCCTAGGAGATCCATATATTTTTTTTAACTGGGGCTCCCTGATTGGACACAGTACTCTAAATGTGGCCTCAGCAGGGTAAGAGTACAGGAAGAGGATACCCTCCCTTGACTTGCTGGCCACACTGTTTTTAATGCACCCCAGGATACTATTGGCCTTGGCTACAAGGGATTACTGCTGGCTCATGATCAGCCTGCTGTCCACCAGGGCATCCAGGTCCTTCTCTACAGAGCTCCTCACCAGCAGGCAAGTCTCTAACCTGTGCTGATGTATGTAGTTATTCCTCCCTAGGTGCAAGACTTGACACGTGCTGTTGTTAAATCTCAACAAGTTCCTTCCTGCCCAACTCTTCAGTCCATCCAGGTCTTGTTAAATGGTAGCACAGCCTTGTGGTAAGTCAGCCATACCTTCCAGCTTTGTATCATTAGCAAACCTTCTGAGGGTGGACTCTTCATCCAGGTTGCTGATGAAGATATTGAACAAGAGTGAAGACAGCACCGACCCCTGGAGAACACTGCTAGTTTCCAACTTCCTACTGGTCCTGGGCCTGATTCTACTGAGGATCACCCTCTGAGCTTTGCCAGTCAGCCAGTTCTCAAACCACTTCACCATCCACTTATCTATCTCATATTTTCTAATTTTCAAAACAGGGAAGATGGTGTTAGATGCTTTCTTGTAGTCAAGGTACACAACATGCACTGCTCTCCTGCCATCTAGCCATCCTGCGATGACATCATAGAAGGCTATCACGTAAAGCAAGATTTCCCCATGGTGAATCAATGCTGATTACTCCTGATAACTTTATCTTCCAGTTGTTTGGAGATGGCATCCAGAACAAGCTGTTCCATCAGCTTTCCAGGAAAGGAGGTGAGACTGGCTGTCCTGTAGTTTCTCAGATCCTCCTTCTTGCACTTTTTGACATTGTGAACATTGGCTACCCTCCAGTCTTCAGGCACCTCTTGCATTTGCCAGGACCTTAAAGAGGGATTCAGCAGTCACATCTGCTAGCTCCCTCAGCATATATGGACTGAAGCAAAAAGGCATTCAGTATATCTGCCTTCTCAGCATCCCCTGTTACCAAGGCATTCACCTCACTTAGAAGGGGACCCACATTTTCTCTGGTCTTCCTTTTACTGCTGACATACTTTAAAAAAACCTTTCATGTTATCCTTTGCAAGATTTAATTCCAATAGGGTCTTAGCCTTCCTAGTTGCATCCTTACAAGCCCTTACAACATTCCTATATTCTTTCCAAGTGGGCACGTCTGTTTTCCACATTTCATGGACCACCTTCTTTCAGTTTATCTATGAGTTCCTTACTCATCCATGCAGGCCTTTTGCCACCTTTCCCTGAATTTCTTAGAGTTGCAAAC
Source organism: Cyrtonyx montezumae (assembly GCF_038088225.1). Classification (NCBI taxonomy): domain Eukaryota; kingdom Metazoa; phylum Chordata; class Aves; order Galliformes; family Odontophoridae; genus Cyrtonyx; species Cyrtonyx montezumae. The sequence goes on along the minus strand of NW_027071992.1, from coordinate 9,764,325 downwards.
ATCATAATGTATGCAGTTTTTTAAAGCAGTCTTTTCTCTTGTACTCATCTATTCAGGGTGTGGTACCTCACAAAGTGATAAAATAATTTTTTTAACTGTCTATTAAGAGCTTTAAAGTGAAAAATTTTTGAGCTTCAGCATTCCTTTCATGAGCTTTGTTACACAGAAGCCTTCTGTGATGCTTCTGCTTTCAGTCTCATGGGAGCAGTGTTAGGTAGCACTCTTACTTTGTTTTCGCTGTTTAACATTACACAAAGAAAGGCAATTCAAAGAAGATAGGATGGAAATCTACAGGCTTTGGATTGTGGATCCTTTTTCCTGTATTAATTTCTGCTCAGGCTTATTTGAGAAGATCACAAAGGACCATAAGGCAGAATCTAAAAATAGGATTTGGTTTTACATAAACAAGTATTTTTTTTCTGATATTGAGCTACTTTGCTTAAAACTTGGTGTTACCTTCAAGTATGAAATGCTGTTTGTGCTGTTCTTTTGGATTGTGGAACTGCAAGTTGTGACTTGGAATTAAACTACTTAAACAGCTTCTCAAAGTGGAAGCAAAAAGATGGAAAGACTCTGGGACCTTCTTGTATCTGTAAAAGGTTATGTTGTACCAAGCTGTTGAGGCAGGTATGTTTCTTCTGAGGTGGGAGAAATAGCTTCAGTGTTAATAGTACCTGCTTGGTCATGCAGAATTCTCTCTTGATGTCATGATTGCTTGGATTTTCTTTCATTGGAGAAGACTGCTGTTCTTCTTATCTCAGAAGCAGATGGACGTCATATCTATTCTAGAGCATAATTGATAGGTTTGTCCCAAGGAAAATATAACTATTGAAGTCAGCTGTTTCTGGGAAAGCCTATTGAGAACTTGGCCTACTGGTACTCTGTAGAGGATGCACACATGGGCAGCATATCTAACCAAAGCAGTGAGTTAGGCAGAGTTTGTTGAAAATGTGCTATTCTTGATCAGTGATGTAACAGAAGTGATCATAAACAATTTAATTACCTTACAACTTAACAAACTTCCTGTTGTCCTTGACTTCCTAACTAGATTTAATTTGTAGTGGGCCTTAGCTTTTTTGTTGCATCTCTTCATGCCTCGACAATATTTCTATATTCTTCCCGAGTGGCCAAATCTCTTTTCCATATTTTGCAGAAATCTATATTGCACTTGAGTTTTTCTATGAACTTCTTGATAATTCATGTTCTTCTGCCACCTTTGTCTTATTTCTTACCCTTATAGATTCATCAGTCATGAGCTTGGAAGAAGCGGTACTTAAACATTAGCCAAATTTCTTGGGACCCTCCCCACCCCCTTACCTTCTGATGCTCTAACCCTGGGCATACCTCCAAATACTTTTGAAGAGGCCAGTGTTGGCTCTTCTAAATCACAGAGCTGCACTTATTGCCTTATTTCTTCCATGCAGTATCCTGGACTCTGCTCATGGTTGCTGCATTCAAGCCTTCCCCCAGTCTTCACATCCCCAACCTGTCCTTCCTTGTTTGTAACAAGGCCCATCAGCACATCTGTCCTCATCTTCTCCAACATCTGCATCAGAAAGTTGTCTTCAATGCACTGCAGGGAACACCTGGACTGTGCATTCCTGGCAGTGCTGACAGGATAGTTGAAGTCTCCCATAGGAACAAGAGCCTATGATCTTGAGGCTACTCTGAGCTGCCTTGAGAAGGCCTCATTAACTTCTTCACCCTGATCAGGTGGTCCATAGTAAACACTCGCAACAGTGTAACCCATATTAGCTGGGGAGACTGTGGCCTTCTAATACTAAAAGGAACTTATAATCAGTAGGCAAACAGACTTTTATACAGTCTGATAGTGATAAGACAATGGGGAACAGTGTTAAACTCAAAGAGGAGAGATTTTGGTTAGATATTAGGGGGAAATTCTTTGCTCAGTAGTGTGAGGAAGTGCTGGAATAGGTTCCCCAGAGACACTGTGGATGCCGCAACGCTGCAGGTGATCAGGGCCAGGTGGATAGGGCCCTGGACAAATTGATGTAGTGGTTTGTAACCTTGCCCATGAAGTACATGATCTTTAAGGTCCCTTCCAAATCAACCACCTCTATGATTCTGTATTATAAACCATGCTGCATATCCTTCAGGAGCAGGAATTTAGAAAGAATGGGAAAGATGGCTTTCATTTATCTGGAATTCGAAATGGAAGAAGGCAATCTAAATCTCTCGTAGGCTGCTAACTAATCCAGCGGTCTTGGAGCTGAATCTGAAAATGACTGCTGTTTTTGTGATTTTAACAATTGGTTCCACAATTTTTGAAGATTATCTAGTCCCACCAAATTCACTTGGGTGTGAAAGGATGCCTTGGATGCCACTCTTTTGGAAAGCCTGTGAGGAATAATTCTGTGTTTGAAGTTCTGTTTGCAACACTTGACTGTACATAAGTTTTAGAGAACTAGAGGTCACGCCCACCTTGGATCTTCACAGAATCACAGAATTGTAGGGGTTGGAAGGGACCTCTAGTCCAACCTCCTGCCAAAGCAGCTCCCTAGCCCAGATTGCGCAGGTAGTTGTCCAGGTGGGTCTTGAGCATCTCCAGAGAAGGAGACTCCACCACTTCTCTGTGCAGCCTGTGCCAGTGCTCCAACACATGCACTGTGGAGAAGTTCCCATGCACATTTGTGCTGAACTTCCTATGCATCAGTTTGTGGCCATTTCCCCTTGTCCTATCCCCACATACTGCTGAGAAGAGTCCAGCCTCGTCCCTTTGCCTCCCACTCCCTGGATATTTACAGATGTGGATCAGATCCCCTCTGAGTCTTCTTTTCTCAAGGCTGAACAGACACAGGTCTCTCAGCCTTTCTGCATAAGGGAAGAATTCCAGGCACTTTATCATCTTCATGGCCCCCCACTCGACTCCTTCAAGGAGATCCCTGTCTTTTTTGTACCAGAGAGCCCAGAACTGGACACAATACTCCAGGTAACTTCTCTGTCTAGGTGGCATGGTAAAGTTCATAAGATATTTCTGGTGTGGGCAAGGCATACTTAATAATCTGAGTAATATCCTGGTAGAAGAAACTAAGCAGCAGAAGCTGTGAGGCTCTTTCAAAAAAATGATGACAATGAATCCTCTAAATGGCCTCAATATGTGTGAAAGGTGAAAAAGCCATGGTTTCCAATATGGCACTCTTCTATGAGAGTAAACAATCAGGTGCAGCTGCATTTCTTAGTAGATATATTCTTTCTTAGCAGAATAAACCAAAGCATCAACATTTACTTGTTTTCTTTTTCTTGGGATGAGGTAAAAGTGAAAGTTAATAATTAAAATCTGGAAGCTAATGGACTTTCTGTGGCATATTTTAGATATGATGAACTTTTAGTCAGTCAGGAAAGACCAACACAAGAAGCAGTCTCCACGCTTCAGTATCCCAGAGTGAGCCAGAAATCAGATGTAATGGATTTTTATTTCAGGATGATGCAACTCCCAAACCCATTGATGAGTGGCATTTATAATCAGTAATAGATTCTGTTTGAGAAGCTTACAGTCTTTTCTAAAGTATTCAAAAGAAGCAAAGAGATAGAACACTTGGAAGGATTTTTATTTCTATAAAGGACAAAGTGCTATTTACCCTCCGTGGTTGGAAAGATAAATAATTGTTCTATAGGAAAGACAGATTTATGCTATCTGCTCAACTGTGTTGATCTGTAAATATTTGAATCATTCTTAATCTTTTCCCTCTTCCTCTTTTATTTTTTATTTTATTTACTTTGCCTGGTTTCCACATAATTTGATAGTTATATCTTTAGCAGAAATATTAAGCTAACATTTAGTATTGCTTCTTGGCCTTTTAATATCTGTTTGAAATACAGTGTACTGACCTAGATCTTATCCTGCTTCAAATCTTCCCTGTGTCACCTTTCTCATTCCTACTAAGCCATGCTCAATTTCATTTGTGGGTGAAATCTTCTGTATAGCAAGAAATAAAAAAACTGATGCTATAATGCCTACAGTAAAGGAAATCTCACTTCCATTTATTTCTTCTTTTTAATATTTCTTTGAACTGTAATCAAGTAAGTACAATTTACTGTTGCCAAGGGACCTAATACATGATCATTTTCACTGTTGGCTTCTAACACAAGAATGTGCTGCAAATATGCATGCTTCTGACAGTCATGTATCCCAGAGCAGATTTAAATTTCAGCCTTGAATTTCAGCATCTAAGGGCTCTATTTCTGTTTTTAGCAGCAATTTCTACATCAGCAAATTTTTTCTAGGTAACTGAAAGTGATCAAGAGTTGGAATTTTAAAACCTAAGTCCTGGTGCTGTTGAAGCTGGAAAAGAGAAAGCTCAGGAGATATCAGTGTATAACTGATAGGAAAGAATGAGGATGATCAACCTAGACTTCTCTCAGTAGTACTGTGTTTTGCAAACTGCTAGGCCAAGTAGGATTTTAAAATACTATGCTTGCAACTTCATAATTTTAGAAGTAATGCGGTAGATGCATTTTGCTTGTATTTTGCTTCTGTTGGTATTTTCACTTGGTTGACGTCAAGCCAAATATGGGTGCATTATTTCTGGTCATGTGTTTTTTTCCCTCATTTCTGTTACCTTAGATTAAAAAAGCTAGATAAAAAAAAAAAAAAAAAAAAAAAAAACAGAGATTTGGTAAAAATAGAAGACTCAAGTTGTTCATTGTGGGGTTTTTTTTTTGTTTTTTTGAGCCCTATATAAGAATTTCTCTAATATCAAGTATACCTCATGCTAACATTGGAATATTAAAAGGTATACTAAAGAATCTTTAACTAATAAACTTTGATGACGGCCACTACAATAGATTGAAATCTACAACTGACTAGTTTTTTTGAATGCTGGAACCACCACAGAGCAGTATAGAGTCAGAATTGTTAGAATTGGAAAGGGCCTTAAATGTCATCCAGTCCAGCTCCCCTGAAATGTACAGGGACGTCTACAGCTAGATCAGGTGGCTCAGAACCTGGTCCTGTCTGACCTTGAATATCTCCAGAGATGGGGGCATCCAACACAACATTATGCATTCCAGTGCATTACCACCTTTATTATAAAGAATTTCTTCCTTTTATACAGCCAAAATCTCTCCTCTTTTAGTTTGAAACTATTTCCTCTTGTCCTATCCCAATAGACCCTGCAGAAGAGTCTGTCCTTTTTCTTATATCCTTTAATACTGAAAGGCCAGTATCAGATCTCCCTGCTGGAGCTTTCTCCTCTCCAGGCTGAACAGCCCCAGCTCTCTTAGCCTGTCCTTATAAATGCATATGTAGGAATTTGTGTAAAAAAATAGACACGGTCTGGATCTGGATTTAGAGCCAATATTGGCCTCTTCAAGGTCATACTTGGAGGTATCCCAAAGGTCAGAGAACTGGAAGGTAAGGGTGCTCAAGAGAGCTGGCTGACATTTAAGTACCCCTTCTTCCAAGCTCAAGATCTTTGTATCTCTAAGAGTAAGAAATCAGGAGCTCATGGAAAAACTCAAGTGGAAGAAGTCTACAGAATGAGGAATAAGGTCTGTCCACTTGAGAGGTACATGGGAATGCTGTCAGGGCATGCAGGGATGCAACAAGGAAGGCTATGGCTGAAAATTATAGGGTTATGATCATCAGTGCAGTCTAGTTGGAAGCTTGTTAGTAATTGGTTCCTCAGAGACTGGTACTGGAACTGTTGTTGTTAAACATCTTCATCAATCACCTGGATGAAGGGATAGAATGTACCCTCAGCAAATTTGTTGATGATGCAAAGCTGAGAGGAGTGGCTAATAGACCAGAAGGCTTTGTTTCCATTCAGTGAGACCTGGACAAGTTTGAATTGAGTGGAGACAAACCTGATGAGGTTCAACAAGGGCAAGTTCAGAGTCTTACTCTTGGGGAGGAATAACTGCATATGTCAGTACAGGTTAACAGCTGAACTGCTGGAAAAGAGCTCTGCAGAGAAAGACTTGGGGGTCCTGGTGGAGAACAGGTTGGCCATGAGCCAGCAGTGTGCCCTTGTGTCTAAGAAGGCCAATGGGATCCTGGGATGCATTAAAAAGAACATGGCCAGCAGATCCAGGGAGGTTATCCTCTTCCTGTACTCTGCCATGCTGAGGCCAAATTTGGAGTACAGAGAATAGTTTTGGAATCCTAAGTTCAAGAAAGAGCATTTACTTCTAGAGAGAGCCCAGTGGAGTGCCACAAAGATTATCAAGGGTTTGGAGCGTCTTCTATATGAGAAAAAGCTGAGAGAGCTGGGATTGTTCAGCCTTGGGGAAAAAGAAGGCTGAAGGGGGATCTTATCAGTGCTCACACATATCTAATGCTCAGTAGTCAAGTGGATGGGACCTGGCCCTTTTGTACGCTTGCCCACGGGACAAGGCCCACGAACGCAAACTGGAATACAGGAAATTCCATATGAACATGAGGAAAAACTTTACTTTGAGGAAGGCAGAGCACTGGAACAGGTTGCCCAGAGAGGTTGTGGAGTCTATCTCTGGAAATATTAGAAAATCACCTGGATGCATTTCTGTGTAACCTATTCTAGAGAGCCTGCAGGGGAGTTGGACTAGATGATCATCACAAATCCCTCCCAACCCCTACAATTCTGTTATTCTATGATATTTTTTTTCTCCACTCTTCTCTTGTAGTCTCAGTGTGATCATCCATATTTGTACATTAATTCAAGATAGACATATTTTGCTTGATATATAGCTGTAAATAGTTTCAGCAGAAGAGTCTTTTTTTGACTTCCCTGTGTCTTGGTAGACTACTGACACTGAATGGAGTTAAAGCTATACACTGAATTGCTTGTCCTAAAGTTCATTTCACAGCTGATTTGGCTCTAAACTTCGTATGAGTTCAGTAATTTCTTATAATATAGCTCTGACATGCCCAATTGTTTTCTCTCTCCCGGAAGCTGACAGCATGCATGGTGACTCAGACTTTTTTTCTGTATACGAATGTTCTGTGTACGTAAGCATAGGTATCAAATACAACCATTTCCTAAATACTCCTCATAACTACAATAGCAGGATGCCCCTCTTTCTTAAGATATATAGTATTTCACCTGTGTAAATAACATGTGACTAATGCAGATGCTCTTAAGAAGCTCAGATATTTTATTTTTGTTTTAATAGGGCAGAAAAGCTCAAATAAGCTCTTTGAGAAATCCTTTGTGAATGGACGAACTGACCTTGCCATGAAAAACTTCTCAAATAGATAAGGAAAGCAAAGAAGGATGGGGACTGTAATGCCTGTTTGTAGCAATTATCCAAGATCATAAAAAGAAACTGAGATAGAGTCTCTTTGATAGGAGAACAAGATTTAAGTGTTTAACTAGATCTACACAAGGGATTTTGACTATTAGATGACTATTTTATTATATATTTTTGAAAGCAATAAGCCTTAATTTGATTATTTTTCTTCATAGCATCTTATTATTGATAAATGTCATTTTGGACTGTTTTTTTTTTTTTTTTTTTTTTGTTGTTGTTAATTAAATATGTATATGCCTGTACTAGATAGTTCAATTAGGAATTTTGAAGGATATAAACAGGTTAGATGCCTAAATTAGATTAATTCTAAGGAAATCTGAATTTAAGTTTCCAAGATGCATAGATATTTTGACAATTTTTTGATGTACTTCTAAAGGTGCTTATCTACATTTTGAAGAAACTCTGCAAGACTTCATTGCAATAAATATCTACTACATTTTTCTGCTCTTCTCAGACTGGACAGTACACAATTTCTGAAGCATGCAGTTTTTCTCTTTGGTAAACAGTATTATGCTGACCATGAGCTGAATTATCACATGGCTGGATTGCACTGAAGAGACATTAAACAAAATCAACATAATGACAGCATGTTTGGATGTTTGCCCTCTTTGGGGACATATCTAGCGGGCTTTTCTGAAAATGTCATATGTGCAGAAAGAATTATGGCTTAACTAAATCAACTGTATTTCTGTTGCAAACCATTGGATTGGACTATGGCATTCCCCTGAATCTGTGGATGGCTGGAAGCAATTGGGACTGAAGTTTAAATGTCAAGTGTGATATTGCCATTTTACCTTCTGCATTAAAACATATTTGGGAAAGGGCAGGGTGGGCTGAAACACCTCACTGAGCACAAGCTGAGCTAAATAACATAAGAAAACATTTGAGAAAGAAGTCTTTTTATCTCCTAAAAGAAACTTTTAGCTAAGTGAACTAAAAGTGAATTGCAAATCTTCAAACTGTAAACAGACGTCCTCACAAGAGAGGAGAGATTATAGTAAAAATGATGACTTTATAAATAGTAGCTGAAGGAATTAAAATAATGCAAACTGTATGGCTGTACTGGTAGATAATATTATATTTAATTTGTATTAACATTGAATAACCACAGTGCAGCCCCACTGGGCTTGCAGTGGTACATATTAGGGAGAAGGCCAAAAGAAAGAGAGGTCTGATAGCAGGCATACATACATGACCAGAGACAAGCAAGTGCTGAAGCATTTGGTTTCTGTGAGTAGAAGGAAAGGTATGGAAGGGGAGCCTCTAGTACTCAGGTAAAGGACTGAGAGCTCTTCTGAAGCTTTCTAGAGTTTGCTACCAGTCACCTGCTCTCTTGAACTCCTGGACGAGAACCTGCAGATGGTTCTGATCTTTGCCTCTGGGATTTCAGCTCCAGTAGTTTGTCCTTTGTGACTCTTACCAGAAGCTGGGTTAGTGATGACAGCTGAGGCTCACAAACACTTCTGGGGGCAGACCTTGCTTTTAAGGTACTTCCAAAATAAAAAATTTGGTTGGAGAAAAAGACTTATGAAGTAGTTAATGAAGAACAGACTTTGCTCAATGGGAACATTTTGACTAAAGCATAGTCATTGTATACAATATCTTCACCTCTTCTAAAGTCAGTGGAGAAAGACTCACCACTGAGGAAGAATTCACTCCTGACAAGGATTAGTATTACAAAGTCTCTTCTACTGCAGGATTAAAGATATTAGGGATACTGACTAGTCCCTTTCTTTCAGTGATTGTAACTTTGATTCTATCCTATACTACTTAAATTGTTGAAATGCCCTGTGACGGTTGAGATGTAATGGCATGTGGCATAGGTGCTGAATAGATCTTTCTAAACTAAAAACTCACTGCTGTTTGAAAAGGAGACTGGAATTTGTTGTCAAAGCGGCTTTCTCCAATGATTAATACACATATATCTGTATCCTTCAGGACTTCAAGCACTGCAATATGAAGATGATGTAACATTCTTAAAAAGCATTAGTATATCTGATTGAAATTTCTTTTTTTCCTCATATTAAACAGTAGTAGTAGCATTTAAAGGAGAGCTATAAGAAAGAAAGGAACAGACTCTTTAGCAGTGTCTGTTGAGACAGGACAATGGAAAATGGTTTCAATCAAAAAGAGGAGAATTTAATTTGGATATAAGGTAGAAATAAGGGTGATGAGGCATTGGAACAGGTTGCTCAGAGAATCACAGAATCATAGAATCATAGAGGTTGGAAGGGACCTCATGAGATCATTGAGTCCACCCCCCCTGCCAAAGCAGTTCCCTACACCAGGTCACACAGGTAGGCGTCCAGGTAGGTCTTGAATATCTCCAGAGAAGGAGACTCCACAACTCCCCTGGGCAGCCTGTGCCAGTGCTCTGTCATCCTCACCATAAAAATGTTGCGCACATTTGTGTAGAACCTCCTGTGCTGTAATTTCTGTCCGTTTCCCCTTATTCTGTCTCCACACAGTGCTGAAAAGAGTCTGACCTCACCACTTTGTCTCCCACATCTCAGATATTTATAAACCTGGATCAGGTCCCATCTCAGCCTTCTTTTCTCAAGGCTAAAGAGACCCAGTTCACTCAGCCTTTCTTCATAGGGGAGATCCTCCAGGCCCTTCACCATCTTAGTGGCCCTCAGCTGGACTCTTTCCAACAGATCCCTGTTTTTTTTGTACTGGGGAGCCCAGAACTGGACACAGTACTCCAGATGAGGCCTCACCAGGGCAGAATAAAGGAGGCGGATCACCTCTCTTGACCTGCTGGCCACTTTATTTTTAATGTATCCCAGAAGGCCATTGGCCCTCTTGGCCATGATGTCACACTGCTGGCTCATGGTCAACCTGTCATCCACCAGGACACCCAGGTCCCTCTCTACAGAGCTCCTCTCCAACAGCTCATCCCCCAGCCTGTACTGGTACATGCAATTAATCCTCCATAGGTGCATGACTCTACACTTGCTTTTGTTAAATTTAATCTGGCTTCTGACTGCCCAGCTCTTCAGACTGTCCAGGTCTCACTGAATGACCCATGAAGAGGTGAATGCCCCATTTCTGGAGACATTCAAGGTCGGGCAAGAGCAGGTTCTAAGTAACCTGATCTAGCTGTAGACATCCCTGTATATTTCATTCCTTGAATTTTGTACTTTATTCAAGTTCTACTTTTTCCCTTGTCATACTTTAAAATATCTACAAGAATTTGTATGTAGCATTATTGCAAACTGAAGACATTTTATTGTGCTTTGGAAGGAGGCTACTGAATTTCATTTGGGAAAGTCGAGAATTTTTAAGTACATATGACGCTCTAAAGTAAATGTGCTTAGTTCCAGTCTTCAGAAATCTAGCATTTAATTTGAGTCAGTTTTGAGGTAAGTGCTTTTAAAATATCCTTTAATGGTGCATTTATTGTTTCCTTTGGGAACGGAATGGTTGTAATGATAGATAATGTGTCTGTTAGAGGGGAGGAGTCATCACAGGAATTGGAAAAGGCGAGGCAGAGGAAAAAAAGAGGCAGAGTACAGTACTGAAGCTGAATTCTAGAGGGATGCAATGTTGAAATCAGTGACAGAAGACTTAAAAGAATCTGATAATACTTCCATGGAGCTTTTAAATCTTAATGATTTGTGACCACTTTTTAATCACTTTCTTGGTGTTGCTTAGAGTTAACTTTCTGTCACTGTTTAAATCTGGTGGGGATTCCTCACTGTGATGCATGGGAGTGATGCCTTTTAAACTCAGATACTGCCCTTTATGCCATTTGAATGCATGAAGCATTTGAGGAATGATTTTCAGATGTGACCATGGTAGAAGCAAGGAGAGTAAGTATCCTTCAAATAAAGTCCCACTCACACCCTTTCCATTGTCTTCTGGGGGAAACGAAAATCAAGCCTAAGATGGAATAGGGAAATGCATTTGAGTGCTGGAAGAAGGAGCCAGGAAGCCATACTGAAAGAGTTGCTCCTGGTGTAATTAATAGAATACAAGATGTAGTCTCAATTACATGGTTACACTCTGCTGAAGCTTTTTCTAAAATAGCAATGATAGTATCCTAGCTGCTATATTATGCTGCATCTGAAGGTATAATAGTTACTGAATTCTGATAGCTGAAAAAATTCTAGAGGCAAGGAAGTGCAGTCTGTATCCAGAAATGGCAGTGTAGGTGATTTTTGTACATAAAGTGTGAAAATTGAAAATAAAGAACAGAAATGAGAATGCTAAACAAACTAGTAAGAAGGAGCAAAATAAAGTCAATTACAATATATTGGCAAGAGTACAGAACCACTTTATTCCATACTTATAGAAGGACTAATTGTAGAATCACAAAATCATAGAACTGCCAAGGTTGGAAAAAGACCTCATCTAGTCCAATAATCCACCTACCATCAATATTTCCCCTCTAAACCATGTCCCTTAGTACCTCATCTAGACATTTCTTGAATATCTCCAGGGATAGTGACTCAATCACCTCCCTGGGCAGGATGTTCCAATACCTTATCACATTCTTTCTGAGAATTTTTTTTCCCAGTATTCAACCTGAATCTTCCCAGCACAGCTTAAGGCCATTACCTCTCATTCTATCATTAGTTATCTGGGAAAAGAGACTTACCTTCACCTCACTACAATCTCCTTTCATTTGTAGAGGTCTGCAAGGTCTCCCCTGAGCCTCCTCTTCCACAGACTGAACAATTTGTGTTCCCACAGCAGCTCCTCGTAAAACCTGTGCTCCAGACTCCTCACCAACTTTTCTACCCTTTTCTAGACATGCTCCAGGGCCTTGATGTTCTTCTCATAGTGAGGGGCAGTGAGGGGTAGAGGGGCAGACTGAATGCAGTACTCAAGGCGTGACCTCACCAGGGCTGAGCACAGGGGTATGATCACTTCCCTGTTCCTGCTGACTACACTATTTCTGATTCAAGCTAGGATGCCATTGGTCTTCTTGGCCACCTGGGCACACTGTTGGCTCACATTTACCTGAGCATTGACCTACACCCACAGGTCCATTACCTCCATACCATCTTGTGGCCCCTCTATTCCAAGCCTGTATAATTGCTTAGTGTGATTGTGGCCAGAGTGCAGGACCTGGCACCTGGTCTTGTTGAGTTTCATCCCGCTGGCCTCGCCCAGCTATTCAGCCTGTCCAGCTCCTTCTCCTGGGCTTTCCTACCCACAGGCAGATCACCGCTTCCTCCCAGCTTGGTGTCATCTGCAAACTTGCTGAGTGTGCACTCAATCCCCTCATCCTGATCATCAACAAAGACATTAAACAGAACAGACACCAACTAACAACTCGTCTATTAAAAAAAAAAAAAAAAAAAAAAGAAGTCCTTTTTCTAACTTCATCATACCAGATATTGTCTTCTTGATGTCCCTAATGTGGGACCCTAGCAGATAGCAAATCTCTCTACAGAGGTTATTTGGGCAGCAGATGGGTGCCTCAGTGCCCTTCAGCAAAGAGTCTCCAATTACTAAGACCCTTTGCATTTTTTTAGTGGCACTGGTTGTGATTCAGGTCCTCAGATGGTCTTATTGTATCATCTTTTTTCAATTCTAATCTCCTGTCTGTAATTCTCTCGTATTCTTCTACACCAGTGCCTGAAATCTATTACCTACTGGGACTTCAGAGGCAACGGGCTTCTTCATTTACCTGAGCAGAGACAATGATCTGCACCTCCCCACCCCCAACCCCACTCATGTTTAATCCTCTGTCAGGTGGGAACCCTGCTTCTCCTGTCTGGGTCCCACGATAGGGCTGTCTGTCTTCCCCCACAACCTTGTGATACAAGGCGTTAGTTTACCTCTCTAACTGCTGAATGCATCTCAGCCTGGTGAATTCCTCTCTCAGCCTGATCAGCTGCTAAAGTTGGACATAACTGCATCCATTACATTTCTCATGTATCTTGATTCCATAGGTGATGTCTAGATTCCAGAGCCCCGTGGGGCCAGAAATCTGAGCAACCTTCTCACTCCTCAGGTCTGAGGAGTGCATCCTCAGGTGCATATGTCAGTCTGGAGTAGTTGTGGATTCCCTGTCTGTGTTTCTGCCTCTGCCAGTCTTCCACACCAGGTGGTCACCATGCTGGTACTATCAGAGAGCTTTCCACTGGTCACCACCTTGGATGGGAAAAGAAGCATGGTCTGCCTGCCCCTGTCCTCAAACACCGTGCTTGAATTACTGCCCTACACCGTTTGCCCATTCTAAAGCAAAGTGCAAGGTTTTGCATCTGGATTGAGAGGATCCCAGGCAAATATACAAACTGGGAGAACTCCTTGAAAGTAGCCCTGCTGAGCAGTACTTAGGTGTCCTGGCTGATGAAAAACATGAGCTGGAAATGAGTACTTGCAGTCAAGAAGGCCAATAGTATCCTGGGTTCCATCAGAAGAGGGGTGGCCAGCAAAGAGAGGGAAATGATTGTACTCCTCTGGGCCTGGGGTCACCAACACAGGAAAGATGTGGAACTTTTGGAGGGAGTCCAGAGAGTCCAGACATGAAGATGATCCAAGGACTGGAGCACCTCTCCTATGAAGAAAGGTTGAAGGAGCTGGGCTTGTTCAGCCTGGAAAAGAGAAGGCTGCAGGGAGACCTCATTGCTGCCTTCCAATACTTAAAGGGAGTTTATACACGAGTGGATTCAATTTTTTACAGAAGCAGATACTGATAAGACAAGGGGAAATGCTTCTGAACTAAAGGAGGAAAGATTTAGATCAGCTGTCAGGGGAAAGTTTTTTTGCTGAGAGAGCGGCAAGGTGCTGGAACAGGTTGCTCAGAGAAGTTGTGGATGCACCATTGCTGGAGATGCTTAAGGCCAGGTTGGATGGGGTCCTGGGTAATCTGATCTAATGCTTGATCTAGTGGTTTGCAACCCTGCTTGTGGCAGGGTGGTTAGAAATCGATCATCCTTGGGTTCCCTTCCAACCCAAGCCACTCTGTGATTCTACAATTCTATGTTTAGTTATAAATCAAAATTACATCTGGATAAAAAAATGTATTGGGAAAACTAACTAATAACACATAAAACTGGACAGGTAATTCAAACTGAATGAATTCTCACTGCCAACCTGAACAAATAATTGCTAAACCATTTTCTCATCAAACTTGAATGGCAGCTGTATTCACAGTTTTATATACTTGTATTTTCAAAGGGAATTGCTTCGGAGACCAAGAGTTGATCTGTATTTATTACTATAGAGATGGCTGCTGATTATAATGGTACAGGGAATAAAGTATTCATTTAATATTCATATATTTTTATGGCTACTGAAAAACAGGATGTTGTTTCTTTGAGTTTGCACAAAGTCAAACAAAACTAGAACAGAAACCTAAGGAAAATAATAATAAATCAGTAATAGACAATAACAGATTGAAATTTGGTTCAATTTTTCTTGAACGTTAGCATATTCCTTCATGAGGTGTCTAGAAGCATGGGCTAGAATAAGATTTTAATGTAATAAAGCTTAGCTCTGCTTTGAACAGGAGGTGTTGCATTAGATGACCTCCAGATGTCACATCCGATCTGAATCCTCCTATGCTTCTGAAAAGGTAGGAAAAGGAATGTAGTGCTAAATTAGTACTCTCATGAGTGAGACCACTCTCATTTTACACCTCAGTCACTGTAGTTTGAGAGAAATGCCATTTTTTGGAAATATTTAATGTTTGTTATGATCTTACATGGAATGTATATTGTGATTTCCCAAAGTACCTGCTATGTTTACCATAAGACTGTTATATAATAAATTATAAGTTATGCAGAGTTATAAGGTCTTGATAGAGAATTTAGGGTAAAAATGTTTTATTAATATTTGGGTGTGGATAATTGGTAGTTTGCTCTCTGGAGAAAATTTTAACAGAAGCTGACCTCTTCAATATGTGCTTGGGGTTAACAGTTGTTCCTATTTAAAAAAAGTTTTAGTCACCCACTCAGGAAAGAAAACTAATCCGGTCTGATTTAGACAGTCACGCAAAGGGCACACAGGCAAAAACACTGTCCAAAATATACATTCTGAAAACAGCCTCACATACTGAAATCATTCGGGATCAGCTTTCAGATGTTTCATAAGCAAAACCAAGGTTTAACTTCACCAAATGAATGGTTCACAATGAATAATGCACCCAGCTGCAGCAGTAAATGCCATTTGCTCAACTGCTTAACTATTCATCCCTTTGACCAAGGTTTATGGTGGTGTGAAATGAAGCTTAACTTTGCAAATATGGAATGTATAGTAAAATTATCCCCTTTTGTGAAATCAGAAGGAATAAGCTTCTGATGGGTGTTTATGTACTGTGCTAGCAGATTATAGAAGATTAAAAGGAAATTTTAATGAAGTGAAAAGCAGCACTCGCAGCTTCTAACCCTCATGATTAGAGGAGCAGAAGCTAGGGGATTTAGGAGGGTTTAGCAAGATGAGGTTGATGGGGTGGGGAGATTATGACCTGTGATTGAAACTCGTTGCTTAGTCTATCTTGTGTGTCCTTAGCTAATGTATTTAGGACCATAGTTGTTTCAAAAACAATGAGGATGAAATGGGCACAAGAAATGTATCCTTGAAATAGTTTAAAGGCATATTTAATAAACTGAGTCAAACCAAACACAAGAGAATACAACATTTACATATATATAAGGGGAGGTTGCAAGTTTTAAGACTGTGCTATTTCTTTTTTAGTTGTAACAAAAATCACAGACAAGTGGGTAGGTAATACAGTGTTTGTATTTATAATTCTAGATCATGTTAGAAGAATGTTGTTTTGAAATACAGTAATTCTATCTGCAGTATAAGTACAAATTCTAGATTAACTACCCCAAAGGATACTTTAGAATGTATTCCAGAATGCTGAAAACACTAAACAACAATTGCTAATGAAAGGAAAGGTAAAAAAAGTCTAAAATATTACTGCCATTATACAGTTTCTAACAAATTGCATTGAGACCACAAAAGGTATGGAGAGAGCACAATTATTTTGCTACCTTTTATTGTATGTGTTATACAAACAATCACCCACCTACAGAAACTCAATTTCTGGGCAAATATCAGTTTTGCAGTTAAGCTTGATTTCTCTCCTAGCAAAATGCCTGACACAGCATTACCCAAAAATAATTGGGCTTCCTCTTGTAACAGTGGATCTCATTTCCTGCTTGTTCAAGTTGGCCTGGGCTAAGAGAGCCAGGCAAACATTTGATATGGCACTTTTTTTTTTTTTTTTAAAAAAGAGACCCTTATGTATTTACATTTGAAATAGGTTACTACAAGCACAGTTAAAGATCAAAATATTAGAATTGTAGCAGATGAATTGTTTTAGTCTGACTCATGGAAAGATCAGAGAATGAGTTTGGGCATCTTGTAAGCTCTAGACACTCAAAGTAGTTACAACTTCAGACATCTTTAGATATCCAGTTGATTTGGTGTATGTCACCAGAATTCTTAACTTTAAACTCAGTTTATATTAAATTATTTGAGTATCTATCATTCATATAGTACATGGTAACATAAAGACTATTGCCATCCATGCAGCCAACTTGGAACCACATCTAACACAGAAGTCTCAGAGGCCACCCTAATTAATTCTCAAATGAGGCGTAACCTGGTTTGTTGTGCATGCATGCAAAGACAACCCTGAAGAGATGGAATAAAGATGACGTGTGCTTCAGAAAAGCAGTCAAAAGATTAATAAGATTTTAAATGTCTTCACTCATGGCTAAGGAGCTATTGTAGGGTGCAGGCTATGGATGAAATCCTCGCACGTCTGGGTTTGCAGATTTAAAACCCTGTTTCTTAGAGAATGTAGAGAGTTTCTTAATCTCTACCATACAGATTTCCTGTTCTGCCAAGTTAAAACTTGAAAAAAGGAACTTGAATTATCTACTTTACAAATGTAGTAACTATTTTTGCCATAGTCCAATATGGGCACTAATCTCAGATCTAACAGATACTTGTGATTGTTTCTCTCTTATTTTTGGAAGTGGGTTACTTAAGTTCAGACTTGAAGAGACTGATTCACAGCTGATGATGTCTGGGTAAGTGTGATCAATTCAAGGCCAAATGTTTGTCAATAACAACATCCCACAACTTATTTTCATTTATTCACTTCTGGCTAGCCTAAACATTTTTAACCATCCTTGTTTCTGCTGAACTTATGCTGAATTTCTAGATCTCAAAGGATCTTTTGAATAGGAAGTTTAGCAATCAGTTAAGAAATCTCTACTTTTCCAACATATACAAAAGAGAACCTTGTTTTTAGAACCTAAGTCGTCAATATTTTGTTTACTGGTACTGTCGATAGTGTAGATGTCAAATAATAAATATTGAACTGTTCCTTATGATGGATTTGTAGTCCACTGAAAATAAAGTTTTCAAATCTGCTTTTAAAGATAGGAAGAGTGCAAGGAAATTAGTCTATATCCTAGTGCTGGAGGGAGTTACTGCTCAAGTTATAACTTATGCTGATTGGCACTACAGTGAATTATTTACCTATTGACTTTTGAAAAGTGATCTGCCTGTGGACAGGGAAAGTATGTCATTTTCAGTCATTTCAGCTGAAATTTGTCAATCCAGCATAAGGAAGGGATAATTAATTTGCACTAATAGGAAATGTCCTTAGCAATATGGTTTGACCAAGTAATCACTATAGCCAGTTTTCTCTGAACTTGAAGCTGCAAAAGAAAATTGTATCTCCACATTTTCTTGGGAGAAATGTAGTTCAGACAACTACACAGTCTAAAGAAATGTCCAGAAGTTTATTTGATTTTATTCTGGCTGTATCAGTTGATCTAAACAAAGATACAACTTCTCTTTACCAAGCTGTCTGCCTTGCATTCTTACACCATTCTAGTTGAAGCAGTTTTATTATTATTACACTACATCCCTACATGTACTTTTGCAAGTAATGGAGGTGACATTATTAACTGTGATAGTCTTTACATTTCAGTTGTATGAGAATCAGCATGAATGAACTTTCAATTGATTGATTTTCATTGTGCTAGTTGTTTATTACAACTAGTATTGGAGCTAACGAATTCATTATTATCTTGAGGACTATATGTCATATTACATGCACCACTGAAATTGCCGAAAAGAAAAAAATATATTTTCCCCTGAAATTGGGGTCAGTAAATGAAAAGGTCTATTCAGAGTGAAATTTTTCTATCTCTATTGATGCCGAAGAATTATACTTGGGCAATGAAAGCTACTCAAAAGTCTTGAGTCAGTTCAATTGACTATTTTCATATTCAAGTAATCAATAATACAATCCAGTGTAACTTCTTGTGAGTACTGAAGTTTATGGACATAATTTGCTGTTAAAGGCAACAGAATTAAACATTCTGTGGTTCAGTCTGCTCCAGACTGAGTTTTCCTTTGTCTGTCAGCTTATTTTCTGCTAGACAGCAACACTTCTAGTATATAATGGTAAAAGAAGTCTTCTACAATAGGTTACCACAGCATTCAGAACAGATTTCTATTTGCAAAGGTAATTGAGCAGTATGAAGATTCAACTATAGGAGTTTCAGTTTGTCCTTCTTCCTGATTTCCCCATGAGATTAAATTTCTCTTTATAGATTGGATAATCTTCTTGAAAACATTTCACTGAGTTTCCCATTAAGAAACTTGAATGTATTTTAATTTCTTTTTAACCCTTCAAATGAACCTTTCTCTGATTTTATTCAGAATTTTTACGTAATTTCAGAGATAAAGAGATGCTGTCAGTCCTTTTTTCTCCTTCTAATCAGTGAAGTATGAAAGTAACTTTTACTTACAAACACACATTTCATATATTTATAGCCATCTTCTCTCTGATCAGAGCAGCAGTTCTTTGAGAGCCTGAGGAATGGCTTAATTCTCTAAATATACTCCAAACAAACTCCTCAAATGAAGGACCTTATTCTATATAACTTACTATTCCCTTTGGAAGACTTACAGCAGCTGCAATTGCTGACAAACAGTATTAACATTAAAGGCAGAGAAAGTGGCCTGATAAAATTTCTCATTCTTCCCTTCCCCTGACACATATTGGTGAAATATGAAACTGATTGAGGGAGCCCAAAGGTATCCATAATGCTATATAAGGGATTTCATTCTCAACTGTATTAACTCTGTTCTGATATTCTCTTCCCTACATATTTTGCATACACTTAAATATCTGAGTTGTTCATTTTCCTAAAAATTCCTTCTCAATTTATCTTACTGCCATGGGAATTATGAAATATTTGTTTTACTCACCTGAGAATTTTCTCACACTTCATTGTTCAAAATGAAAATTCTATGGGAAAAGCTTACAGGATGCTTAAAAAAAAGAAATCAGAGGCTGATTTTTAATTCAGTGATGTCGTTACCACTCAACAAAATCTGGACATGTTGCTATATCTCTTGCCTGGATTTTTCGGAGTGGTTGAAAGGTCTGCTGCAAAACCTGCAGTGAATTTTCATTTTTGTGTCTGTTCCTATCCTCCTAGTAATTTAATCACAGAAAGATTGGAAAGATGTGAATGAAAGTTATATAATGCATGGAACAGTGTATCTATAATATAAAAAACATAACAAAAATATTTGAAAAAAATATATAAAGTTATTACCACAGATTAGTATGTCGCTATCATTTCTCCCTTACAGTATGAGGTGTGTGTATATATATATATACACATATTTATAGTAATTAGCATTTGTTACTGTAATTCAAGCACAGCATCAACCTGAATATGTGTTAAAGCCACTGGTGGAACTTCACCACCAGAGTGCAGCAGTTTAACTGTAGAGCATGGCTGAGATCCAGCAGCACTTCAATTAAAGAACAAACTAGCCTGTGAAGCTGGAATGATCAGAGTTTAGGAGAATGTGTGAGCTGTGTCTTGCAGGGACTCTGAGCATGCATGCTCTTTGAACTCTAAAGCTGTCCAGATGGTAGTCTTGACTTCCTGTGTGGCGTTGCTCTCCACTGGTGTTACTGAAGAAGAAAAGACACCTCCTTGACAAATTCACATTTTTTTGGGGGGATTGGGGGGTGGTGGCAGAAATAGAGATAATGCTAATTTCAGCCTCACTTGTGAAATTCAGCTTCAAATTGAGAGCCCTTCCTTTTGCTCTTGATCCATCTTTCTCCATGGTATGTGCTTGTTACTATTTGTGAAAAATGAATGTGCTAAAACTTCTAAACCAGCTGAAAATGCTAAGATGCCAATTTAACCTTTCCTGACATCAATATTCTTTTTGTGCTTTTATCAGTGTTCAGCTCTTGCTATGCTGTTATTCATGATGCTGGATATAACAAGGGCAGTAACATATTAGTTTTAGGAATTTAGTGTCCTACCACAGTACAGAATTCAGCCACTGCAAGCTGAACAAAGGTGTACATGAGTACCACTCAAAATCACTACATGATTTTGTCTCCAGTGGAGATTTCATGTTTGTACTCAGAGAGAGAGAAGGTCAGTGCTCAGGCTTTGCCACCAGAGGTCTTCAAAGAACAAATTATAGAAATATTTTAGTGGCTGAAAATAAAAGGTAAATTTTACAGTTACTGATGACAGAAATAGTTGGGTGTAATTTGCTCAAGTGCTTCAAGTCATTATTTGTCCGATGTGCAGAATCTATGCCTAACAGAATTGATCCTGGAAAACAGTAACAGCTTGGCTTGTTTTGTGAGTCTGTGTGAATGTGTTCTCTATTCCCCTGCTTGAAGAGGCAGTGATTTTGGCGATGATGAGTCAACAAGAGTTTCTGATTAATTCTTGAATATTCATAAAAAGCAGGAAGATTTCAGGGCCAGCTGAGAGATTCTGTGGGCAGAAGCTAGTGGAGAGGATGGAGGCGCTGCTCAGAAGTGATCCTGCAAGCACTCTGCCTTGAAAAAGAGGCTCCTATGACAGGCCCTTTTACCTAGAGACTGGATGATTCTCTTCAATCGTCAAACTTCTCATAGCTTCATGCAGTAATGACCTTGCTGAGTTAGGATGTATAGGCCAGTATTTTAGACCTGCCTTACTGAGAACCAAATGACAGACACTTTTTGGACTCTATCTCTTATTGTTGCTTGAGTAATGGAAAAGGCTTTCTGACACAGCAAATCCTTTTCAAAAAATAAGATATTTTCCTTCTTATTGGCCTTGTATTTGAGTGTGGTGACATTTACACTGTGATAAAGAGAAAGACAGATGCTTTTTTTGTTAAGACCCACTGAGACTGTAGGTCTCCTAAGCTCATCTGAATAAAGTCAATACTTCAATTGAAATTGAAATAGAAGTTGAAAAAAAGCCTTAGAAAATGTAATGACCAGTGATGATGTACTCATATCATACAAATTATGTTTTCAAGAATGGATACTTGGATTGATTCACTGATTGATTAATTGATTTTCATAGAATCATAGAATGGTTCAAATTGGGAAATCATTTATTTTCAACCCTCCTGATATAGGCAGGGTCACCTCCACTACACTGGGTTGCTCAAAGCCCTGAACAGCCTGGCCTTGAACACTTCAAGGAAGGGGGCATCCACAATCACTCTGGGCAACTTGTTCCAGTATCTTACCTAGAAGAATTTTTTCCTAATATCTAATCGAAATCTGCCCTCTTTCAGTTTAAAGCCATTTTTCCTTGTCCTGTCACTTCATACCCTTATAAAAAGTCCCTCCCTAGCTTTCCTCTAGGCCTCCTTCAGGTACTGGGAGCCTGCTATAAGATTGTCTTGAAGCCTTCTCTTCTCCAGGCTGAAGTGTCCCAGCTGTCTCCATAAGAGAGGTGCTCCAGCCCTCATATCATGGCCCTTTGTGATTTTTCCTTCATTGTTGAGGAATGAAAAGACAACAGGGAATTGGTAAGCTTCTGGTCTCTGCTTACCATCTTTGTGGCTGAAAATGGTCATTATTTTGGCCACAAATATGATAAGGTATTACTGAGAGATTAACACACTGAGAAAGGACAAGAAATGGGAAGGGACTTGGATGTTACTATACTAGGCAATGTAGATGTCCCAAGGAAGAGGTGAACTGCACTGTTACACTCCAAATCTGTCACAGTTGAGTACAGTCTTTCTTCTCCCCTTTCCCACCTTTTAATGTCTGCTTGAGTTTTTGTGTCCTTTCACATTTGGATATAGGTCTATCGCAAGAAGTAATTTTTAGGAACATGAAATGAAAAAAGAAAGAAATGCAAGACAGACAAAGCCTTCCATTTCCACTCAAACCCCTATGTGACTATCTGCAGTCATTCTTTCCCCTGGGTTAATCATCTTTGGTCACATGGGCATGTCTGTCTTTATTCCTGTAAGGCCCTCTTGTTTTCATTTTGTCAGAGATAAGTTATTCTAAGCCAACACTCCTCAAATATATATTATTAACTTCATATGTTGCCTTGATGCCACCACAGATATACAATTATACTGTCTGTTTTGGGGGATTTGGGAACTTTTATATGTCACCTATGTGGGTTGCTCCTAGCACACTGAAAGCTTTATAGAAAGTGTTGGCCCCCAGACATAGAATTGTCCACATTCTGGAGATGGATTTATCCTAGAAAATGAGAAAAAATCCAATCGTCAAACAGCAGCTGAAAGTTTGGGGAATAGTTTTCAGTACAAGGTTGGGGAGAGTTTCCAGAAGACCACACAGTACATAAAATTATAGTCAGTACATTTAATCTTTACTTTCACACCCTGAGGGGAGTAAAGCATTAGAAAACCCAGTTTCAATTTATTAACTACAGTAAAAGACCTGATTCATCTATATTAAAAAAAAGAAGATATTAAAAAAGGTACATCTTAACTGATGGGCAACACTGAAATATCAACAGTAAGAACCTGGTGTATTTGCTATGTGCTTTAATTTTTTATTTTGAGAATTTGTTTTATTGAGGAAAGTCTCAGACATCTCTATTGCAGAGAATATCACAATCCAGTTATGAAGTCCTTCTCTCTTATGGGATGTATTTTGAAGTAAATTGGTTAGACTTGGTTAGACTTAGCTTGCTCTGCCAAGAAAAAAATAACAAAACATGTATTTCTCTAGTATGTTAAATGAAACCTAAGATCACAGAATCTCAGAATTGCAGAATCATAGGGGTTGGAAGGGACCTCTAGAGATCATTGAGTCCAACCCCCCTGCCAAAGCAGCTCCCTACCCAGGTTGCACAGGTTGGCATACAGGCAGGTCATGAACATCCCCAGAGAAGGAGACTCCACAACCTCTCTGGGCAGTTTTGGTTTTTTTTTCTTTTTTCTCTTTTTCAGCTTGTACAAACCAGGCTTGTTTGATCATGGTCAGTATACATACCTAGCTAACATGGATATAAAAGGTTCAATATAAGGCAGATAAAGTTCAACTTCTGAAAACAGGAAGTTCAGCATATAACAGAGTAACTAGAAATAAAATAACTGAGTAATAACTTTCAGAATTGGTTTATTATTAGGAAAGATCAGTCTTAGGAATACTCCAGATCTTCCATGGAAGTAGTTAGATATCCATATCAGCTATTACTGAATCATAAAGCATAATTTATATTTAATAAACATAAATAGTTTATATATTCTTAAGGAATTCTTTTTCTTTTTTTTTTTTTCTTCTGAATATTTTGTTTTCTGGCATGGATTTCAAACAGAACAACACATTTTAAAAGCTATTATTTGTACAGTCTGTTACAAGTGAAACCCATGCTGTAATCTAAGAACAAAGTGTTCTTATCACTGCATTCAGTTTACAGTTTGCTGCAGCAGTTCCTGAAAGTCTTGCAAAATGAGTACAAAATTCTAGGATAAAACTGCTCATTTTATGTCTCTGAAAGAAGAATCTGAATCAAAACTGTAGAGAAAGAGGTCTGATCATTCATAACTCAGAGGGGTACTTCTCAGATCACATCTGTAATCTTTGAAGAACCAGACATGTCCTGTATTGATTTCAGAATGAGTGAGTGTATTTTGAGAAGTAGCGAAAGTTTCTGCTTTTACCCTTGTTTTATTATCTATCAAGAATAAATCTGTTAAATATAATGTAATATACTTGTTCCAATCTCAACTAGAGGCTCATGTATGAATTCCAAGAATCTGTGGATTTGAAGTAATTGTTATTTGAAATAGCAAATCCCAAATAATGTATTCTTAAGTAGAGCTTGAATAGAATAAGTATCTCAATCTCATGCAAAATATGTTTATTTTCAACTCTGTTATTTATATAGTCCCATGCCTACCATTCATCCGTAGGGAACACGTTCCTTGTTCCAGAACTCTTAATGTTTTGAAATGCTAATGAGCAACAAATCTAAGAGTGAAGTGTGAAAACTTGGCCCGGAGAACTCCACAGATCCAATTTCCTCCTGGTGAGACTACAGTGTGATAACTGAAGGTACGTAACACATTTATAAGCCATGCTCCTCTACAGAATTCCGTATTCACATTTTCTGCACTCTTACGGGATGAGCAAGGTGAACAGAGACGCAAATTTAAGCAATTACTGTAATCTTCTCTGATATGAAAATCCCGTGCCATGTTTTGAATACCAGTGTGTAGTCACAGCAGCTTAATAAAGATCAGCTTCCTTAGGACTGTGATTCTCTGAGAACTGGTGTACAGGAGAGATGCTTATTTTCCAACTGTAAGAGATTACAATAAGTCATAAGCATACATGATTCATATAAATATTCATTTAAGAACTGGTATTTTTTTTTATAAGGAAAATTTTTCTCTGAGTAGTAGGTGATCTCTAACATAACTTTCTTCCCTAAAGTGAGAAATCTTATTTCTAAACTGTGCTCAAGGTTTTTGGTCCTTTTTTGTTGGGAAAGTATCAGAACATGATTTTTATTTTTATTTTTTTTTTGATGGGTCATGAACCTCCTTCTCATCTGAAGCCTTTGTTTTTGCAGTTAGTTTACCCCATTTTATTCCATTGCAGGGTACAATCTTGTAAAGTGCTGAGTGCTGCCTGTGAGAAGCCAAGCAGGTCCAGCTTCTGTGATTAAGTTATGTCCTGATAAAAAACAAACAAAATTTTTTTGGAAAAAAAAAAAATGACTGGCAAAGAAAGGTACATTGTGAAGGTCAAAAAGGTTAGGAATAAAATGAAATTTGTTGTAAATCAAGCTGAGTTTAACCTTATAAAGGAAACTAAAGCAAATAGTATTATCTTTTCATATATACATGAAAAAGCAATGAGAAAAAATCAAGTGAGGGTATTGAGAAGTGAGGCCAAGCCAAGACTGAAGAGACTCCAGGCAGAAAAAATAAATAACTTCTTTTTATTTTCGAGTATATAATATGAGTTATTATTAAAATTAAGACAGATTTTTTTTAATGACACAGAAAAGGGCATGGATTTCATCAGTGTGAGGGGGAAAGGGATTCAACTAAGAGGAAGGAAGGAGTCTGGTTAGCTCTTTCTCAAAAAGGTGATGGATCTTAGAATTTTCTGAAGAAACAACAGTCTGTTTTAGTACCCAAGAACTGAAAAATACAGTAGAAAGGTAAAAGAGAAGGAAGGTGAGAGAATTTAGGTGATTATAAACTTGTTACTTAATTCCAATTGAATGTTCTTCTCCTCCTTTTGAAGGAGATATTGATTGAGGACAAATAGATAATAATTCACCCATTTTTCTGTTTACCAGATGATTAATCTCATTGAACTGTCTTTATGCTTTTCCTATTCAAGTGATTCGCTGAAAAACAAGAAGACTGCCTTCATTTTACTGACAGAACAGCTATGATATTGTTAGTGTAAGCTGAGCTAGAGAAGATTAATGTAGAAAGTGTAAGGCTTACTCTTTGGTAAGCATTAGTAAAAATGATCCAGATTAGCTTCCAGATAGGGCTTGAGAATTAAATTATTACTGGGTAACTGAGGTTTTTATGTGTCTGTGTTAATTAAGTGCAAAAGTATAGGTGGTATGCAAGATGTCTGAATATAATACAAAAATTACAAGTAAGAGATGTATCTTGAAGCAGACTGAGTTTTATCTGTTTCTGGGTTATGTCTTCTGTCTCAGTTTGCTAGATCCTGATAGAATTTTCTCATGCATGATTAGAGGATAACATAATAATTTTATGTAGATAGGCAGGAGAAACCTAGGGAAAAGCTGGAGATAGCTATACCTTCCCACCTCTTTTCCTACTCAAAACCATATGGTATGTTTTAGCTGTGATCTGCTAGTAGCAGAAGTGTGTTTGTGTTGTTGATTAGTGATTATTCATCATTTTCTAAGGTCGAAGGGTGATGGTAATTGATTGCTAGGCCTATAGGAGAGCAGAATTTAATTTTTCTTGAGCTGCACACACTAGACAGAGAGACACAAGCCAGGAAATAGAACTGACAGCATCATAACTGGATGAGGGAACAGTCTGAATTTTTCAGTGACTAATAGCGGCATAACAGCTGCTGATTTTTTAAAATTGTTCCTGAAGAGTCCTTACTTATGTATAAAGCATGGCTTTTAGGAATATTCTAAGGAAGCGAAATGTAGAAATGTGAAATATATAGTTAATAAATAGCTACCAGTTTGCATAATCAGGACATTATTTGACAGGTAGTATGGTGCAAAGGAGTATGTGCTCCTCTAAACAAATGTCAAAGAGGAGTACTTATCACAGAATCACAGAATTGTAGGGGTTGGAAGGGACCTCTAGATATTATCGAGTCCAACCCCCCGCCAAAGCAGGTTCCCTACACCAGGTCACACAGGTAGGCGTCCAGGAGGGCCTTGACTATCTCCAGAGAAGATATTATGGGCATACTTGAGCCATACAGATTTCTGTAAGACACTGAAATAACCCTAAATAATTTAGCAGTCCTTTTCTCTGAAAATGCAAGTCAGCTTCTGGTAAGCATTTTTCAGAGCTTTTTCTAATTACGTTTTTCTTTCTAATTTTCAGCTTCATTGACACTATAAAAACAAACAAACAGACAGTCAACAACAACAACAACAGCAACAACAAACACTCTCAGAAGTACATAGAAATGCAAAAATTAAATGGACTCTTATCCTGTTTAGTCAATCAACTTTTTTTGATACAGATAATCCTATTATTTTTTTTATATTCCTCATTCTCTCTCTTTTTTTTTTTTTTAATAAATGTGTACTCTTCTGTTGTGTGGATTCCCTGCTATTCCTCTGGCAACTGTTCGAGAATCTCCTTTGATCATCTTCTCTTCTTCCTAATTTGAGCTCTTGCACAAACATCCAGAGGTCCTACTTTCTCCCTATTCTCCTATTATTGATATTTGAAATATTGCAAGGAAACACCATGAGAGCTTTAGCTAGCCTCTCTCAAGCAAACAGTTCCCAAGTTTGCTTCTTCACCCCATTCTGTCTCTTTCAATTTAGTTTCACTTTTCAGCCTGTCTTTCTGGTTGTCCAGTTCTCAGTTCAGACTTGGTATTCTGAAAATGAACCATTTTTATTTCTTTTGAAATTATCACTGTGGCTTAGTTCTTCATTGTAGCTGGTATGTTTATTATTTCTTTTGTGATTTGTACTGTGACATGTGTCCTTTCCTAAATGCATTTGTGCTGACTGAGAAAACATCTTCCAAAAACCCAGTGGCTGTGGACTTCTGGAGTATTTTGTTTCAATGCAGTTAAAATTTTCCAGGTTACATTAAATAATGAAAATTAAGTCTGTTTTGGTGGAACTATGATTGGAAAAAATCACATGAACATTTCACATGCATGCAAGCTGTAACTTAACCTGCAGTAATGGTCCATAGATTTTTTCAGGGTTCACTGTTGAGCAGAAAGTCTTTGTCTGAGAGCTGTAGTTGTAGCTATTATCTATTCAGAAAGTTGAAAAGCACTCACTCTTCTCCTTCAAAGTGGTGAAAAGTTGTGGTACAATCTTTGTGTGCTTGATAAAGGTCAGTAGATAAAGAACTAACCTAGTGTATAAAAAGCATATGTTCAATTCTCCCTTGCCTACATAGATTCAGAACCTCATTTCTCATTTTAAGAATACCCTGATAAGCAAAAAATATGGATTTCATTCTCAGAATATGCCACAGAATAGAAAATGTCTTCTTTGAGTGAATTAACAAAGTGCAATTCATGCTCCATCTAGTGGTTATGATTTAGCCTTTACTCGAGAAGCTGAGAAGGAAATTGTATCCCATTTTCTCTGCCTAGGTGACAGAGTTCTTGCCACTGGTCTATTGAATAGCTGAGAGCACTAGAGATAGGGAAGATGGAACAGAGAGACAACAAGCTTGCAGTGGGGCTCCGAGAGACCATCACCTGGTGAAGGGAGGGAAGAAGCGTTGCAGGTGAGTTTGCAGTGCTGTCTAGATTGATAATTGTCTGTGCAAAAGATGACATTTTGATATGCAGGGAATTATACAAAGGCATTGGTAAATTTTAAGCAACAGAAGAATTAGAATCTGAGTAAGGAGCAAATCCTATTGCTCTGGTTTTATGAAGCATGGTTCTGTATCAAGTCCAGTCTAGTCTAGCCTAATATTCTCCCTCTGACCTAGTATTTCCCCGGGGAAACAAAAAAGAACATACAGTAAAGCATTTTCATAAAAACAGAGGTGGATGTATTCATATTTTCTGGTTTTCCTCTATTACTATGTCGAGTTACTTTTCAAAGACAGTATTCAGCATCCTGTATATCCGTGCATGGCAATATTATTGGCATGATGGGGGATGTTACAGTGAACTGTAGCATTCTGTGGCAAAGAATTTCATGGCAGTGATACCGCAGATCCTCTTGAATAGACTGAAATCCACCCTTGAGCAGAAGGCCGGGAGAAAGCTCTCAGAACTTTGCCCTTGTGAGGTAGAAGAGGCGTAGACCTGTTGGAATGTGTCCAGAGAAGTGCCACAAAAACGATCCAAAGGATGGAACACCTCTCCTACAAGGTCAGGCTGAGAGAGCTGGGCCTGTTCAGCCTGGAGAAGAGAAGGCTCTGGGGAGATCTGAGAGCAGCCTTTCAATACCTAAAGGGGCTATAAGAAAGGAGGAGACAAATTCTTTTGCATGGTTTGTTGTGACAGGACAAGGGGAAATGGTTTCAAACTAAAAGAGGGGAGATTTAGACTAGATATAAGAAAAAAGCTTTTACAATGAAGATGAGGCACTGGCACAGGTTGCCCACAGAGGTGGTGGATACCTCATCCTTGGAGACATTCAAGATCAGGCAGGACCAGGCTCTGAACACCAGATTGAGCTGTATCCACTTGTTCATTGCACAGGAGTTGGACTAGCTGATCAGTACAGGTCCTTTCCAACACGAGTGATTCTGTGATTCTGTGACTATATTTACACCATGGAAACTGCCTTCTCTTACTTGTTTTTAAGACTGTTACTTGTTTTGTCTCCTGCTATTTCCACTGGGTCCCTGACAGAGGTTGGTAGAGGATTAATCTCACTACCTTGCTCATGATGCCTAAATAACCATAACTAAATGACCATAAATACCCACACCAGAAGGTGGTTGAGATTCCTAAATATTTTCTGACAAGATAGGCTGTTACAATTAGGATTAACCAGTGGCTAGTACACTGTCTAAACTTGGTGAAAAATGAAGTTAAAATATGCCATTAAAATGAGTCTTGATTTTCTTCCTATATGCTGTGTTGATTGTGCTTTTGGTATCTTTTCATCATATATCTAAACTGATGCATGTAATAGTTAATCCTTTCTTAGACAAAGTGACCCGAATTGAACGCTTTTTGTCATGTGAAAGCACTTCATTACTTTATATGTATCATTATATTATTTTTAGAAACAGAAATGCAACTGTTTTTCATATCTAATTTAATCTTACATATTTTCAAGAGAGTGGATGGCTTTTATTGTTTGCAGGTCTGAAAGAGAATCTTCTCAGAAGTAGAGGTGGTGGTTGATTAACATTGCTTATCTAAAAGAATTTCATTGTTAGAACCCTCTGGACATTATTCTCTTCACTTGAATCTAACTGTATTTCCACTCTTCTGCACAACTGGGCAGTATATTGTTTGGGCTTGATTTAGATGGCCAAAGGTAGTCTTTACCATCTGTTCTTCAATTACTTCTTTCGACCTTGGTATCTGAGCAGCTGTCTTTCTCTTTACTCTCTTTTTAACTGTTCTCTTTTCTCTTTCCTCTTTCATCTTTTCGTCTAATGTTGTCAATAATATTTCTTTTTTTTTTTTTTTTTGGACTGTGTTAGAAGCATCAAGGATTCTTTGCTTACCATGGCTCTTAATTGCTGGGGAAGAGAAAAGCTCTGTTTATAATAAAACTGACCAACAGTAAACATTCCTTTCTTTAGAAAGGAATGAGAATTCAAATATTTTAAATCTAAGTGGAAGTCCTTTATACGTGCCTGAGGGACTTAGGTTCTTGCTTAATTGTTGACTGGAGTACCATATTTATAAAAT
Organism: Cyrtonyx montezumae; assembly: GCF_038088225.1. Taxonomy (NCBI): domain Eukaryota; kingdom Metazoa; phylum Chordata; class Aves; order Galliformes; family Odontophoridae; genus Cyrtonyx; species Cyrtonyx montezumae. Next base: position 9,733,760 of record NW_027071992.1, on the reverse strand, counting down.
TAACTAAAAGGTGGTAACTATTTAATAGTGTTTTCTTATTAACATACAATCAAACGGTATCAAAAAGATGTAGTCTGATCCTGAGGTTTTTCCTTCTCCAGAAATAATGTCACGTCAGTACAAGTTTTGACTGTGTAGTTCGCTTTGATACTTAAGTAGCTAAAGAGATAGTAGAGCACAACACAGGCTCCCAGAGCTCATGTTGTGGGGATAATAAATATTGTGGCATCAGCAGCATTAGTTTCTTCATTCACAAAATAAAAATATTCAGACCTGTGCTCCGCCCTTCCAACGTCGGTGACCCCCAGAGCCACCAATACCAGTAATATATAATAACTAAAAATGAAAAAATAAACACCAAAAATTGGGAAGCAAGTCTAAGGACACACCTCTTTCATCACCATTTTCAATTGCTTTGCTTTTAGTAGTTTCCAGATACCATCTCATTGTTGGTGATTGCTGATCTAATGTGCCCAACTTGGACCTGGTGCTAGGTGAGAAGTCTTGGTGCCCAGTACAATGGCCTGCATCCCATTGCCCATGATAATCATTCAAAAACTCTTAGGTGTTTCAACCCTTTACTTTGTGTACCTGAGTTTTATCCTGGATTTAGCATTTTCACTCATGTCTGACTGTAAGTTAAACTATTTCCAGCAGAGGGTGATGGTACATTTATGCTCAGACAGTTGATTACAATTACTTGTGAACAGGGCTGATTTGAGACCGAAGAGGATGTGAATGTGCCTGGATTTCATTTAAACACATTGAAGGACACAGGTCTGAACAATTTCAGTGCAAAAATAATACTGTTACTCATGATCCAAACAATAAACAAATACATCCATGAACACCAGAAGCAAGGAAATTTAGTTTCCTGTGGTCTTTTATTCATTGATTGATTACTTAACTGAATTATAGTAAGATTGTCTGTAGTATTTAGTTATTGCTTTCAGAAGGAAAGCATTCAGCTCACTTGGTATTGCTGCTTTTATCTGGAGCAGTAGATCAATTAAATCAAACATTATTTTTGAATATGTATCTACCTATCTGTTTCTGAAATGCTACTAGGAGCTTAATTAATGTTGTGATGTCTTTGCTTCCAATATCTTCAGTTGAAAATGGCCAAAGTTTTCAAAGATGATCTTGTCAGGAAGGGAAATGGAATAAAACACAGAATGGCTGTATAAGTTTTGTTTCCATAGGAGTCCAACTTATATAAAAATAAATATACCTGGATTTTATGGGGCTTTTGACACCATTGTCACCAGCTCTCATTACAATATATAACAAGTACCATACTATAGGCAAAAATACCACAAAGTTCAATTGAATTGCTCTTGGGAACAGATTGGAAAAAGAAAAATCACAAAAAAATGCACCAATGAATATAAACAAAACAAACAAAAGGCAAAAGAACTACAAATGTAAAAGATAACTACATTCATATCTTCTATTAATTGTACTGAGGTTATTTATTGCATTGCTGTTTTGTGTCATTCATTAGCTCTTGTGATTCCATTGTTAAAGCAATACCTATCAGTTGCCCCAGATATGTTTTCCATAATTACATATTTTGTAGATTTGTAATTGATCTAGACTGTTGTGCATTTCAAAGTCAGTAACTTTAATAAAGAAGGGCTCAAATCTTCAATAGCTGTCTCCTAAGAGAAAAATAAATGTCACATAATGTACCTTAAATGAGAAAAAGATAAATGTCGTAATAATCCTCCGAGCAACCTATTTCTCTATGTCTTTTAAGAACTGGAAACTTGCTGAAACTTTCATTTTTACTTTTTTTCCTCATTACTTCTTTACTTTCTGATGATTTTGCTTTAATGCCACGTCTCTGTTTTCAAGTAGGTGTACATCTGACAACTAAAGTACAAGTAGAGAAATTTTGTTTTGTGCACTGTGTTTAGATGTAAAATTCTTTCAGAATTCCTAGGTAAAGAACACTGAGTTCTGAAATGGTAATTCCTTTCAGAAAAGTACTTATTATCTGCTGTCGGAAAGGAAACTGAATACCAGATCCAAAATAGACTGCTTTTGGGGAGGAATCTCTAATTGTAGTATGATGTTAATTTGGCTGCTTAATGAAATATTCATAGCCTTCTGTAATGTATAAATAACAACAACAGTCACTGACATTTTACACACTCACTCCCAAGCAAAGAATAGAGGCATGTCAAACTAACTTTTACAGCAGTAAAATAATCGGCTGGATGCTTCTGTCCATCAGAAGCTACACTTGCAAACGAATAGCTGGGAGGAATTGTAGCAGCAGATGCTGTTGTTTCTTAGCACTCTTTTCGGCTATTAACAAGTACATAGCAGATGTTGTAACTTTTTTATAATGTATTATTTTATATTATTATTATATCTGCTTAAACACTCCTTTATAGTTTAATTGGGGAATTCCTGGAGGTTCACAGTACCTTCTTGGAAATATTGTCTTGCTTGTTGTTGTTTTGTTTATTGTTTTAAATTTTAGAGCAAACATATCTCATTAGTTTAGGTGCCAGGTCTGGACATAGATAATCCTGTGCTTACATTTAAGTCATGCAGATGTAGGGCTTATTTATATTTACATATTCAGTTGTTTAATATGGTTAAATTATCTCTCAATTTTTCAAAATGTTAATTAGTGTTCGAAGTAGCTGAATCTGTCATAAACCTGATGAGATTATGATCAGAAGACTAAAATATGCCTTAGAATCCCATGTTCCCAGGTGAACTGCGTGGGAAACACAAGATGAAAGGGGCAGAATGAGGAAAGTTATTTTCCTCTAGGATGCAGGAGTGTGGCAAAGGGATGTATATTACCCATGGAAAGCAGAACAACTTTTTATCCCAGTAGTAGGGTATTTTGCCAGTTGAAGTCCCTTCCACAAGTTCATTATTTCTATTTCACAGACATGAAACTGCTACTTATTCTAACATATCTCTTTTGGATCATAGGAGCAAATTTGCTTTCTTTAATGACTGTATTCTGATTAATTAAAAAAAAAAAAAAGATTCCCAAGAAACCATCTGATTAAGTGGTAGTGGTATAAAATGAAAATTAACCAACTTTGTGACCACCTATGTTTTTCTGATTCTACGTGTTCTTACAGAAAAGTTATAGCTTTGAGAAGGACATAATGTATAACTTCTTATATCAAAACAAAATCTTGTTTCATATATTTAGGAAGTATTGATGGTAGGCTATAATAATATTTTATGAAATACATGAAGAAAAATGAAGTATATGAGTTTTCTGAAGCTATTTCAATGAAGAGCTGCTCAATTTACAACACAATCTAGTTACTTTTCTAGATTTGCAGAAGTATTTTTGGCACACAAGCCTACTATTGGGGAAATTTAGTGAAACAATTTATACGTATATATTTGGATAAGTTCCTTTAGTCTCTATTTTCAGTGTGCTGAAAAATGTTGCAAGGACTTTGAGGTGGGCATCTTGGTTGTCTTTGCAGTCAAGTTGAACAGAAAATGCCAGTCTTCGTCATAAATCTATGCATATATATTTTTGCTGCAATGACTAAGAACTTGCATCAATGTCATAAAAAAGGCTGAACAGGACATAGCCCCCCAACTTTCTCAGTGCTAGGTTGTCTAGGTCCTGCCTCTCTCATTTCCTGCTGATGACTTGCCAGGAATCCTACCAAATCTTAGCTCTTGCAAAGTTGCTTATAACTTCTCTGATAATCATGCTCCCTGCTAGATAGGACCTTAGATCAGTTTAAGAACAAACTGAATTCAAGACCAGTTTTGTTAACGTTTTCTTATATTATTATTGTTTTTACTTTAGGGAATATGGAAATTCAAAAGCATTGTTGAAAAACAGCCAAAGAATGCCATCCTGGCCCTATGAACACACCTTTATACACCTGAGACGTGGTATCTAGCATTTTCTTACCAGTTGTTAATTGTCTCATGTGTGTAGCACACACTTTGACTTTTTTAAATTTACTTTATCTATGTGTGCTGTGTGCACTAAAGCCTTACTGTGAATCCTTTTATGGGTGACAGTAATCTTGTTGTCTTCCTACATGGCTATTTATTTATTTATCTAGTCTTTTATTTTAGCTGCAAAACTGTATAAATTAATTAGTTTCAGGCCTACCTGTGATTGCTTTAAGTGTGTTCTGTTGTGTGTTGAAAACACTGGTCCATCCTTCTCATCCTAGAAACACTTTTGGTTCACAATAACAACAGTGTTTGATTTAGTTTCCTGTGTAAAAAGAAGGGTAAAGAGCAAGGCATTCTGGGCTGATAATCTTGTTAGCTTTTGTGCATGTTTGCTATGCTAAGAAAGAGTGAATTTTGTAAAGCAAGTGGAAAAAATCAAAAGACTGTCTACCCATGCACTCACATTTAAACTTCTATAAATAAATGACTTCTGAAAAAAACAATGTTGAAAGTAAAGTACATAATGCATCTGAAGTTTGCTAAACTCTTCAGAATAAACAAAACAATTATAATAAAATAATAATCAGGGAGTAAACGATTCTAGGACTCATTTACATTTGCAGGAGTAGTATTGGAGAATATACTTATGCATCTGAATTTTTTCGTCTGTTACTATTCTGCAACTTCAAAGCTATTTTTGCAGGTTTTGAGAAACTTCTGAGAAAAGAATGAACTCTGTAAATTAAGTGAAATGCATAAAGCATATTTGTACATACTTTGACAACTGTCTCTTTTCACTCAGAATTCAAAGTCTTTCTGAATATTTTTTCTAATATACATAATGCTGCAGACGTGATTTGAGATTAAAGAGTTATGAAGGTATATACCTGAGCTGACTTTAAATTGCTTAGCCGTGGTATCTGAGCAACATTAACACAACAGCATGGAGTTTAGCTGGACTGCAGAATTCATCTGAGAGGTAAAACACCCATGATATTAGTTTTCATGAAGCTGCAGCCTGCCATCAAAAGCTCTATCAGCATTTGAATTAGCTAATTTAAAGCAAACAAAGTATGTATGTAGTGGGCTGCACTATAGCCTCTTCAATGCTGAAAGATGACCAAAGTGACTTTTTATTTTGCAGGAGCAGTGGATGTAATGAATCAGCAGTAGCTGATGTGCCCCGACTTCCACTTGTAAAAATCTTGTAAGATTTGTTCTCTTGTAAGATGCATTTTGAGGAATAAATTTTTTTATACAACATCTTGGAGCAGAGGAATACTACTGACCATCCTGGGGTCCTGTCTGAATCTGCTGAAGGTTGCTGATGTGAGTAGTTCTTATGGATGCAGGTTATTCATGCCTGTTTATTCAAACTGTGCAACAGCACATATTCTTAACCCTTTATTCTGCTCACACAGTCAGTTCGATATATTTTTCATTGATACAAAATAGAGAGGGAAAGGACAATAGGACCAATGAATGTCTTGGATAATGCTGCCTGAATGAGTGATCTAACTGCTTGCTATCTGAGACCATTCCCACGTTTAGTTTAGAAACCTTTACATTTTATGCTTAGCAGTACAACTAGGTTATAAAAAGAAGGGCACATAGTAAATGGTTCTCAAAAAACAAGGACTCTCAGAAAGTAGAATTAAGGTGGTTCATTAATTGAAATATGACTTACAAGATGCAAATGTAAATGTCTCCGAAGATGGAGGAAGGAAGGTGGGAATAGCTGTGCTATCAGGCACAGCACGGGCTAGCTGTAATGCCCCCAGTGTTAGTTGGTGATATCTGTTATAGATTATGACTGGTGTGATGAAGATAATGGTGAGATGAGGACATTCTTGTAACTTCCAAAATATTTTGTACACAGCTTCTTTAAATGTCCTAAACATGTCTAAAACTTAAGTATTGTTCAGCTTCATTCTCCTGGGAATATTAAGGCAGTGCTTAAGTGCAAGGTTAGAGTTTTGTCTCTCCTTGCTGGGCTGCAAGGATATAGATTCAAACCAAGTCTCCAGTCTTTATAAGAGATGTCCTATCAGGCTTGAAATCATCAGGAAGATGTTGTTCCATTTCTCATGCTCTCATTGTGTAGAAGCAAGAGCTGTGCCCCTGAACAACAAAACCAAGTCCTCATCCCAATGGCAGAAGTCTGCCTGACAGAATGAGAAATTTCAACTGTCTGCAGAAAGGACAAGGAAGGATTTTGTTCAGCTAATCACTTGATTTCAGAAGCAGAAATGTATGTCTTGTTTTGATTGCTTTTACATTTTCTTAGTCAGTACATTTCTAAATTTTGACATGTGTTTCCTGCTGTGTCTGCCATAGCAACCAAGCAAGCTCAAGTTCCTGAGCACAAAATTCTGAGTCTTGTTTACTTTCTTTTAACACCTTAACCCTTAAATAGGGGATTTATTTTAAGAACCATCATTCATTACAACTCTATGGCTATCATATTTGCCATAAAATATCTGTTTTTCAAGAAACACAGGATAGAAAGAGAATTTATAGGTCATTGAGTTCACTCTCTGCCACTGCAGGGAGCCTGGATCTCTTTCAGAAGCTGATCAAAAAGTGTCTCAGCATTTGAGCTGCTGGCTTCACGATTACTTTTCCTTTAGGAATTTAATTCAGTTTAAGGTAAAATATTCATTTTCTTTTTGGATAATACTCAGAATACCTTTATTTTGCACTACTTGGCATCATAGAAAGACTTGTTCTCTTCATTGTTTATGACTGAGATTTCCTGTTCTAATTTTCTCTGCTAGATTTTGCTCATCTTCACTGCCAGCAGTTCTCACCTTCCCTTGAACCTCCTTGTCTCCAGGATGCTAGTCAATGTCTCTTCTCATTCTTTTTTTTCTATTTGTTTACTTTTTTTATTAGTGTGGAAGTGAATATCCATCTAGCTTGGCCTGAAATACTTTCCCTGAAAAATCTCTCTCTTTATTTTTTATTTTTTAATTGAAACCAGAAGCGTGTACAAGAAAATATGTTTCATTTACATGAAATAAAATGTAGCCTCACTGAATGCCTCTTCAGCATCTAAGAGCAGGTAATGTCCCAAACTAACACACATGCACATTAGTATTTATTATATTATTTTGTAAGTCTAGGCTCATTTTACATTTATACTTCTGTAAATATATATACATATATATAGACTTCTATAAATATATACTTCTGGATATGGCTCTGGGCAGCCTGGTCTAGTGATTGGTGACTGCTCATAGCAGGGTTTTGAAGCTAGATGATCTTTGAGGTCCTTCTATGATTCTGTGATTCTATAAACTCCACAGTAGAGAAAAAATAGCCAGTGAGGATGACTTAGTCTCATGGAATCAAATTAGATTGTTGTTGAAGCATTCATTTTGAAAACACAACAAATTAATAGTAGGAAATAATGGAGCTTTGGCTTCAGGATTTATCTCTTAATCTACAATGAATAAAAACAATTGCTTGCCCATCCAGGGAGATAAAACATAGTAAAGTTTCCCTCTGACAGTATTGAATCTTGAAACAAGTTTTGATCAAGATTCTTCTGCAGGAGTGTTGCTCCTCGTTCCTAACAGATAGGCTGGGTGGTTTCTGTGGCATTCTGCCTGCAAGAAAAGAGCTGGCTTTAGTTCCACTCACGAATTATTGCAGAAAAGAGTGTATGAAGCTGAGTGCTGTTGAATAGGACCCTAGGGGGTTTGGAACTGGATAATTTTTAAGATCCCTTCCAATCCAAGCCCTAATGTGATTCTAATATATGAGATAGAACATTTCATTGGAAAAAATAGCTTGTAGTTATTAGGATGAATCAGTTGTTGCAAAACATTTTTTGTATGCTTGTTTGATTTTTTTTGTTATTGTTGTTCTAGTTCTTTTCTTTTATTGTTGGTTTTTGTTGTTGCAGGTTTTTGTTATCTTTTTTCAGTATTGCACTTAGTTAGGAAGCACAATGCTTTGGGGTAGGAACTCCAAGCCAATTACATTGAAACTGCATGTTTTCCATTGAAAGATTTCATAACAAATTTCTCTGAACACATCACCTGTATTTGAGTAGTTAATATAAGCAGAAGGGCCAGGAATGTTTTTGTTTTTCAAAGGCAGTCCCATCTGAGTTCAGTAAGAGCTAATTTGACAAGTGTCCCTGCATAACCTCACCATACCAGGCAGGTTTCCATCAAGATCCTCAAAAGCAATTTCAGTGCCAAGTAGACTTGGCACGAAGGAAATATACATATTAAATGTATAAAAACTGGGATACTTACACTTCTTTGCTTCATATTTGATTCCTTGTGTGCTTTCTCTTTGTGAGATCTGAAATTTAAATTGAACTTCCTTTTTTTCCATATACAATGGATAGACTCCAACAATCAGAGTACGACAGTTGCTCCTCCACCTTAACCATTCTGTTTCAGCAACATTAAGCTGGAGAGTGGGTATAACAAATCCAAACCCTAAAATTTTTATTCAGAAAAATCTGTCTGTTGACTTCTGTAGCTTTTCTCACATACAGGACTGAAATGTTCAAGATCTGAGAGTTTAGCCATTATTCAGTTGCATAATTCTGTTTTATAAGTGCCACATGTATGTTTAATGTATCCCTTGGTACACTGCAAAAGAGAGCTCCAGGACTGTGAAAGGAGGCTGGCTCTCACTAAGTAATCCTGCTGCTTGAGTGACTGCATCTGACCAAATATCTGAGAAAGGATAGCACTTTTCTTCCACTCTCCGAGTTTCTGCTCTGGATATTAGAGCAAGTTTTACATACTTCAGAGTACAAATATGTTCCCTAGCTATGTGCAGATACTGCCAAAAGTTTCAGAGGAATTTTCTCCATTAGCTTCTACTGAGGGTCTGTTTTTGTTGTTGTTGTTGGGTTTTTTTGTTTGTTTGTTTTTTGTTTTTGTTTTGTAATGACCTTTGTGTTGCATTTCATTTTGGGAAATGTCTTTACATTCATGTTAAGAATCTTTAAGACTTGTGTATTAAAGTACAGACATTTACAATGAAATAACAGCAGCATCCTCAGTGTGTGTCAGTGTTGAAAATGATGTTTGATTTCTTATTAGTAGGCTATGAATCACGTGTTATCTTTCAGAGTTTAATTTTCTGGTAAGAATAGGATGAGTGAAAGTGGGTGGTTTTGAAAAGAAAAAGTGCCTCATTTGATAGAATTTAAGGTCTGTGGTTTAAAGTGCTTTCAGAAAAAGAATTTGAAATGAGTCTATGCTTTGTTCTACGTTCTATAAAAAAAAATCATACAAAAAATGATTACTGTCTCAGCTACTGTGCAACATTCTAAATGAAGCTACACCAGCTGCATTCTCTCAGGCCTGATTTTTAACTTTGAATAAAGGGCATGTCACTCAGTTGCTTGGATTTGACTTGTCATTCATGTATGCCACATGCCCCTCACAAACAATTATCATGAATTGTATCTTCTGGAGAACTGTAATTCACCATGGCCCAGGGAAATAAGAGATTTTATTTCTTGAAGTCTGTTGTGAGCATGTGAGAGCTGTGAAGCAAGCCTTATTTCTCCAGGCAGGTAACTGAAATGTCAAATGATAGAAAGTTGAGAGAGATCAGAACATTTTCTGTAATATCTCCTCCTGTACTGCAATAGCATTTGTGCAAAATAAACAAATAAATAAAATAAAATAAAATAAATGAAATAAAATAAAATAAATAAAATGGTAAAATGGAGATTATTTCAGATAAATTAATTTTTTCTAAATTTATACTAGGACCTGAGGCACTGTATTCCATTTCATATCAATTGTTCTCAAAATGGGAGTTTAAGTAGACCATTGGTTGATGTCACAGCCCTAATAATGTGTCTGCACTGATACAGAGTTTCTGCGCTGCTGTTTTTTTTTTCCTTTAGCAGCTGCCAGTCATTCTCCATATTTTCAATGGCAATTGTGAGAAAATGTCATGTGCAAATGCATTTCCTTTTCAATGATTGCAAAATCTTTGAATTATTTTGTAAAAGAGATTTTCCATTGGTGAATTAAATCATAGGCGCATTCATTGCATCTTTCTGCACTGCAGCCACGCACCTCTCTCATCACTATATTTCACGTTTATTTCTTCCATGTTCCTAAATTTTCTGCGGAATCTTAGAGATCTCTGACTTTGTTAGCATGTTGGTTGATGGACTGAATGATAGAAGTTTGAATAAATGAATTTTGGCAGGTATCAGAAATTTTATGCAGTGACATCAGTAATTTTGAGACTTTCCTATTGAACAAGAGTATTATCCCTGTCAGTAGCACGAGAAGTAATCATGGATGCCTGAAAGTTCTGTGCTAATTCTAAGATGAGAATATTTCATGATCAACCATTGATAATTTATTTTGACAAAGAATATTTATAAGTTGGAGCTCTCTACTTAGATCAAATGATTGTGGTACTGTATTAAAATTTGTTTTCTGGCCCTACATCCTAGAGGTAGTATTTAATTGAATAACACATTAAGAATTTTAATATTCAAAATGCTTGAGAAAACGTTGGTGCTGATGATATTTTTTGGGACATATAATTTGTCAGGGAGCTGAATATATGCATTCTGTCAACTTCAAAATGCAACTGTTCTTAAAGTAACAGCTATATGACACTAGTATGGCTATGTTGTCATACCTTCAAATAATCTTCACTGCCATTTTAATCTTTCTATTACAGGTACTGTTTTAAAGGAATTGTATTATTTATGACAAGATTTTTAACTTATTTAATAAGCAGGTTGCCAAAACTATTTTGAAACAATTTTAGTCAATTATATTTTCTTTGCTTGTTTGTTAATTTTTCAAATCAAAGTAGGAAAGCAGAATATGTAGAAGCTGAGATAAACATGCAGCATCATGCTGTTAGTCTGGAAACTGAAAGCACTGGATCTTTTGATGGTAACATTTTGCTGTGCAAAACATATTTCTGTCCAGTTCTCAATTTGTTACTTTAATAAATCTGGATATTCTTCATTAGAGGTTTTATCTATGCTTCTATCTATATATCCCTACACAATGTTTGTGAGGCTAAGTAGCATCTTCTAAACACACACAAAAATGATAGAATTAAAAAACTAACAAACAGCAATACCGAACCAAACCAAAACCCTGCCATCTTCCAGTCATATGATTCTTTCACCTAGCTCAAATCAGAGGTGGCATGTTAATGCTGTAATGGGTTCAAGTTTACTTTGATGTTTCTCAGCCAGTTTTGGAGGAATTTTTGACACTGATGGAATAAACAAATACTCCCCAGAGAAATCTGTCTTATTTGGCTATAAACATTAATAATTAGAGAAAATCAGTAGCTGGTATGTTATATCAGTGTTATCTTGACTAATGCTGTATACCAGTTTATATTCTGATGGAATTTATATAACTCCATTCATTCAGTGATTGTGGGGCAGCCAGATGGTCTGACTAAGAATTCACGACAAACAAAACAAAGAAATAAACATAATTATTATTTTTAATTGCATTTATTTGTAGTTTATTATCACCTCCTAATGTGGGAAAATAAGATGACTCCTAGATGATAAAAACCATTTTTTAATTTATTTTATTTTATACTTTGAAGTGTTTTTTCTCTCTGAGAAGATCAGGATATGATTCCCATGTTTGTAGGTCATTCTATCAGTTACGGAAGGTGTTTTCCCATGACTCTTAAATTTCCATAGCTGAATGAAGAATAAATTAAAATTAGTTTATTGGTTTAGATGCAACCATGACAATATAAAAGCAGAAAGAACAGAGATACAATGAGAGAAGAAAATCATTTAGCTTCACTTCAGGCTATTAAATATTTGCCTTTGTGCCAAGTAGCTTCATAATTTTAGGTGGACTAATATGCTTCATCACCATTAACAGAGAGAAAGGAAAAGTGAGTGTAAAAGTATTTCTTTTTCCAATTATTTGCAGCCAATATGAACATAAAAATAATAAAAGCAGAGGCTTTTTACTTCCTGTTCCCAAACAAAAGGAGCATCAGTCGGCAAGTTGCCAGGGAAGTCTCAGGTGCTTTCCAGCTGAAGTGACCCAACAGGCACTGAACTCGGATATATTCAGAGCCAAATGTTAGCCTCCATGGCCTGTATTTCTGCTTCCTATTTTTTTGTTGCGCAGAATAGAAAGCACAAGCTGCACAGTGTATGTCTGCTCCTCACACTGTAGCAGTGTAAATAGATTGTTTTTGCTGTGCATTTCTAAAGGAAATTGTTCCATTATGTTTTTGAGGAAGTGTGAGTTTGCATCCTGAAACTACCACCTTTAAGAGGTATTACTGGATCTTGAATACATTCAAATTCTTTAAGCATAATTTGTTCCTAACTATGGAATTTCATTCTGAACCCAAACTACGTAGAACTGAGTTTTGCATGATTACCATGCAGCAATAGGAACTGTGATTCATTTGTTCCAGTTCTAAGAGTCTTTGAAGATTATAGATGTAATCTATACTAGCTTTTGTTGGCTATGATGTGCTTTATGTAGTTCCCATGTCTGATGCAAACAGTTCTTGTGATTAAAGTATCCATGAAAAAGCATGGTTAGAGATCAATCCAAATTTTTTAAAGCCAAATTCATGTTCAATCAAGCTTTAAGCACATAGTGTGAAACCTGAAGGAGGAATGCAGTCAGATTTATGGAGAAGATTGCAATGAAGAGGACAAATTCCCCTCTAAAGCACTTGTATCTTTCCACTGACTGGAACTAAGTGCCATAAAGTGCCATAGTCCAGCTTGGATACTGCACACAGATATACAGGTTATTGTCAAACAGTTCATTATCAGTTGTCAATAGCTGCTAAGTGCAGACAATTGCTGTTCTTGACTCTTGCTTTCTTTTGCAGTCTACAGTATGGCTGTTTGACAGAGTCGTTCATCACAATTTGTGAATCTTTGGTGAAGATTTTCCTATTACCTTACAATATTACTGACCTTAGCAAGCTAAATAGAAGTTACTGTTATATCTGCCCACATGTTAATTTTTCTAAGGATAAAAGAAGACATCTCAAAATGAATAAAGGAAACATTTTGGAACATTTCAGTGATGATAGAAAAATTGCAAAAAATAACACTAATTGGAGAGGCTTCTAATTAAAATTTATCTGTGCTTGATATATGACCAGGAAACATAACAAAAAGTTGGACTGTACTCAGTGTTTTCTCCCCCAGTTAACTATGTGAACACAAGTAATAACTGTATGATATCATAGAATGTTCCTTGAAAAAATTTCTAGCAATTAGTAAATGTGTTTTTTTTCTAATGAAAATATCTTCAGTACCAAGAGTGAAAAGGGAAGAATTCATTACAAATTCCAAAAAGAGACTATGAAATTATTATATTAAACCTTTGTGCTAATTGCCAGAAATATACTTTGGAAAACTTAACAGCATAAATCATTTGATTTTGGTTTTATCTGCAGTCAAATGATGCAATTCTTTGAGAACTGGTATTTTGCAAATTTGTTAAAATTGTGAATATACTTTAAGGTTGGCTGCTTATGCAGTGAGAAACTGCAGAACTATATGCCAGTCATAAGATGGGGTGTTGATGGGAAAGTGAATTCTTGCAGCTTCCCAGTTCCCATTCAGAGCACTTCAGAATGCCTCCTTATATTTTGCTTACAACACTGCCAGTCCTGTATGGCTCATTTGGAATTGGAAATTGAAGGTCTATTTTAGGGTCCACTGACTGTAGTCTAACTGGGATGCCTTTATCTTGCTGCAGAGTCTCTTTGGTCACCATACACTAAATCAATATAAATTGTTTAGCATAATCCAAATAGGGGAGGATCATACTCTGAGGAGTAAATTCTTGGTGAACTAGCAGGAGGCAGGTGAATGAGAACAATACATAGTGAGGTGCCAATATAAGAACTGGAAGACTAGGGTAGCGGAGAATATGGGATTGTCAAAAGTGCTGTGTTTATGCTTTTTGTAGGAACAAAAGCTTCATAGAATAAATAAATAAATAAAAAATTTAAGTATTAATTAGATGTATATTTTTGGGTCACTTTTTTATTTGTGTTCTGACAACTACTGCGTTTACTTCTAGCTATATTTTAGTAAACTGCTAACGCCCCGTGTAATGTATATATTAAAGGAGAAATGTTTTCAAGAAAAATGTAAAACTAGTTACATTTTTTCAGTGCTTCTAAGTGCTCTGTTTATTGTAGAATTTGAGCACACGCCATGTGTCCATTCTGCTATGATCAAGGCTGTCATATTGTCTCTCTTTTGTGTAGTTACCCCCAGGGTAGTAAAGAAAGTAGTAGGCACTTGGCAACCATCAAAGAAATAACGAAGCATTTCATTTAAAGCCTTTACTGCTCTTCAGAATATCACCTCAAGACTAAGAATAGCCCAGAGAAATGAAATGACAGTGCAGTGTTGAATTTTTGTGCTACTTCTACAGTGTGAAGTCTTTTATTCCTTAAGAACATCCCGTGAATATTTTGGTTCTATAGGCGGCTGGAAAGCAGTTACATGTGAACTCAGGATAATGTTATCTGGGGACAAGGAAGAATAAAGGCCTCAGGAATCAGAAAGTTGTTTCTCTGTCATTATTTTGGGTCATTGAAGGTTGCACCTGCAAAGGATAATCTCAGATAGGTATTTCTGAGCTCACATATGGAAAAGTAGGACAAGAGATTAGTCATAAACAGATCAACACAAAATTTGTTGGTTGGGGTAGCTGATGCCAAACACCGAGTTTACTTGGCAGTAAGTTGCTTTTTATCTAGCTTAATCTCTTCGCTAAAAACTATTGTAACTAATCTGCACTGAAAAAAGGAAATGCTCCTTTTTGGATTAAGGCATGAAAACTGATTAAAAATATCATCTCTTCACAGAATCAAGAGTCCAGAGAGAAGGTAACTGAAGAAAAGAGTTCTATCTGCCAAATGCTTATCCTTTTTTCAATGTCAGAATATTTCCTAGGATCTCTCAATGCTAAAAAGAATCAAACCCAACAATGTTGGGTATTCTTAGGTATAAGAATTAACATGTCATTAGTTCTAGGGATACGTGAGAAGCATTTTAAGAAAATATATTTATAATCCAAAAAGGAATAGACATTCTTCCTGGAAATGTTTTGTAATAAGGTTGCAGCTAGAATAATTCCTAGTTGAGGGCTAACCTGCCAGAAAAGATGACAGTCTCAAAAATCAACCTTTGATTTTTGTCATAGTAGACTCATGTGGTTTTAATATGTTTTATATTCAAAATTCCTGATGCATTACTCAAAATATTGTAGACATCAATGACTGTATAACAGAAATTATATCCTCATTTATTCCTTGACATGCACACAAATAGTTATGAGATGTAACACTGTGCACATCAGATATATATAGAAAAAAATATTCAGCAAAGCATAAGACAAGCAAAAACTTTATTTAAAGTGATGATTCAGTAGGATCCTAAATATCCCCACTTTGAGAAAATGGTTTATTTGTAATTAAAAAGAAAAATATCAGTGAAATGTTTCCTAGCATTAGTATTTTTGTCCTGGTGAACAAAGAAATAAATTGCTTTGCAGCACACCATGAGGTTTAATAATACATGAATGAGGCATGAGGTCATGTTCTGCTACATGCAGAGTCAGTACCTGGCCTTGTAGGCGTTTATCTGTGGAGAGCTCAAGGTTCTGCACTACAACACCAATGTAGATGGCTTTAAAACAGCAAATTCAAATATCAGTTTGTAATGCATGTGTAAGTAATCACTCATTCCACATTATGTTCATGAAGCACGTCAGGCACCTCAGATGTTTCAAATAAAGATAAATGGTATGAGAAAATTCTTTTATCTGTATTTGCAAAAGCCTGTTTTTAAAGCAGTTTTAAAATAGTCACAGTTGTATGGAAGACGCAGAGAAAATTTTTAGAATTTTAAAGCTTAAACGCCTGGAAAGTATATTTTAAGCTTACAGAGATCTCCGTTACAAATGTTTAAACTTAAAGGAAATTTTCATCTCTGTATTACATGCATGGATAGAGAGAGCTGTGATTCTCACTGAATATATCCTGTGCTACTTTCATTTTATCTGGTAGGGTGTCAAGGGGAGCAAAACAATGTTCCAAAATTAAAAGCTCTGAAGAACTTAAACTGACTTCTTAAATCAAGATAATAACAAAGGATCAGTGCAGGTCTGCCCTCACGAACTCAGGAAGTCAATGCCAAACAGTCTTCTATAGTATAGTGAAGCCAAAATACTGGACCTTATTTTAGCTCAGCTGTGACAGATGCACTAAAGCCTTAGGAGATGCATGTGCTTTTCTGCTCATGAACAACATTCAGCCCAAGCTTGTTAAAAAAAAAAAAAAGCCTACATGCCCACAACTGGAGCTCTCCTTGCTGCAGGGCTGCACGATGCTGGGGAGATGAAGGCTGTCATACAGCTGGGCTAGGAGGTACACTGTGCATGGCCCTCTGGGATTTCTCTTTGCCCACTTGGGAAAGGACAGCAGGAATCAGATGATTAGTGATGGAGTAGAGATGGCAGTCCTAGGAAGATGTGTGTTTTGCCTTTGTCTGCCTCAACTACAGTATGCAAGCTGGAGTCCCATCACTTAAAGGAACCAGGTTTACATCAGGTGTGAAGTTTAACCTCAGATTATATACAGTTAAGTAAAAAATAGGAGCCCATGTGAAACTGAAGAATCTGCTTAACTCAGCCCTGGGACTGAGCATCACAGCACAGTTAGGTGGTCTGCATCCCTACTTAGAACAGCTTTGACTACTAGAAGTTCCTCTCTGGTTTTAAGAGGGTGATGGGCGGCTGCGGTTGTTCTCTGAACTCTGGGAGACAGTTTGAGGGAAGGTTCTGAGTACCAAATGCCACTCCCATCTCTCTCAGATGATGAGACATCTGAACTACTGCTGCTCTGGATTTATCTCCATTTGGATGCTGTCTCTTCACTGTTTTCCTTTGAGGATCATCGACTTGTGATGAGTACTTGTAGGAAAGTGTTAAATGTGAAAATGTGTTTGTACTGCCATACATGTGTGTGCTTAAGGTTGAAGTGAAGGAAATATTCCTACTTAAAACCTTTCTTCTCTTAGGAAGCTTATATACTGACAAGATGACAACTATATGAGAAAAAAAAAATTAAAAAATGCTTGACTGGCTACTCTTCTGCAAGTTATGTAGCCTACAAAATGCTTTCATTGTAAAATACAAGTTTTATTTATATAATAAAATCTCCAAAAAAACCCCAACAAAATAAGTAATTATAAAAATATGAGTGCTGCAGATGAACTGCCTCATCTTTTCCCTTGTCAGTCCAACTGGAAATTTATGCTCTACACTTTGTTATTTGGAGTGAAGAAGAACAATCATGTTTTGATTTTAGTTTAATTGGAAGAAAAAATATGAGTAATCTGAATCTTGTAACTAATGAAATGGGGATGCTTAAGTAAAAAAAACACATGCATGTGTAGAAAGCAGATGTCAAATATTTGTTTTACATTTCTTATTACAATAAAATTTATTAGAATGACAAATGTAGTATTGAGGGCTTCAGTATATCCTCAGTGTGATTAAGAGTTGAAGTTTTGCAGTTACCTCATTATATTTTATTACTGGAATTTATCAAAAAGCCTGTGAGAATGAGCAGGAGGAAGGTCTGCGTTCCTTTCAAAGAGGTGGCGGACGCTAATGTCTGATGGGATTTTTATCCAGAGATGCCTGCAGCCATCAGCCTTGTCAGAACTTGTTTTTTATCTGACTAGAAGGAGCTGTAACAAACAGTGTGTACAGTTACTAACAACATTGTGATGGCAGAGCTAGGTGCTGTCAGTATTATCTCTTGTAATACAGATATTTCTTAAGAAGCTGAGGGTGCAGTGGGTGGTGTGTGATCCAAGTATGATGAGAATTGTAAGGGATGTGAATCTCATTTTGACTGAGGCAGAAAGAAATCTCCCAGATTTTTCATACCATCATCTCTGAAATGGTTTTCTCAGGCTTTTTGGCAGAGTTTTGGCCAGGGGACAGAACCATTTCCACTGTGAAGAACTGGAAGGATTTGGCTTTATTATAGCATTTTACAAAAATCAGTGCTACATTGTCTGGGTAAAGCACATAGCCTATCAAAGGTGGACTTAGATAAGCTGAGAGATTTAGAGGCCGCAGGGAAGCTGGGAAAGATATGGCATGGCCTCAGGAGAGGAGAGGGAGTGAAC
Organism: Cyrtonyx montezumae; assembly: GCF_038088225.1. Taxonomy (NCBI): domain Eukaryota; kingdom Metazoa; phylum Chordata; class Aves; order Galliformes; family Odontophoridae; genus Cyrtonyx; species Cyrtonyx montezumae. Next base: position 9,715,654 of record NW_027071992.1, on the reverse strand, counting down.
CATCAAGAAGATAAGACCTCAACTGATCCTGTCCCCATCTGAAATTCCTGGAATGTTATATCAGGATTACAAGCTTCAGATTCTGCTGCGTCTTGCTTGAGAGGGCAACAGCTATAGGGAACATGGAGAATTTGATAAGTCTATATAAGAATACACTGAGTACAGATGGTGTATGCCTTTATCTTTTCATGTTCTTGTGAAGAGACAAATGCAATCCCAGGAGATTTCAGTCCTAGGGCATTACATAAAATAGTAGACAATAAATGTTAATACTTGTCTTTTCTGCTCTGGTCAGTTGTCCTTAAAGTAACTCCTGCAGATTCCATCTGGCCATCCTTATGTGACATTGAAAAATGCAACATTGCTTCTCTACTATAGTAGAGAATCTTCATCTGACTGTTATTTTTCTTATTTATTTATTTATTTTCTCTCATCTAGTCAGGTAGAATAGTAAGAAAATGCCTTTCACTGCCAAAGAACAAAAGAAATGATAGTAAATTTAGGTGCCTTCCTCCACTCTGTTTTTTCTACACTGCAATGGTGCTACAGAAGAAAAAGTAAATATATACTTTCTCTGCTGAAGTTCCCTTGTACATGGAAGAGTGAGGTCAAACATATTTATGGGAGAATATATTAACAGCATTCTCATGTGAAAGATATGAAGGTATTTGTTCTGGTCTTCCCAAAGACTTATGATGCTTCAAGTCAATAATTGAAATATTTTGGAAATAGATATCAGAATCCTTGTTCATTCATTTTTGTAGAAATTTGTGTCAGTTAAACATGCTACAGTTTACCCTTTCCATGACTGTTGGCTTGCACTTCTGTTCTTGATCTGTTTCAGAGGAGCACACAAATTATTATTGTTGGATAATACTTGGTTATCTGTAATTTTTTTGAGGTGGCAAAGTAGTATATGTCATAAGATATACTGTTGTATATATTTAATGAAATTCCCATCGTGCTTCAACTTACAAGCTCAAGAGCTGACACAGACATGAAAGCCATGCACTGAAGAAACCTGTGCAACGTTCAGAAAGAGTTAAACACATATGCTGATATATGCATGCTGGCAAAGCATGGAAATGCTGGTAAATATTTTTTGAAAATAGCCTCAGCTTTGCTATAATAAAGCCAAGTTTTTAGTTTGTTTAAGAAAGTGTATAGTAGTATGAAATAGGTACTCTCAAGTTCAGGTTTATCCATGTGTATCAACTCTCAGCGTCACTCTATAACTCCTTATGGGACTGTTATAATTGCTAAAGCAACATCGCCAGCTTCCCAGCTGAGTACTTTGCATATCAAAGAATGGAGAATTGGAGGCAAAATAGAAACCATCTGAAACTACATGTGTTCAGGAAATCATAGTATCTGCCACTGTTTCTTGTGATCCAGTAGAGTCAGAACACAGAGAAGCCTTTACTGATATAAAATAAATCTCCAGACAGTGCATTTCTGAAAAGCTATGTTTAATACAACCCAAATTATCAGCGATCTAACTGGATTAAAGAGACTGCCTGATTTGTACTTTCTGGTCTTGCTAGAAACTACATTATCCTATACTCAATCTAATATTACATTTTCAGTTCAACCCTGTTGAAAAATTATCTGCCTTGTCTAGTGGATGACTTAACAGCACCTTTCATTATTATATCTTATTATTATTATTTTAAGGAAAAAGTTAATATTTTTTGTCCATCAGGTGCAGTACTATATAATTTCCACTGAACTTTGGTTTCATTTTTACTAGTCATTCCTTCTAGAATTATATTGCAATTGATCCCTTTGTTTATCAGAAGGTTGGTGAAATCAGAGGAAATCTGAGAAAATACGTATTACTATTTTTTTTTTCTGGAAGATAAATGCACTCAGACATACAGGAATAGACTGGTAATAATCCAGAATGCTCTTCTATCCTTAAGTATACTTATTAAAGTTAATTTGAGGCTTTTAGAAGATGTTCTCTACACTGAGGACAGACATTCATCTTTGAGGCCATTTTTTAGGTAGGTTTACTAAAAGCTTGCATTAGTCACATTTATATTGTGCTCTTTCAATTTAATTGTAAGAATATCAGGTCATACTATGTCAAAGTCCTGACTGCAGTTACTAAACTCAATTTCTAAGTATAAAAAACATTAGAGTGTATTTACATTGGCTGCCTTTTTTAAGAATGTAGAATTTTTTTTATAAAGTACTTTATTGTAAAATCTTTATATATTTTGTTATTCTCCAACCCTCTCCTGGGAACTATATTATAGATCAATTAATCTTAAAATTTCTGCCTCTCCCAGTTTTCTTGCTAAAATATAGGAATTGTTTTTGTCTTGTTTGTTCCTCTTGCTTGATTTGATTACTCAGTGCAGTTAACTTCTGTCTGGAACATCTTGGCCTCCTTTCTGAAAGCATTTAGAAGAGACAATAGCAACGGTTCTATCTGTTCTTGAAATATAAGTGCAGGACTTATAAGTATGGGACTTAAGTATGATCTTGAGAACACCTTCATCCAAGCTGAAACATGTTTTGGATCTAGATAAGATTAAGGATATCTTGAATCATTTGCCTTTTGAATTCTTAAAAATTCTTAAAAATGAAATGAATTTTTGAAATGAATTTTGAAATTGAAAAGAGTACTACTCCAAGCACAAGACAAAAATCTCAAGTACAGTCTGTTTGAAAGAATGAAAATAAATAAATAAATAAAAACCCCTAATCCTGTGCTTTGTAATTACAGCTTGACTAAAAAGAATTGCTGGTGTACTCATACAAGGGGCTTTTGGATCATAGCTCTCAAAATTTAATTTTCTGCCCCAAACATGAAGGGAAATTCTTTGGACTTAACTTTGGACAATCAGATTTCCCTAACACTACAAACAGAACATTACTTCCCTACAGAGCTAAGTACAACTGCTTTCCAGTTCACAGTTGGGATTACAAACCTTCCCTAATCTCTGGATCACAAGTTGCACCACAGTTCCACAGATAATAGATGTCGGATTAAAACAGCAAGTGTGCGACGGAGGCAAACTCAAAGCAGCATTGGTTACACAGGCAGCAGAGGATAGCTTTGTTTGCATAGGTATTTGTACAGCCAGCTTTGATGCGCTTTCATAGGTAACACCTGCTCTACCCATGCTTAAAGCTAACACTGTTTCCAATTAAGTCAGTGGAAATCCAGCTCCTCACAAGATCTATGCCAAAGTTTAGACGTTTATGTGATGCTTCAAACCTATCCACCTCAGCCCAAGTCTTGATTCTGTCTCATTAAATCCTCTGACAGAGTTGCAATTTTCTGGACTCTAGCTACAGGTAAAAAAGATGTAATTTTAAAATTAATGTTTTAATCAATAGTTGGAAGTGTCATAGCAATGATTTGTGAACCTTTCCTACTTTTCATTCTTTACGGGAAGATGTGAGATTTGACAGACAGTGATAAACCCAGCACACAAGTTGGCAAAATGTAATTAACAAGGCAATTTCTTATTTAACATGTGAAGTTGACACCACACAATGAGGCAAACATAAAGTTCAGCAAATATCCTTAGCAACCCTAGCCTGTTGCGCCAGGTGAGAAGCATAAGTTTCCCCAAGTGAGAGAACTTGATTGATATCTTCAGCAGCAGCAGCACCAGCTAAAAAACAGGAGACACAGGTTTGTATGGTCCGTAGTGACCAAATCTCATATATGCAAGGAAAAAAATGTCTGATGGCCTCAGGAAAAGTGATTGATATGATCTAACTAGAGATAAAATACTATGAACTCTGGGAAACTGTCATTTTAAGAAGGTATCCGTATTGAAACTCTGCCTGGTTTACACTGCTCATCTTGGACAACTAACTTCTTTTCCAGAGTAAAATCGATAATTTGTTCTGGTTACCCAGAGAGGAGAAAAAGAAATCTAACTAAATATTGAAAGTGTTTCTTAAAAAATGGAAAAAATAATCAGCTGGGTTCACAAACCTTTGAACATGGGCATAGGCACCAGCTGAGCTGAATTTAGATTTCATGCCCTCACAGGTGACTAGTGCTTAAGAAAGGAATTAGTCCATCTGTTATTGTGATACTGGATGAGTCTGAAATCTCTTGATTCTAATTAGCTTAATTTTCTAAAATAATCTAAGTAAACTTCAAAGAGTAAATATATACTTTTTTTTTTTTTTTTGAGAGAGAGAGCATTAGAAGCATTCCAACGCAAGAAGTTAATGACCTAGCTTTCAACTGGGATAAAATCACTTGTTTAAATAGAGGAGATGGGAACATTCCCCTGTTTGACCTTTTGAGTCATAGACAAAATCTTTGTCTTGTTGGGCCCTTCATCACCTTTCTCACTGTGGGAAAGATGGAGAGCTCCAGGAATAGCAGGCCACGATAACAGCTCAATCACTGCATTGTCTGTAAGTGAGTCATGTAACAACATTAGCTTGAGCAATTTTGGCAGTTTATTTTATTTTGTAGGTGGAATATCAATTACCTAGCTGCTTCCTCAGTGATACAACTGGCCTGAATGGCTCAGACTGGCCATATCTGCTTAGGACAGCAGATAGAAAACTACTAACAGAAGGCTATGTGCATCTACATCATGGAGTTGAAATTGATTAGTACCACAAAATAAATAACCTGAATAACCTTTCTGAAGCAGTATAGGGCTAAGGTACTCATGCATGCTAAGTTCAAAGCCAGCCTCCACAGTGGTGAAACTCATGCCATTGAAAAACATCTGCACTATTGGAATGGTGGATGTGAAAGGTGTTATTTTGCCTCTTATTTTCTGAATGCTTAAATAGTTGAAAAGAAGTATAACTCATTTCTGTTAAATATTAGACATTTTTCTGAAATAATTATTTAATGCTGAGTGTATCTTGCACCTTCACATACCTATAAGATATTTATGTCTGGTTGTGCTTGTGAAGTTGCAAATGTATTTGCAGTTTCTAGATGGATGCATCTTCCATGCAAGGGGCAAAGTATTTTCTGAGATAGGAAATTGTTCAATAAATGCATTTTTTCAGATATAATTGGCTTATGGAGTCTTGCAGTTTGAAATTATAGAACATAACTGTGGCCTTCACATGATGACGTATAAGACAGTAGTTCTTTTTTTGTAGTATCTTGGCACTGTTATAATTAAAGTAAAGCATGTTTATGCTGTTAATGTATCAACAGTTCAGTTAGCTATTGAATTCCATGTTACCTTATTTTGCCAGTCACTGCTGTTAAGTTTTATGAATTATAAATTGTTCATAATACAGAACTACTTTACATTATGAAAAGTCTGTTTCTGACATCTAAATCCATTTTATCAGCCAAGCCATCAGTAAACTGACAACCCTGGACAGCCCAGTAGGATGATAAAACCCAGCTTTGAAGTATATAATCCTCTTATTAGTTATATAAGACAGGCAAGCAGGAAATTTCCCAAATGAGGTCTTGAACTGTTTTGTTCTCCACTTACTCAAAACCACCCATCCTAGAATCTCAGTAATGACATTTCAAGCCTAACTTTGGGAATAAAGGTGTTATAATTTCTGGTATTTTATAATAAGCAGAAACTATTTCATCCTTTCTGATACATTTCATTTCACATTACTTCTCTGTTATTTAGTTTTTATTTGCTTACAATTCTATCTATAATCACTCATCAGAAATTCATTTCAAACCTCCCAATATTTTGTTTCTTTTCTTCACTGGAATGGTCTTTTCTGTGGTGAGAGGAACTGAGAAAACATTAAGAATACACCCACCAGAAGCTTTGTTATTCCCTTATTTTTTTTTGAACTTCAAAGCCAGTAACCCAATGGCAGTGTAGAGTGTACTCTTGGTTTGCAGAGAACTGTTGGATTTAGAGGTTAGAGAGATGTGTTTCCTCACTTAGTGTTCTAAATTTGTGACATATTTTAATTCACAGAAAGGTCATGCTGATCTAGCTGATAATGGCTTATATTAATTCCGCAGGCTGTATGAATTTAAAGCTGTGCACGCAAATTAAAATGTTTACTGTAGGTGAATGAAAAACGGGGGAGGTTATAAGCCCCAAATGCTTCTTTTAAATAAGGTAATATTTGAGGGAATTCTTAAACACTATGCTCTGGGTTTCTGTGTGTATAACGTCTCAATCAATCTTTATAAAATGTGTCTGGTTTACAATAAACAAGGTTTTATTTCCTTAGCTGCCAACCTTGACAAGCTGGTGTGATCTGTCAGAGCCAGACTGGGATCTTTCCATCACACGTAACATGACCAGTAAGAAAGATTCTGCAGGCCAAAATCTGTCCTCAGCTGCACTCCTGCAAGCCTGTTACCTCTGTTGTGTGTCCTCAGTGACACTACAAGCAAATCCCTCCTCTGCGAGGCAGCTCTTCAGCTTCAGGGGAGGAGAGATAATGGTGTCGGAGGTAGTAAAGAGAGTTGTGGGAAACTGGTGCAACCTGTCCTTGTACAGCTCTTTGGTGGGCTGTTTTATATAGCAGGCATATTTATTGAAAAATAATTTTAAGTAAATAAATAAATAATGTACCCTTCCTGCTGTGTATCATAACAGATTAACAATTATCAAACAATTTTATTAAAAATGAATTGGATGGGGCAGAATACAGGGTCGTCTCCTGGTTTCTCTCTGAGCAATGGTCTTTGTTTCCAATGTGTCAGCAAATGAAAAACAAATTTAAAAAAATCCTTATCTTAAGTTCAGATTTTTTACTGAAATCTATAGGAACTCCATACTGAGTTCTCAATTTGTTTTCTGAAAAGTGATGTATATGTTCTTTTCTGTATCAATAAATTACTTCTAGCAGTAACAGCTTTGTGACCTGTATTTTTTTTAATTTATTTTGACAAGTGCTGATTACTTAGCAGGTTATTTGTTTACTCCTTTTGTTTTCCATGTATGAATATATTGCTTATCTTTAAAAAGTGAAAGCACTGTGAACAGTACTCTTCTACTGTAGCTTGCAGTGAGAAGGTGATCTATTACATAGTGCCAGGCTATGCCTGGACCTTTGAGCATGGTCAGCTCTGTACAGCGTAATTTGTGTCCTGACAAGCTCACTAAATGGTAGAGTAACTGACTGAAGTTGTAATACAAGGATTACAATACTGCTGGGACATTAACACTGCAGGAATATTTTTCACACTTGTCCATAGTCCAAATACACAATTGTCTATGAACAATGATAAGCATGCATAGGAAGGCAAAGCAACAGAACAGTTTTATTTGAAAAGCATTTGCAAATCACTTTTGTTAGCAGCTGAAATAACTGTGATTGTAATGTATGTGATTGACAGAATCAAAATAATTGCTTTGAATTTCAGAGAGTGCTAGTGCTTGAAGAATAAATGAAGCATATTTTGCATCATATGCAAATCAGGAGATTTATTGTTCAGTTTTAAGAAAAAGATTTTGTTTCTCAAAGTAATTCTGTTTTAAATCACAAGTTGCAATCTGTATATTTTTTAAAAAAGGCTCTGGTCACATGCAGCATCTGACAGTCTCAAGTAAAAATGCAATATGGAATTGACTGCTCCTAAGGTAAATCGCTTTACATGGTAGGCTTCAGTCTGACCTGATGAAAGGTACTGTAGTTCCACTGTATTTCTGAAACAAGGGAGTTTGTGTATGAGTTTGTAAAAAGAAAAAGGATAATATTCAGCAAAGGAACAGTACTGTGAAGTGATTGCTCAGGAAACTATTTGTATTTGAGGAAAAAATAGGAATAACTTCAAGAATAATCAGATACTTCTATGTGTTTGATTTTTTTGTGACATGGCTTTAGGTTTCCTTGCTGTGGAAGAGTTAAATGTGTCTATTTAACTTAAGAGTGGGTGTGTTACTAGAATTTATTTTTAAAGAGATGTTGGTCCTTTAAAACATGATAGGTAGAAGAGCAGCAGCCGAAGAGGGATACAGGGAATTTTTTTTTGAAGTTAGTTAACTATTCTTTATTAAGTCATGAAAATGAGAGTGAAAATTGTCATAAAGAGAATCAAATATTGTTTTCAAATATAGAGTTTTGCATTTCAGCTATGCAGGACATGATCTTTCAACTCTAGAAGTTCAGCAGTTTGGTATAATAAGAAAATGATTGGAGTTTAAAAATATTTTTATATCACTTATGACAAATGTCTGGTGGAATTTTTTTCTTTAATCAGAGATTTTATGACTGGAATATGAGGTATATTGAGGTTATCATTTTTGTTTTTCTTGGTACACAGACTATGTAATACTCTCAGACTTTGGATATCAAGATTCAATATTTAGAACAAAAAAAAAAGAGGAAAAATGATTATTACTATATTCACGTTAGTTGGTAAGTGTTGCCATGGTCTTGAGAGATTGAGAGTGCGCTTGCTAATGTCTGTCACAACTTCTACTGTAAGAATGGATATTCTGGGCTGCTAATGGCAGAGAAAGGAACATCACCATTAGGAGCTGAACATAATATGATTTACAAGAAACATGTAGATATTAAAAAAAAACACTTGTGATTCCAGGTGCAAAAACAAATCTACCAAGGTGATTCCAAAAAGGATCACAATATATTTGTGTGCTTTCTTATATAAAGCACTCAAGAAATCTCACATTCATCATGCATCTGTGATCACCACTGTATAGAAAGACAAACTCAAAAAGAGGAATGTGCAGAGAAGAGTTTCCAGAACACATAGGGGAAAGAAGATCTTGTCTTTAATCACTTTACCAGTAAGAATATACCAATATTCAATAATAATATACCAATATCTTAAGTTCTTGTGCACATTTGTGCAGAGCCTTCTATGCTTCAGTTTCTGTCCATTCCCCCTTGTCCTGTCTCCACACACTGTTGAAAAGAGTCTGACCTCACCACTTTGTCCCCCACACCTCAGATATTTATAAACCTGGATCAGGTATCCTCTCAGCCTTCTTTTCTCAAGGCTAAAGAGACCCAGTTCACTTAGTCTTTCTTCATAGGGGAGATCCTCCAGGCCTTTCACCATCTTTGTGGCCCTGCGCTGGACTCTTTACAAGAGATCCCTGTCTTTTTTATACTGGGAAGCCCAGAACTGGACACAGTACTCAAGATGAGGCCTCACCAGGGCAGAGTAGATGGGGAGGATCACCTCCCTTGACCTGCTGGCCACGCTCTTTTTCATGCATCCCAGAATGCCATTGGCCCTCTTGGCCACAAGGGCACACTGCTGGCTCATGGTCAACCTGTCGTCCACCAGGACACCCAGCTCCCTCTCTACAGAGCTCCTCTCCAGCAGCTCATCCCCCAGCCTGTACTGGTGCATGCAATTATTTCTCCCTAGGTGCATGACTCTACAGTTGCTTTTATTAAATTTCATCTGGTTTCTAACTGCCCAGCTCTTCAGCCTGTCCAGGTCTTGCTGAATGGCAGCACAGCCTTCAGGCATGTCAGCCAATCCTCCCAATTTCATATCATCAGAAAACATGCTGTGGATGGCCACTATCCCCTCATCAAGGTCATTGATGAAGATGTTGAACAAGACTGGACCCAGCATGGACCACTAGGGGACACTGCTGGTTACAGGCCTCCAACCGGACTCTACACCGCCAATGACAATCCTCTGTGCTCTGCCAGTCAGCCAGTTCTCAACCCACTTCACTGTCCACTCATTTATCCCACACTTCCTTAGCTTAGTTATAAGGATGTCATGGGGGACGGTATCAAATGCCTTGCTGAATAGGTATAGGATATATTCAAAAAGTCATGGTTATCAGTTGAAGTCCCCAGTGACTGGAAAAAGAGAAATATCACATATTTTTTGAGAAGGGTAGGAAGGAAGACCCAGGGAATGACAGACTGACAAGTCTCACCTCTGTGACTAAGATGATCCTTCTGGAAACTATATTAAAGCACAGGCAAGAGTAGGAGGTGGCCTCACATAGCCAGCACAGCTTCTGGAGGCCTTTCATGATGGAAAGAGCAAGCTAATCTTGTGCAAGGACTTTGATATGGTCCCACACTATATCCTTATCTCTGAATTGAAGAGATATGGCATCGAAGAGTAGACTGTTTGGTGGATGAGGAATTGGTTGGATGGTCACAGCCAGAGGATTTGGTCAATGCTCTATATGCAGGGAGTGGCCAGCAATGAGAGGTGTCCCTCAGAGGTAAAACTTGGGACAGTGGTCTTCAACATCTTCATCAGTGACTTGGGTAATTGGGTTGCATGCATCCTCATCATGGTTGCAGATGACACTAAGTTGAGTGGTGTGGCTGATATAACAGAAAGAAGAAATGCCATCCAGAAGGACCTGGACAGGCTTGAGAAGCAGGCCCATATTATCCTAATGAGGTTCAACAAAACCAAGTGCAAAGTTTTGCATTTATGTCAGTGCTCCAAAAGATGTACAAGTTGGAAGAACTTGTTGAGCAGCACTGTGCAGAAGTATATGGGGGTCCTGGTGCATGAAAGGCTGGACATTAGCCATCACTCTGTGCCTGTAGCTCAAAAGGCCAAATGTTTTCTGGGCTTCAACAAAAGAGAGGTGGCCATCAAGGCAAGGGAGGAGATTGTTCCCCTCTGCTCTTCTACTACTACCTCATGCTGTAGATCACATGCTCTGAATTGACTTTCTGGATACTACTGGGCTAATACAATTGTGAATAAAATTGTTCAAGATGTTGCTATCATTCCTGTGGAAGTTTAAGTTTCCTATAAAGTGCTGACTTTCTCTAAAATTTTATTTGGTGAGTTACTCACTGTAATCATGTTCTAATCTTTTACAAAGATACTGAGTGGAAGTGTACCACGTTCATGCATCTATTTGATTCCCAGCAGGGATGAAGTATATACCTACAGATCACATGGATACTCCTGTTACAGAATGTAAACACTAAATGAAGTGATGACTTACTGTCAACACTATTGTACAATGATTTCTACTCATCCTCTATCATCTCTTCAGAACATAAGAGTTGCTTCTGGTTTCTTATGATTCTTCTAGCAGTTACACTTCAATAACCTTATTATAATATTGTCTACTGAAGTCTTGTGTGAGAATGAAGAAACTAATACCAAGGGGTTTTTTGTTTTTTCCTTGTTGTGTGAAATTTTCCTGCTTCTTTTTGTTTTACTCTCAGTGCTTTATGTCTGTTTAGAGAGACTAAGTAGTTCTGTATTCATTTTATGCTCATGTAACAGTATCTAGCCTAAAATTCTTGTGTAAGTTAATAATGCCTGTTTAGCTTCATTGTTCTTCAATTCCAGATGAGCTGCTCATAGTAACTAAGGTTAGTATACCTGGCACAAATTCATTTAAGCCAAATAAGTTGCCTTATTTCTTACCATTAGGCTAAAGTTTGTCTCTATTCTTTGAACTACCTTGCATTTTCTGATAACTTGCATGAAGAAACTTGCATGGCCTGGCCAATAGTAAATAATTTGGAAAATAAGACAATTCTCTTCCCTGTGAAAATAAATCCAAAGAACACTTCTGATCTGTCTTGCCCCAGGATGCACTTAACCTGTTAATGCATCTTTCTACTTGTAAAACCCAAGATTTTGAACAGTAGTAGTTAGATTTGCAGAACACAGTCCTTGTTTTCTCTTACCTGCGATTCAGAAGTATCACAGATTTTCATTTGTTGAAGACAGGATACCTGGAGATGATCTCAGAGGTCTTTTCTAACCCTAATAATTATATGAAATCATAGTAATTCATGATGGACTGTTAGTGATGTTATTTTTCCTCTTGGCAGAGACACTGTTAAAGATAGAAAGAATTTCACTTTTCACACAGAAAATTAAATGCATCCAATGATTTTTCTGATAAGAAACATTAAGGGTTTCTCCTTTCTTTTGTTTTGTATAGAATACTAATAAAGGCAGCACATGCAGTCTTTCGCTGAAAGGCCTTATTTATCGATACTGACATAAAACTAGTCTTATAAGTCTTGGAGAATGTACTGCAATTTCTGCCAGTTCTAGAATGTATATGCTAAAGAGGAAAGGTGAATTTCAGAAGAGTACAAGAATATGATAACTCGTGCTTTTTTTGTTGTTGTTTGTTTGTTTTGTGTGTGTGTGTGTGTGTGTGTGTGTGTGTGTGTGCTTGTGTTTTTTTTCTTGTTTAGAATCTTAGCGGGGTAACTCTCATCAAACACTGGAAGAGCAGGTGTGCTTGGATGCAAAATAGTCATATGTTTGCTGTGAATCACTGTAAAAATCTTTTAAGTTACGAGCTCTTGCTCCTGACATGCACATAAACAAAACAGGCTGAAAGCTAAGGGTTCAGAGGCCTTACCGTAGCTGGCTTACGCTTAAAACAACAATAAAAAACCCACTCAAAAAAGACACAAGGTTTTTTTGTTTGTTTCTTTCTTTCTTTGTTTTTTGTGAGAGAATTCAAATTCATTATTTTTGCTTGCAGTTACTACAGATGCTGGAGAACAGTGAAAGAGCAGTAGTATGAAATATTTTCAGAAGTAAGAATAAAGCTCTGTTTTCCTGTTTCAGTAGTGTTTTCTGCTGCATGCTGGGGACACTTCCCATTTGTTTTATGTGTTCTCATTCTGCTTGGAACAGCTGAGGTACCTGCTTGCTCTCTGACAGACTCCTCTGTCACACTTTGATTTCTCCTCCAGCTGGTATGTATGTGTGCAGGAGGCTGCAGGGCCGTGGGGACTAAGATTTACCTGACTCACCTGGCACCTGCAGCTTGTGACTTTATCTCCCTGCCATCTGCTACAAGAACCACGCCTCTGACTTGCTTTTCTTGGCTGCTAATTCAGGTCAGGATTAGAAAAGTGTTTTGTCATCTGGGCACCACAAAGCTTCCAGTGACCTCTGAAGGTGAGCTTGCAATTAGTGAATAAAAGCTGAGCTAAATCTGGTAGCTTATATGTAATAACACCTTTGTATATATTAGATGTAGGCTTTATCCTTTATGAAAAAGGGAAAAAAAACCAGAAAATTAATTATTGAAGTCAGAAGAAATTTGCTGCGCTGGCAAGTTGCTCTTCTTTCAGGGTCCCAACAAACCTGGGGTGTGAAATACATCCTCACATCCTGTAAGAGTAAGTCGGGGCAGGCAGAGCACACCTTGCCTCCTAGGAGGACTTGATACACTGCAGTCATGGTTTTTGCTGCTGTTTTGCATACTATCTTACATTGCTACATAAAAGCCATTGTAAATACTGAAATATTTTTTTTCTTTTGCTCCCACTCCTAGAAATCTGATTTGAGAAATCTTTCAGCAGTGATACACTATTTCTGTTAATTCGGTATCCAGACAGAAATGAAGAGGCCATTATTTTATGCGATTGAGGTCTGATAACACCATTCTACCCCTTATTTCCTACATACCGACAGTAAATTTCTAGTATGCCTTTGGAAGTATACTAACTTCTTTTTTCTTTCCTTCTTTCTCCTGCTGTCAACAACTTAAATGACTTTTCTGTAGCACCCACTTTCCTCTGAAGCAGTAATGACATGACACAAACTGCCTCAGAGATTGGAAGTGGTAAAGAACTAAACACTCAGTTAGATTAGGCTCTTGAATCAGAGTTCATAGCAAAAAAACTCTAAGGAAGAGAGGAAGAAAAGAAGGAAGCTTTATGTAGGAGGAAACATCACTTAGAGGCAGTTGAAGTAAATGCAATTTAAAATCATGTACAATTTCTGTGGAACAGCATAGCAATCAGACAAGTGTCTGATCTAAAATTTAGAAAAATGTAAACACCTTATCTTTCCCTGTTGTTGACATATCTAATCATTTATTCTCTTTTAAAGGATGTTTAATTATTTTTGCTTGTTTTTAGTATTGATTGTTGCTTGTTATTTTTTTTTATGTACCTGGAATTTTATTATGTAATTCTAAATTATGGTTTTGAGGGAGATGTCTCTGCCCTGATTTGTTAGGTCTCCTTCAGATACGTTTATCACAGTACCATGACAGGAGCATGGGCCTGCTTTCCATCTCTGCCACTTCCCCATGTTCTTGGCCTGGTAAAGACCTGGCCACCCTTTCTTGAACCTGGTATGCTGTGTCACTCCCTGCATTTGACATTTCCACAATCCCACAGGATTGTAACCCTTCCTTTTTCTACCACTTCTCAGAAGATAGCACCCACCAAACTGGGTTTACCACAAGCAAGTTGCTGCACTTTTCCAAAGCAAAATAAAATCAACATTTGGATCTCAAGTTGCTTACTGTGTGATAATTCCCCTGCCCTGAAAATCCTGTTCATACGGCACATTGACTCAGCCTGTGCGTCTTAATATCCAAGTTTGTCAGTTATCCAAATGCAATCTACTGCAAATACTACTGACTCCCATGGTGCATTAAAATGTATGTAAACAGCAACAACCTCTGGGCTTTATTAAATTAAAATAATTTATTAATCCCGGGTAGTGAGAATTAAGAAGAAATAGAGTATGGGACTAGAAAGATTTTTTTTTTAATGGCAGTTACCAGATTCAGCTGCTGTAATGTATAGGTACTGTGTTAACAGAAAATAGCAGACCAGAGCAAGAATTTGTAGGTGTATATTCCTGTGTTTTTTGAAAATAACACTCTTCTGGATCTGTTTTGCATCATTTAGGGGCATGATTTCTGTCTGTAGCTACACATTTTCAGTGCTTTAGCAGAGAATGCTTGTGCCTGCAACAACCCCCTGCGTTTGTCACTACTGTCCAAGAAATTCTATTCTCTGCCAAAGCTGATGCTCTTTAATGACCTGTCACAGGCTAGCATTAAGACTTGAAATTGTTTGCATTGATTTAGATTGTTCTGTAATTTTTTTTTAAGTTGTATGAATGCATATGCATTATCTTTTAATGAGTCAGGTTATTTAAATTTCAGATCAGACTGGGGATGTTGTGAGTGTGATACTTCTATATTCCTCTGCCATCTGTCACTGAGGAGCTCCTTAAAGCTGCAGCCTCAAGAAGGACAGCTTAGTCACATAATCTCTGTCCCCATTTCTAAGCAAAGATCAGAGACAGGTTATGTTTCTTTTTCCTTTTTTTTTCTTTTTTTTTTCTTTTTTAAAATTTTCCTTCAAATTTTTTATTTTTCTTTTATTCTTTTTTTTTTTTCCTTTTTTTTTTTTTTTCCAAGAGAAACATTCATAGTAACTGTACAGGCACTAAGGGTGGGTGGGATATTCAAAGGTGTTTGTATTGACATTATGGACATCATGTTATCTACGTAGCTCAGGTCAGAGATAAAGTAGGAACTCACATCTTGAGGTAGTAATTAATGCAAATCTCCAGTGCTGAAACAAGGCAAATAATTTTAAATTTCACTCTTACAAGAAAAGGAGACATGGCCTGTTTTGTGATTTTTCTTCCTTTTGGTGCCACAGAGTCAGATCAGACAACCACAGCTGAAGGAGAGGTACAGCTCACTCATTTCACTCATTTCTGAAGTGGAAGAGGATTAACCAAAGCAGAGAGAGTGCAAAGATGGACTGAGAGCACTCAGCCTTACACTGCCCATGTAGAATTTGTATAAAAACCTACAGAGCTAACCTGAGGAGCTATGGATTGTTATCTGAGCAATTTTCACTGTGATGCTGATTTTGTCCCAGATTAGTGACACTTTATCAAAGTGGGCTGGTTCGCATTCATACTATTGTTTGCTTCAGCTGGGCTTTTGATAAGGTGGATCGTGGTAGGCTGCAGACTTCAGCTAGGAGAAGAGCAGAGACAGACTGGTGGCCTGAAAACACAAAGGTGAATCCTCTGGGAGCCCCTGAAGGCATCAGAAACACCAAGCCTGGATGCTGACAGCAAATGAGTGCTCATTCCAGTGCAGGAAAAGCACTTACTTTGCCAAAAAGGAGAAGGGAAAGGTTCCTTTTTCCTAACCCCCTACTCTCACGCTGAGAGTACAGCAAGATATTTTTTTAGGTTCCTGAAAGCAGATGTAACTTTGTTCTTCTGAATACAAGTGTTACCTGGTCATCTGTTATCTGGTTACCTGCTCCTGCGCATCAAATGGATCCATGGCATATCTGATAAGGTACCAGTTTTGGGATACATAATCCCATATGTTCTGCAGTGATCGTCAACATTTTATTTTATTTTTCTTTCACACAGAATAACAGAATTGTAGAAATGTTACGGAAAGACATGCATCCAGGCGGTGTAAACTCAGTCTGACATATGTCTGTTGTATTAGGCGTGGCCGGGAGGTTCTATCACATCACTTTGCGATGCCCAGGCCACGCCTAATGCAACACGTCACGCTCCATGTATTCAACAGAGGGAAGGTGGTTGAGCAGCAGGTTGATGAGGTAACTGCTAAGCATGGACTTGCCAATGCTCTTGGGACTGCACACCATGATGACCATCACACTGTCGTCCTCTGTACAGCAGGCCTGCACCAGCTCTGAACTGAATTTAGCTCTTTTTTGTTTATTGCATAGTTTGAATGGATGTTGTATGATACTTTAATAGCATTGTGGAAACAGGTAGGACAAAGGCAATCAGTCTACCAGTACAAATAGACAATCGTATGTATGGAAAAAGTCATATATACAAATTAAACATGCAATTATTTTTAACAAGGAGAACGTTCCTTCTGATTTGAAGTGCTAACATGCAATCTGATCTGCATCACTGGTATGTGAAATGAGGATCAGAAGGAAACCCATAGTCTTACATGCAAATAGGAAAAATAGGTGCTGCCTTCTACTCTGCCGCCTCACTCATGACTCAGCAACATTAGAACAATTTTTGTGTTTATATTTCTAATTGGCTTCATGTTACTCTGACTAGTTGAAATTATTTCCTTCTTATACAAAAGCTGTTAACTTTCCCTGTGAAACAGGTCCTTAATTACTAAAGGAAAACACTTTTATTTATTCCTGAATCTTTGGCTTCTTTCATTCTTTGAAGCAATATCTTCTCTTCAAAGCAAATTCACTAAACAACAGTGACTTCTTCCAGTCAAAAATAAGTTTTCATCTATACAAGTAGGATTTCAGTGCTGTAATTCAATGTATGTTACTAAACAAAGATGTGATTCAGTACTGGTACTGAAAAATAACAAATGACTTTTTTCACCCGTTCTATTTCAAAATGCAGTCCCTAGCACATAATCTTTTCTGTCGGTAAAATTGGGGTTCTTGAACTTACCTGATGAAAAATGTGCTATATTACAGTCTTGCACAGAGAATGTGACAAAGCATATGGAACAGAATATTTTTCAAGTGTCAGACTGTATAACACTGAGAAAATTAAATCACTGAAAAAAGAAGAAATTATTAGAATACTTAAAACACTCTCCCCTCACCCCCACCCTTTTTTTTTTTTTTTATAAAAAGGCTTTCCTAATTCAAAATCTGACTTTCCAGTGGGATGAAAAAAATTATCCTGTTATAGTTAATATAATATTGTTGTATACTGAATATCTGTAAGTTGGTAAGTCTGTAAGTTTGGTTTCAGTTTGGATATTAGGAAAATGTTATTCCCTGAAAGAGTGATGGGGCATTGGAACAGACTGCCCAGGGAGGTGGTAGAGTAATTGTCCCTGGATGTGTTCAAGAAAAGTGTAGATGTGGCACTGAGGGACATTGTTAGTGGTATGCTGGTGATGGGTTGATGGCTGGACCAGATGATCTTGGTGGTCTTTTCCAACCTGAATAACTCTATGATTCTATAGGCTCTGAGCATAAAATGCATAATATATAATTGGATATAACTAAATATAAAACATTTATTTTCTTATTGTACTCTTTACATAAAACTCTTCTGTTCTTTGAGCTGGACCTTGAGTAACATGACTTAATGAGGACAGACTGTTGTCACTACACGGAGTCATAAGAGGACAGTAGGAACTCCTGGAAATTAGATATGGAAAAAACATCTGATGGCAGATGAGGGAAACTCCTGGAACAGAAGGTGAAGGCAAAATATGCATATGGCCACTATGTTTTATAGTAGGTTGAGAAAGAAGTGACTGAAAACCTGCAGGTCTGGGGTGAATAATGCCACAGAATCGCGGAATTGTAGGAGTTGGAAGGGACCTCTAGAAGTCATCTAGTTCAACAATACCGGCCAAAGCAACTCCCTAGCCCAGGTTGCGCAGGTAGGCATCCAGGCAGGTCTTGAATGTGTCCAGAGAAGGAGACTCCACCACCTCTCTGTGCAGTTGTGCCAGTGCTCCGTCACTGTGCTGTGAAGAAGTTCCCATGCACATTTGTGCGGAACTTCCTATGGATCACTTTGTGGACGTTTACCCTTGTCCTGTTGCCACATGCTGCTGAGAAGCATCCAGCCTTGTCCCTTTTCCTCCCACTCCTTAGACATTTGTAGATCCCCTCTGAGTCTTCTTTTCTAAAGGCTGAACAGACCCATGTCTCTCAGCCTTTCCTCGTAAGAGAGGTGGTTCACAACCTTTATCATTTCTGTAGCCCTACGCTGGTCTCTTTCCTGGAGAATCCTGTCTTTTTGTACCAGGGAGCCCAGAGCTGGACACAATGCTCCAGGTGAGGCCTCACCAGGGCAGAGTAGAGGGGGAAGATCACCTCCCTTAACTTGCTGGCCATGCTCTTTTTAATGCACTCCAGGATATCTCTGGCCTTTTTGGCCACCAGGGCACACTGCTGGCTCCTAGTTCCCCTGGGCATTGTGCAATTGCAGATTTTAAATGCCTCATAAAAGTGTCGTTGCTCCCAGTTCTCACTGCTGTGGCAAACACCTAGGAATCTGCCATTCTAATGTGAAATGCAGCCAACAGAACTACCTACAATCTTGTCTACCTTCCTTCAAAATGTATTTGGGTCAGTGTTACACAGGAGTTGTTCTTACAGCTTAAAGAGCTTTAATGAATCATGATGGTTGCTCACACAAATATTTATGGAGGAGAGATATATGTAGATTGTCCAGATCTACACCAGATCTCTTGACAAAACAAAGACCTGGCAGTTTCTGTTGCTCAGATAGCCACATGGCACCTCACTATGCCATACAGCAGTATCTTTCTCCCTGCTTGTGCCACTAATGCGCACTCATTGCCTTGAAGCTGCAAAATTTCTGCAACCCAAAGCACTGTATGCATTACTTAACAATGCAGATACTGTAACATGAATATTATCAATACATTTTCCAAATTTCTCTTTAAATCTTCCAGAAATCCCTTTTTAAAGAACAGGCAAATGGAGGTACTGGAAGAATGAATGTCCTTCCTTGTCACTCTGGAAGGAAGGGATGATATCCAAAGGGATCTTAATAAGTATGAGAAAATTACATCAAGTCCAACAAGGCCAAGTACAAAGTCCTGTACCTAGGTCAGGGCAATTCCAAGCACAAACACAGGCTGGGTGGTGGGTGAAAAAGAGGAGTCCTGAAGAGAAAGACTTGAAGATGTTGGTATATTAAAAACTCAGCATGGTTCAGCAGTGTGTGCTTGAAGCACAGAAGACCAACTGCATCTTGGGCTGCATCTGAAGACGAGTGGCCATTAAGGCAACGGAGGTGATTGCCCTCCTTTACTCTTGTGAGCACTGCGTCCAGACGTGGGTGCCCCCAGCACAAGAAATTTGTGGAGCTGTTAGAGCAGGTCCAGAGGAGGGCCCTGAGCACTACTGGAGGGCTGGGGCCACTCCTGTGAATAAAATTTGGGAGAACTGGGCTTGTTCAGTCTGAAGAAGAGAAGGTTCTGAGGGGCCAACAATGAACTGTACTGGAAAGCTGGAGAGGGACACTTCACCAGAGAGTACAGTGACAGGACAAGTGTTAGCTTTAAACTAAAAGAAGAGAGATTTAAATTAGATATTACGATGAATTTTTTCACTCAGAATGTCGTGAGACACAGGCACAAGCTGCCAGAGAAGCTGTGGGTGCCCCATCCCTGGAGGTGCTAATAGCTGGGTTGGATGGGGCCCTGGACAGCTTGAGCTGGTGGGGAGCAACCAGCCCTTTGCAGGGAGTTGATACAGGATGGTCTTTAAAATGTCTTCCAACAAAATCTTTTCTATGATTCTATGATTAATTTGGAAGAAGTGATATTTCAGCCATGGCTATTTCTTGTTCATTCTGCCTGATCTCCCTTTAGGAACTCCTTCAATTTGTATTTTCATTCCTGTTTAATGCTCTTAACTTGGTGAAAACAACACAGCTGTAGGAAAAAGCTGCAGTCTCTATGGTCCTGCGTGCCATTAGCAGAGATTTTTGTTAATATTATTTCTACCACAAGACAGACATACGAAACATACTACTGATAACCATATGCAGAAGCCCACAGTAGCAGTCTAATACCTATTCATCAGAATAAGTTCACGATAACCAATTATATGTTTTCTGATTAGCGGGTACTTGTCTATTCCTCTTGCTAAGCATCAAGAAAGAGTGCCAGATAAATGATAACATGTTTTAGGAAAGCCAGCATGAAAATAATTGGTCCAAAGTCAGTGCAGCAAAAGGCATTGCAAAATCCATTTTCTACTTACAGCTACCTCCCTGAGTGAGCTCTTCTAATGACAGTGTGGTTCTGAAGTTCAGTGGTTTTCCTGCTATGCAGGTATTTATCTTGCTGTACAGAGATATCTACAGTAAAGCTAATAATCTTAATTTCCTATTAAAGTTCTTAGGGGGAAAAATATGCTGGAGGCAGTTAATCTCAAAATAAACTAGACACTTACATTAGAAAAATCATGCTTTAAATGTTCCTGTGTATTCACTGACTTTAATAGGAGCTATAGGTGAGCACTTCCATTAGTTGAACTTGATCTAGAAGATTTCTGAAGTTCAGAGACTAGAATGAATTAATTTCACTTTAAGAAAGATTCTAAGCAGTGTATTTGATTTCTCTGGAATTTCTTATTCTTCTAATTTGAAAATACCACAACCCACCCAACAGGAATAATATTAAAAAGGAATAAGAACATACTGTTTTGATTATGTTTTTTGTTATTTTGATGAAGGTTTTCTAAAAATCTGTGGAAAAAACTTATTATTCCTTGACAAGTTTAGACTGAAAGCAGTCTGAAAATACATCATTTTCTGAGAAACATAATTTCTGAAGTTTGAGCTTTTCTTAGTAAACAATTCACTGATTCAGAAATCTGTCCTGAAGCAATCTAATCATACAGGTAGGTGGGATAGAAGTTATCCTTTTATGAAAATTCAACCAAGGTAGATGTAAAGAGCTTTTAATTATCAATTCAGTATCTTTGATTGGAAATTCCAGATTGCTGACAGCTTGACAAAACCAGATGAACCGTACTACACATTAGTGAGATAATCTTATCTGTCTTGCATGCTGTCTTGCTCCAATTAATTGGAAGAAAATTCTTTTGATACATGTATACCCAATGGCAAGACAGACACAATGGGTCAAATATTACCACAACCAGATTATTACAAATCCTAGTCACTCAGGGAGATGGGGAAAGGAAGATGGGCAATAGGAAAAAGATAGAAAATATAAACAAGGAGTCTTTGTAGAAGGCAGTCTAGAGAGAGTCACCACCAGAGTTCCATTGTTCATAGTTCAGATCTTCAGTATCGATGGGTTGTTGGAGGTTGTGTTTTTCAGTTGACAATGACTTCTTCTTTTCCCAACATAAATAAGTCCAAAGTGGTTGAGTCAGTGTGACAGCTTTTGGTCTGTGGACCTCAGCAGGAACTCCTTTTTTCCCCATCTTTTGGGCTTTGCCAGCAGATAAGGGAGCAGGGAGACATCCACTTGTGTCTTGCCTTCACAGATTACAATGGTATCATCACCCATTTTCCTGTGTCAAGCTGGAGTTACTTTCTCACAGGCCAGATCTTCCTCCAGTAAACACTGCTGGTCTTCCAAATGTAAAATTGTCCACAGAGCAATGGTGATTGGTAAAGTGATGACACTCAGCACTTGCCTCCTAGATAAGTCATAGTCTTATCAGAAGAGGTGCCACAGAAAATGAGCTTAGAGCCAAGACAGAAAAGAAGGGTTCAGACACATGCTTCTTCAAGAGCCAGTATCTTCAAGAACAGTGATCCTCTTTTGTTCATTCAGTAGAAATGAAAGTGAAAAAGAGGCAGTGAGAGCACAGTTAAGAAAGTGTAGGAAAAAGGGAGCAATAAGCAAAGCTAGTGGGAAGCAGAATATTTTCACACCCAAAAGTGCTAATTCCATTATCCTATTCAAATAGGTCTTGAGTTCCATTTTCATATAAACTGAATTAGTTTGTTCGTAAGAAATTCTTTAAAGAGAGCTTATGGTTATGTTTATTTTGTCTTCTTGCCATGGGTAGTATGTGGGGTTAAAAGCCCAGACTCACCTTTTCCCATGACACAGTACAAGCTGCTCCCTATCAGCACTTCTGTGCTGCCTTGTGGCCTAGCCTTGTCCTTTTTCCTGTGCCTGGGACCCCCAGGCTTTGTGGCTGCTTTGTAGCTTTTTGCTCTGCCTCACTGTATGTCCTGATCATTTTATATTTTTCTTTCTCTCTCCTTCATCTGTGGGTAAAATTTAGTTCTCTGTGCTGGTGTTTGCCTAGTTATTAATTAATTTGTTTATTTTGCCACACTTGAGTTGTTATGTGTCTAATTAAAAACAAAAACATTACATTTAGAAATAATTATTTATTAGCTCATTGAAATTAATAGTAAGGTGGCTGCCTGTATGTATGCCAGAGAAGATGAGGGTCTGCACTTTAGGGCACATCACACCGCCCTCCTCTGCCCCTGTTCCCTGTGACCTCTTGTGTCTACTCTTTCATAAGAAAAAAAAAATCAGGAAAAAAGCTTCATCTGTATTAGAATAATGTAGAGAGGACAAGAAACAATGGTGTGGGGAAAAAAGTCAGGAAATAGGAAACTGAAATTGTGCTATCAAAAAGGGATTGTCTTATGTTTTATACTACCTGAGCTGATTGTGCTTGGACCTGGATTAACTATACATATAGCTCTCTGCAATGGTTTTGTATGTGAACATGATTCCTGGAACTGTTATGCAAACAATTGAATTGTATTCCTCCCCAGGGTTGTGGACACAGCCCCAAGCTGCTGAAGTTCAAGAAGGATCTGAACAACACTCCTGGTTATGTGGTCTGATTTTTGGGAGGTCATGTGTGGAGCAAGGAGTTGGACTTGATTATCCTAGTAGGTCCCTTCTAAATCAGGATGTTCTATGATTCTATTATATGATTCTATGATTCTTTCTTTGCACACCACCAGCTCCTGGAGGTGCAGTGCTTGTTTATACCTTAATTATTCAAATATCTTTTACGATCTTCTCCCCATTGGGTAAAGCCAATTCATGCTTTCCTCAAAAAAAGATGTCAGCTATGTCAGGCAATAGTTTCCAAAGATGTCTAAGTGATTTGGGAACCAAGTTTATTTGAAATGTAAAGTGCATATCCATATCTATTTGGCATTGAAAAATCTCAGGAGTCTGCTTAGTGGTAGAAAGCAAGAGACTGAAAAAGCAACCTTGTCCACAGCACTGAAAAATGACTCAGTGCAATAATTTAACTTACAGCCTCAATTGTGTATAAGGGTATTTATGCATTACTCATCCCAAAATCTTATTTTCTTCCCTCCACTTGCATATCAGGGACAGATTTGTTTCAGACCTAGTGAAGAGAATATTTCTTTCAAGGATATTATGAAGGAGTTTGCAAGAAGCTGATCAAAATTTACAAAACTGAATTAAAAAAAGAAAAACAGTGTACTGTAATATGGAAAATAATAGTGACAAATTTTTCTCAAGTAAGAAACCAAACAGAAAATAAGACATGGAATCATATAATGCCTTTGGTTGGAAGGAACAGTAAAGATCATCCAGTTCTAACCCTCTTGCTGTGGGTAGAGCCACCCTCTAGACCAGGCTGCCCAGGGCCTCATCCTGGCCTTGAATGCCTCCAGGAATGGGACATCCACATCCCTGGGTAGCCTGTGCAAGTACCTCATCAATCTATGAGAAAAGTATTTCCTCCTAACATCTAATCTAAATTTACTTTCTTTTAGTTTAAAACCATTCCCCCTTGTTCAGTTACTGTCAGACCACATAAAATAGTTTGCCTTCATATTCTTTATAAGCTCTACAGTGGGAGGTTACAATGAAGTGTCTCTGAAGTCTTCTCTTCTGTAGAAGAAGAACAAGCCCAGCTCCCTCAGATCATTTTTATAAGAGAAGTGCTCCAACATTCTGAGCATCTTTTGTGGCCTCCTCTAGGCCCATTACAACAACTACGTCTTTCTTGTGCTGGGGGCTCCAGGACTGGATGAAGCAGCCCAGGCGAGGTCTCACAAGGGCAGAGAACAGAGACAGGACAGTTCTTTCCCTCTCCCTGCTGGCCATCCCTCTTTTGATGCAGTCTGAGATGCAGTTGGTCTTCCAGGCTGCAAGCATACACTGCTGGCTCATGTTGAGCTTTTTGTCCATCAACATCCCTAAGTCCTTCTCTTTAGGACGACTCTCAATGAGTTCTTTTCCCAGTCTACTCACATCTGGATTTGCCCTGACCCAAATACAACACCTTTCCCTTGGCCTTGTTGAACCTCATCCTAATGCAACCATTTACTCTGATAATTGTTTTATTCACTGGGAGATTTTCAACACTTGAAACATCCTGTTCTTAAGCACAGTATTTGAGAAACAGCTATCTTTTCCATGAGTGAATAAGGTGATGTTATACATTTTTTAGCTATCTAATTCATATAACTCTCATATCTTCTCAGCGCACAACACTGGGCAATGTGGAGACAGCTAAGCAAGTCCCAAATGCACTACTTCTGCTCTCAGATGGGATGTAACTGGAGATGCATGCAGGTGCATTTGTTCTAGTTTTCAGTTTTCAATCATCTGCAATGCAGACATGCTTTATGAATCATAGAACAAAATGTCCTACTTCCTCACTTCCAGTTTATTTCATCAGAGAAAAACTTTACAAACATTTCGTGAACAGCGCTCATGCCATTTATTATCAATTTACAAGCACTGTACTGAACATCTTCTTTAAGAAAACCAAATTACTAAAGGATGAGTTTTTAAAAAATAAAGTGATGCCAATCTGTATGTTTAATAAATGAGGGTTGCTCCAAAAGTGATGCATCCTATTTAATTATATTGACCCATAATATCAGAGGCAAATGTTGGTAGTATGGCAGTAGAGCTTGAACCTTACCACCAATATTCTGATATCTACTTGCTGTGTGACAGACAGCAGCAGAGGAGCAGGTTGACAGAATGGCATCTGACATGGAAGTGCATATGAAGCAAACGTGTGTCACTGAATTCCTCCATGTGGAAAAATAGTACCCGTTGAAATTTAAGATCTGTGGAATGTTTATGCAGATCAAATAGTGGATGTGAGCGCAGTGAGGTCATGTGTTTCAGCAGTGACAACTGCTACAAAGGGCCACCTCCACTAGTGTGGATTCTTACGAGTGCAGCATCAGATTCTTGTTCATGGCAAGTGAAAATGTATAGCTAATGGTAGAAACTGCTGGAAAATAGAGAATTGCTTCCATCAAATTGTGTTACTGTGCTCCTTGTATCTGTTGTAGAAATAGAATAAAATAAATACTTTTGCGGCAACAACTCTACATTATGTCTTGCCATGTAGGTGAACACCACAGAATTGAAATGTATTCATGCAATCTTCTCATCTTGTCCAATTTTTTATGTCTATCTCAATTTTAAATGCATTTGAGTAACTACTTCACAGAAACATTAAAGTGTCTATCATCCTTCCAATTAAAATCTGAACTAAAACTTGTAGGCTGTACATTTTTGTTAGACTCAATTGTGTAGGAGGCTGTAAGTTTCATATTTAATTAGTAGTCTTGATGTATGTGCTTGTGTCTGCTCTGAATGTCAGATCAGAATATCAGCTGATGTATTTATTCCTTCCAAAGAAATACTTGATTTTGCACCATCTGAGGTATAGAGTCCTGTCTACATTATCAGTACCTAAATAAATATCTGAAAGCTAAGTTCAAACTGTTGGAGAAAAGTAGGATAAGAAATTCTGATTTGTACTCTACAGCTGGAGTATCTTCATTTAATTATATATTCTATAACTGTGCTTTTTTTTTAATCTATCTCAGACTAAAAAGAAAAAGGCTCTTTATGGCAGCTCCAAGCAGTTAGCCCTGCATTTTATTTCCTTTTTTTTTTTTTTTTTTTTTTTAATTTCTTGAGGCCTCTTGGAAACTTTAGATCTATCACGGAATTGTTGGATGTTTTGGGTTGGAAGAGACCTTAAAGGATTATCCAGTTTCAACTTCCATGCCATGGGCAGTAATAACACCCACCAACCCAGGCTGGCCAGGGCCCTGTACTGTCCTTGAGCACCTCCAGGCATGGGGCACCAACAGCTTATCTGGGCTGCCTGTGCCTTGCCTCACCATGCTCTGAGTAAAAAATTTCCTCAAATATCTCATCTAAATCTGCCCTCTTTTAATTTAAAACCTTCCTTCCTTATCCTTTCACTAAAATACCATATAACATGTTGGTCTCCCTTCTATTTATAAGCTCCATTTAGGTGCTGGAAGGCCACAATGAGATGTCCCTGGAATTTTCTCTTTTCCAGACTGAACAAACCAAGTTCCCACAGCCTGGTTTCATAGAAGAGGTGCTCCAAAAATTTGATTATCTTTGAGGCCTCCTCTGAACTCACACCAACAGCTCCACATCTTGTGCTGAGACCCCAGACCAGGACACAGTACACCTGGTGGGCCTTTAGAACATTAGAGCATCAGTGGGACAATTACCTCCCTGTTCTGCTGGCCACAACTCTTTTTTTGCAACTCAGGAAACTGATAGTTTTCTGAGCTGCAAGCACACACTTCTGGCTCATGTCCCATTTTCCATCCACCAGAACACCCAGACTTACTCTGCAGGGCTGCTCTCAATGAATTCTTCTAGCTTGTATAAACATGCGGGATTGCACTGAAATAACTGCAACACCTTGCACTTGGCCTTGTTGAACCTCATTAAACAGAATCACAGAATTGTAGGAGTTGGAAGGGACCTCTAGAGATCATCTAGTCCAACACCCTTGCCAAAGCAGCTCCCTAGACCAGATTGCACAGGTAGGTGCTGAAGGCAGGTCTTGAATGTCTCCAGAGGAGACTCCACAACCTCTGTCACCCTTATTGTGAAGCTCTCACACACATTTGTGCAGAACTTCCTATGCATCAATTTGTGGACATTTACCCTCATTCTGTCCCCACAGACCACTGAAAAGAGTTCGGCCTCATCCCTTTGCTTCTCACACCTTAGCTATTTATAGAAATTGATCAGACCTCATCTCAGTCTTTTCTCAAGGCTGAACAAACCCAGGTTTCTTTCTTCATAAGAGAGGTGCTCTACAACCTTTCTCATTTTAGTAGCCCTACACTGGACTCTTTCCAGGAGATCCTTGTCTTTTTGTACTGGAGAGTCCAGAGCTGGACACAATACTCCAGGTGAGGCCTTACCAGGGCAGATTAAAGGGGAAAGATCACCTCCCTTGACCTGCTGGCCATGCTCTTTTTAATGCACACCAGGATCCCATTGGCTTTCTTTGGGGCACATTACTTGCTCATGGCCAACCTGACGTCTACCAGGATGCACAGGTCCCTCTCTGCAGAGCTCCTCTCCAGCAGCTCATCCCCCAGCCTGTAGTGGTACATGTGGTTATTCCTTCTTAGGTGCTAGACTTAGACTTGCTTTCCTAAACCTCATTTGGTTCCTTTCTGCCAACTCTCCAGGTTGTCCAGGTCTCTCTGAATGACAGCACAACCCTCTGGTCTGCCAGCCATTCCTCTCAGCTTTGTATCATCATAAGTCTTGGGCTCATTTTTCAAGCCTGTTCATGTCCTTCTGGATGGCATGCCTTTTTTTCTGATGTATCTACTGCACCACACAGCTTGGTGTAATCAGCAAACTTTCTGAGGGTGCACTTAATTCCACTGTTTATGTTTTTGATGAAAATGTTGAAGTGTACTTGTGCCCAGATGGATCTCTGGGGGACACCACTCATCATTGGCCTCCCCCTAGACTTAGGGCCACTGACCACAAATCTCTGGCTGTAGCCATCCAAGAAATTCCTTATCCCCTGAATAGTGCACCCTTCCAAACATATACTTCCAACTTAAAAGATTAGAATCTGATGTGGGACCATTTCAAAGGTCTTGCATGAGTCCAGGTAGATGGCATTAGTTGTCTTTCCTTTGTTCACTGATGCTATCACTCCATCATAGGGGATCACCAGATTGGTCAGGCATTATCTGCCCTTGGTGAAGCTGTGCTAGTTGTCTTGCATCACCTCCTTGTCTTGTATGTGCTTTAACATGGTAACCAGGAGGATCTGTTCCATTATCCTGTCAGGCAAAGATTTGAGGTTCTCTAGCCTGTAGTTTCCCAGAACTTCCTTTCTCCCTTAAAAAATGGGATTGATTTTTCCCTTTATCCAGTTACTAGAGCCCACATCTGAAAGTCACAACTTTTCAAATATGCTGTAGAGTGGCTTGGCTACTACATCAGCCAGCCATAGCCATGGTCTTCTTTTTTCACTGTGCTCTGAAAGACTCAGAAAGCAGAATAAATCTCATAGATATTGAAAGCTCTTTTTGAGAATATTAAAAAGTAATCAGATCCTGTTTATTTTGCTACCAGATACTTAGTAAATCAGGCTATTTAAAGACATTCAACCTCTTGAGAATGTACTTAACTGTATGGGTTTCTGTATGCATTGCCATGGTATCAAGCACAACTTTCCATACAGCTTACATAATTGCAATATGGTAGGACTGAACGCAGCTCTGGCCTTGCTGTGCATGTACAATCTAATCATGCATGAAGAAAATCAAACAAGTTAGGGATGTGTTGGATTTCCTTCACAGCAGACTGAACAACACAGGCTGTTCCAGAGCTGCCTGGTATGCTGGCAAGCCACATGTTGTGCTCCGCTTGGGTGCCGTGTGGTGCAGCTGGGAGTCCTGGCTTTGCAGTGAGGAGAATTTCTTTAGGGTTGCACTGAGCTTCTCCCCAAGATCTTTAATCTAATGATTAAGGAAAAGATACTTCTCAGTTCTTAATTCTATTTCCCCTTTGCTCTAACAGTAGGTGTATATGTTCTGTGCAGGGTAGGCAAGAAATTCAGCTCAGACTCTCCCTGATTGGGGCAGAGTGTAAAACAGTTTAGAGCTATAATGGAAACAAATTTTCATGTAGCTACTGTGTCAAAGAGAGTATGATGTAGTATATTTATACAGCTATATGTTTTTTTCTTCATTAGCCAAATGTTTAACTTTTCTCTCTTAATAAATAATAAATACATATTTAGAGAGAGCCTAGAAATGTTAAGAACTGCGCTTACATCTTTAAAAATAATCTCATCAATAAATGAATATAATTTCCCTGGCTTTGCAGTTATTTATATCTCGTTTAGAAAGCTAGTACTTCAGAAATACATTTAGACATGCATTTATGTTGTAATACATTTTGAAAGTTTAGGTATGAGCCACAGGACTTCATCTGTGGATTTCTTTTTACTTTGCCTTCTCTGCTTGAACTAATGCTACCTACTCTTTGTCATCAGTGTATCTGTGACTGTCCTAAAAGCAGTGTCTGACAGGGGATTTCTAGATGATCATCTACAAAAATAAGATCTTTGCTTTCCCAGTGTTCAGACTTATGTATCATTAGAGATAAGCAAGCTCAAC
Source organism: Cyrtonyx montezumae (assembly GCF_038088225.1). Lineage (NCBI taxonomy): Eukaryota > Metazoa > Chordata > Aves > Galliformes > Odontophoridae > Cyrtonyx > Cyrtonyx montezumae. The sequence goes on along the minus strand of NW_027071992.1, from coordinate 9,686,058 downwards.
TGTATCGAAATTATGTTCTGCAAAGCTGCAGATCTGAGTGATTTACAAATCTAACAACAATATTAAACAAGATGGATATTTTCCTGCAGTCAGTAAGCAAATGTCTCTCCCTTGCATGTCTACTACCTTTAGTGTTCATATTATTTACATTTCAATATTTACATTAATATTTAATGTATGCTTCTGATCCAGTTGAAGATAGAAATTTTATGTAGTTATTTACTGCTAGTGCATTTTGTCTATATCAAACCATTGGATTTTGTAGATTAGCTGAGGCTGACTGTGGGGTCTACAGCCAGCAACAGTTGTGGTCTGTTCTTTAACACTGACACGCATGCAGAATTTTCTCAAACAGCTTTGTATCCATGCAGATAAGTATTACAAGATTTAAAGTACATATTCCTTATTCAATCAAGTTGTTTGTCCTAGTAACTTAGTCTTGAAAGTTATTCTTATATAAGGAGTTGGTTCAGGTGCATGGGAAGCAGCACAAGCATGCCCTCATTTGAGCTAAGCAGCATTGCTGTCAATGCCAGACTTACCTCCATTGTCACGCCTGCTGCACAGCAGGTGTTCCTGTGTGTCTCCCAGGAGGTGGGTTGTTGGGACCCCTCAGCAATGCCCACCAGCTCCACGCAGTGACTTGTGCTGCTCTGCTTTCCATTGGAGTGGGAAGGTCTGCCAGGTGTGGTGAGGCTGCCCATTGTTTACAGAGCTGCACAGAGTTGTCCCAGACAAGGTCTGTCATGGTGGACATAGGCACAGCTGACAGTTTCTTCCTGAGCCCTTGGCTGCATTTTTAAGCAGGGTCTTACCTCACTCATGGATGTTATTTTATATGTTGATTTTTTTTTCTCGTTATATACCACTACAAAAAAAAAAAAAAAAAAAAGCGAAAGATGGCTGCTTTGGGATGGAAACCAGTTTGTTTATGGATGCTATTTATGACATGCAAGAATAAGGAAGCGAAGCGACTCTTCTCTACAGCTTGCCAGTGAAGCATATTTTTCAGTTTATCTGACCTAAGACAATACATTTCACACAAATATGGAAATATCCCCAAGGGCACAAATGATTACACCTCTAGCAATGCACAACTTTAAACCTATGGTTCACTATGTGTTAAACTTAATATTTGAGTGAAACTTTTTTCTTGTTTGCTTATTTATTCTACAGTCAATAAATAACTTCTGATTCTGGAACTACTGAATATCATGGTGCCAACAGAAATTCTGTGTAGACAAAACTAGTAGATTTAAGGAAAATGCCTTAATTTGGAATTAAAAATGACAGAAACTGAGTGAATATGAATATTCAGGAATGACATTTTGTGATCACAGAAGTGCTGCTGGAACATGAACTCATTACCCAATAAACCCTAACTCCCTGCACTTCCAAAATTTATTAGAAATAAGAAGGAAAAAGACAGAAACTAATAGAGAAAATATAGTTTTACCAGTGTTTGAATCAACAGTATGTATGAACCTTGAAAACAGTGTACATTTCCAATCCTGCAAACTTCAAGCAATGTGGTAGAACCTGAAAAGCCTTTGAGAACAGCAGTTAGGATGAGCAAATTGTGGACTGGTGTATGCATGTGGCAAGCAGGCAAAGGCATTTTTAGAAAGATGAAAAATAGAAGTCTGTAGACTCATAAGCATCCAGGAGGTGATCAAGTAACTGCAGATTGATTTCTGATCTAAGATTATCTGTTTGGGTTTAGTGCAACTGCCATTTTGAAGGAGAGGTAGGCCCTAATAGCAATAGAAAAGTTGGCTAAAAAATTTGTTTGAATACACCAGTGAATCTGGGCTATGTTCTAAGACAGAAGAAGTGTGGAGAATATGTTGCAATCTGAATGAAATTTAATTTTAGCTAAGGTTCTTTAAACTATTGCAAAATCCATCACAACCAGCAAATTGTTTTATTGGGAATTCTAAATAAATATTGTTTTCATTTTTTCATATTCTTTATGAATAAAATATTGACCTCTCTGTTAATGAAAATTTGCCATACCTTTTGACAGCACAAGGATATTCCCCATTGTTCTATCATATTGTGTTGTGAAGAGTAACCCCTAGCTGTGGAACTTTCCATCTCCCGCACAATCCTGCATAATACATAATTTTTCAGCATGCTTAGTTATCACACATTCTGTCTATGAGACACTCAGTGGTGAGTGGGAAGGAGTAAAGGAGAAGTGGGAAGCTCAGGAGCAGCTATTCTTTACTTATGTGCTAAGTGAATAAAAAAGTGTGTAAGTAACTACCAAACTCCTAATATTAGCCATCAAAGCTGTTATGTCCATCTGAAAATGTAAGGATAGGCATCTTAAAATTTTGCTTAAAGCTTTAAATCATGTTTACACATTCAGGACTTGTCTTAAAAACCTCATCACTGTAGAAGTATTCAAGAGAAACAGCTTGCAACAGAAAATGCTGGCTATGAAGTGGGTTGTGCTTCAAAATATTTTTTTATAAACGCACTTTGAGTTATAAAGTGATTTCACAGAAATAGCCCTATGTTTCCATCAGCAACATACTTCTTTTTTCTTCTTCTTCTTAGTTTTGTTTTTGGTAGTGTTGTTGCTTTGGTTTGGTTTTCTTAGCCTTGCAAATAAGCTAACTTTGCTGCCTACTGCTAATTCAGCCTTAAAGGACAGGAGCCATTGTTCAGAATTCTGAACACTGTACTGATGCTAGTACTGCACTAGTTGTGGTTAATTGCATCCAGAGTAAGGCACCACAAGCTGAGACGTGGCTTAATAGCTAATAATAAATAAATTGAACCTAATTTTTGTGAGTGCCCTAGCTGACCCTTAGGGCTACTTTACATCAACATAGTTTTTCACCCTTATCTGTGGTATTTTACCCTAGCAGGTACAGAACTCCTTCATTTCATCCTTTCTGTTCTTTTGTTGTTGGTGGTTAATCAACCACAATCCCTTAAGACATCTTTCCCCCATGCCAGAAATATGCAGCTTCTTAGTGCTAAATTAGCCACAGGAGAAAGACTTCTGTCCAGAGTAGAAGTAATAAATTAATAAAAATGAGCTAATTAAACTTTACATGAGGGTAACAGAGTTCAGGGAATTTCCACATTTTTTCCCCATTATGTTTATTATTTGCATTTAATTTCTCATGTATTTAATTTTCTGCCCCATAAAAAGAGGACAGTGAAGAGGAATTAAGGAAGTTTCCACATTTTTTTCACTTTTTTGAAGTATTATTTCTTTCCTGTATGCATCACTAACATAAATAATTCTATGGAACACAGGAAAAATGTAATATTTCACCAGCATGAGGAATAATCTTTCTAAAAACTAATTGCACTTAACTAATTTGCATAAAGATAAAAGAACATTTCTGAGATAAAATGAACGAAGTAATCTTCCCTTTGAAAATGTAATTAAATTGTAAGATTCCTCTATTTTCATCTATGTCACACAGTATATCCAATATTTATAAAAAGTAACAAGGCTCCACAAAAGTCTATTAGTTCTAGAATGTGCAGTTACTCACAACTATATTTTGGTTCAAATAGAGAGGAGAAAAGTATGACAACGAAGAATCACCAATATGAAAGTCCTGATCAAAGCCACTCATATGAGTAAAGCATGAATTGTAGATGTTTGAGCAAAGAGAGAAGTTTATTCACAGGCATTTCTGCCTTTGGGTATATTGAAGACCAGAAGACTATTCAGCACCTTTCCGGATTTATTTCTGTGGAGCTCTAAGTGCATGTAACAGCCTAACAAGGGAATAACATCACCATCAAATCATAGAACCATTTGAGTTGGAATAAACTTTTACAGATCATCTGGCCCAACAGTGCAGTGAACAAGGACAATTACAAGTAGATCAGGTTGCTCAGAGCATCATCCAGCCTTACCTTGAATGTTTCCAAGGATGGGGCATCCACCACACACCTGGGCAATATCTTCTAGTACCTTACCACCTTCACTGTAAAAAAAAACAAAAACCTTCCAATCTAAATCTTCCCTTTCAGTCTGAAACCATTTTCCCTTGTTCTGTCACAACAGACCCTGCTACACAGTCTATCCTCTTCTCTCTTAAAGACCCCCTTTAGATACTGAGAAACCACTCTAAGGTTCACCTGGAGCCTTCTCTTCTCCAAGCTGAACAGCTCCAGCTTTTCATCCTGTCCTCATAGGGGAGGTGTTTGATCCCTTGGAGCATTTTTGTGTTTTTCCTCTGGGCATGCTGCAACAAGTCCATGTCTCTCCTGTACTTCACATCTGGATGCACACAGGTGAGGCCTCACCAGCACAGAGTAGAAAGGCAGGATCACCTCCCTCACCCTGCTGAACACACGTCTTTTGATACAGCCCAGGGTACGGTTGGCTTTCTGGGCTGCAAGGGCACATTGCTGGCTCATGTCCAGCTTCCCATCTGCCAGTACCCTTAAGTATATTTTGGCAGGGCTGTTCTCTATCCTTACATCCTCTAGCTTATACTATATTGGTAGTGGAGGTTGCCGCAACACAGGTGCAAGACTTTGAACTTGGATTTGTTGAACCTCGTGAGGTTCACTTGGACCAACTGCTCAGCCTTTCTGTCTCTCTGTTTGGCTGCAACTACAGCCTGTGCTTCTGCTGCCACAGTGTTCAGCCTTCCTGATGGTGAATTCTTGGTCATTTTGCAGAGCAAACAGAGCTAACTATTAGATTAAGTCACTTCAACCTGATAACCTTGTGTCTTATCTTTCTTCCATGTAGTTCTCTTCCAGTACAGTGAGGCTCATGATATACAAATAGATTCTGGCTGTATATGGCTAATTTCCAGTACTCGGGAAATCTCCATTCTTCTCCACCTTAGAGTAATTCCTAAGTCTCAAGTGCCCTTCAGATCTCAGTGTGCCAAAAGGATGGAGATGCTTTGTCAAAATGCTGGCCAGCAAGTAGTGTAGGTTTTCAATGGCCTCAATTTTTTTTCTTTTGGATTCTGGCAGCAAGTCAAAGTGATTCTATAGGAAGTAGAATGTTTACAGTTGTACAGTAAAACTAAAAGTAAAAACCTTTCTTTGTGTTGAAATCTTATGAAGTAGGAACACTAATTTTTTTCCAGGTTTTACTTAAAAATATTGTAAGTAAATAACAATTTACTTGAAAATATTTTAAGTAAAAGGTTTTAATGTAGATATAAAGAGTAAATGTTTTTATTCAAGTACTCCTTTTCACATAAAACTCATGTAAATTTACCTCTTTCTAAAGAAGTGAAATGTTGAAGAATGCAGCAGCAAGGATTGTTTTATTCCTTCCTAAGGAAAAATATGAACTGGTTTTGCATACTACCTCTTATTTTAATGTTGGCTGTTACAGGCAGGTGAATAAGCAGAGAAACAGTTCTCTAAAATGTGTGAGTGTTAGAAGTGACTGCCATTTCAAAGACTTTCTCTAAATATATTGCTAGCCATGAATTCTAAAAATAAGCGTTAATCTGTATCTCTGATTTTCCTACAGACTGCTGTGCAGCCAACATGTTGTCAAAGCTTCAAAACCTGCAGTTCTTCATCTGGTTCTGAGATGTGCTAGGAAAGAAGAAAGTATATCTCTGAATACTGATCTGACACTTTCATCAAATAGTTGTTTATGATAAAGCACAGATAAACAATCTGCCCTAATAAGTCATCTTTCATCTTCAGTCTACTATGAAACTCATTATATACAAATCCTATTGAACTACCTTGCTGATGAAGTATTTCTAGTGCATTTTCTTATTTTTCTCTGTGAACTCTCAGTTACCTTGCAGCTAGTGCCATCAGCCTGTCTAGAACAGAAAAAGAGGTATATCTGTCTGATGAAGGGATCATATCCCTTAGAAAAACTGATTGGGTTCATTGTTGCTCTTTTATAAACCATGCGGAATCTGAGGACGGTTTTGATCCTCCTGCAGGACTTCTCTTGGAAGAGGGAAAAGTTGACATGTAGACAACTTCAGTTATTTGGTTTAACATTCATCTTCACTAAGCTATTGGTAGGAACTTCATTCCAGTGTGGTTTCAATGCTGTCTGTGCAGTCAGAGATGATAAAGCAGAAGAAAAACTGTGGAAAAAAAAAGGAAAAAATAAACTGGTGTAATAACCTGGAACTGACACATGATATTTGTGAGATCTAAGCATGAGAAATGCATTTAATTTTTGAAGCCAATGTTTATTCCTCTTGATAGATTTCTAATGAAAGGAATGTGCAGGAATAACAGAAGAAAATGATTTTAAAATATCTGTTTTCTGTCAGTGAAAGCTGATTAGTTTCAATGACATTCAATTAATTGGCAAGGTTAAAATAAGTTATATAGTTATCCATTGTAGAGTTTATGAACTGTACATGAAATATCCAAACAATTAGTTAATACTTGTTTCAGGCTCAGTTGCAGCATTTGTTTTTTATCTACCCATTCATCAACTTGAATAGTGCCACACAGGGTTTTAATACATACGATATATACTTACAAACATATGTATATGCAAATACATACTTATGCATATATATATGCATATATGCGCATATATATGTATATATGTATGTATATATATTTGAGTGACAAACCCCTTTGTTATGGCAAACAGAATGTTAAACAGAAATACTGGGATGCTGAAAATGAATGAGATGAACATACAGGATGACAAATAAACTTGTTTCTTGTTATGTGCCCCATTTTACACATGTAACACTGAAATATAGAATAAGTTATTATTTCCTTCAGAGAAAAGCACTGTGTAGGCCATCTGATAAATCTGGTTGTTTTAGAACAAAAATAAAAATATAATGTTTTTAATATGTTGAATTGTTATTCACCCTCACTGTCACCACTCTGAATTCTAAATTTTTATGTTCGTTTTAGAAACGGAATAATTAATTACAGTATTGCTATAGACCTTTGGACTTCATCCTAGAAAGCATTTCACCTCCTTACTGAACACATACAGACTCAATAAAACACCTGATAAGCAGCTATGGGTATGCCTGTCCTCTTATAAATTTGTACAAATCATTTACCTCCTAGGGATGTCCAATTCTGTGCCTTCTTTACTGGAAGCACTTAATTTCACATTAAATTAAAAATTTTTGATTTTCTGGTCATTTAACTGTATAATCATAACATGTTCACAATTAGTTGGTGGTTAAAGTCCTCAGTGACAAACTCTTCCCACATCAGCTGCCAGAAAGGCCGAAAACCACCCATAAATATGTGCTTAGAACTAGAAAGAAAAACTGATTTCCCAAAAGTAAAGTAATGCCAGAGTTATTATTGCCCATTCAAATATGCCTTCCTTTACTCACTATCTGGTTCAATCCATGCAAAAGAGAAGGCAGAGTCCAACGAGTACAGCGAAGCAAAAAAAAAAAGTCAGTTGCCGCAATTCTATTTTCTCAGTTTTGCATGGGTAGAAGAGGTAGGCATGGCAGGGCTGCACTCTATTCTTACATTCCCCAGCTTCTATTGGTACCGTACAATAAAAGAATATTATTAATACTTGTGAGATGTTGAAACAACTATTTTTGAATTCATAGGGTTCATTAGGAACCCTGTAACATAAGGCCTGGCAGCATGAAAATATAAATCAGGTATTTGCTAATTTCTCTGAAGCTTAAAAAGGTGCTTTGTAAGCATCTGGTATTATTTTTGATTCTAGTATTAGGTTATGGTTACAATACATGGGATTAGAAGATGGACTTGAAGCAGAACCCCACTTCTGAATCAATATTCCGCCTCCATAGCCAGACAAATACAGTTTCAAAAATGTCATTGTCCTTTGTGTGGTGCTTGAACCTTGTGAGGGACTTCACTGTGCAAAGTGATATACAAACACAGAACAACAGAAAGGGCTGCTCTGAAAAGACTTTCTGCACTTGCTGTATGTTGTGTTTGTCTCTGCAATAACGGAGTGCCTTCCAGTAGTGCACTGAGCAATGCGACTACCATCTGGCATGTGTTTGTTCGCTCATTCTCTCCCTGGGGGGGTGAAGTGTGCTCAGTGGAGTGTTATGTTTCAGAATTTTTATACACAAATACTGACACGTGCTGCTATATGTGCTTATGCTAGAAATGACAAGGTCAAAAAATATGCCTTGCACTCGAGTGAGAAAAGGGTGACATTTTGGATGCTCCTTAGTTAATTCCACTTGTGCAGGATCTTGAGAAAGGTCTCCCTATTGCATAAGAAGATGTTGCAATTTTAATTTAACACAGCATTTTCAAGTCCTGCATAGCCTGTAGTCACCCTCTATCTTCAGTAAGGAGTTGCCAGGGGCTTCCATCTCTTTCTCCAGATGGTGATGGGAGCTGGAGGGAAAAAAAGGCAGAAGGAGAAGTTATATTTAAAAGTGTACATGCTCACAAAAACGAAATCTGTTCAACCCAAGACTAGTAAAAGTCATGACACAACAAATTTTCCACTCATTCACATCTTGTGCCATTCTTTCTAAGACAAAATATCATTCCATGTGTGAACACATGCAACATTTGATCAGCCTTGGTGTTCACAATTGCGCTAGCATTTCCAAAACTTGGAAAAAATATAAATATATATGGAATCATAGAATCAATAACACAATGTTTTAATTTGTAAAGGACCTTAAAAATGATCAATTTCTAACCCACTTGCCATCAGTCTCCTAGAATATCAGGTTGCTCAAAACCCTATCCAGCCTAGCCTTTAATATATCCAGGGGTGTTAAATATAAACTTCCCTGGACAACCTGTTCCAGGGTCACAGCACACTTTTGGGAAGAAATTTGCTCCAAATATCTAACCTAAATTTACTTTCTTCTGGTTTTTAGCCATTATTCCTTGTCCTCTCACTGCTCTCCCTGACACAGAGTCCCTCCCCATCTTCCCTTTATCTTTAGGTACTGGAAGGCTGCAATGATGTCTCCTCAGACCCTTCTCTTCTCCAGGCTTAACAATCCCAACACTGTCAGCTTGTCTTCCCAGAGGAGGCTCTCCAGCTCTCTGACCATCTTTGCGGCTCCTTGGACCCAATCCTAAAGCTCCATATCCATGTGCTGGGAGCCAATGAGATGAATGCAGTACTCCAGGTGGGATCTAAAAAGAGTGGAGCAGAGAGGGAGAATCACCTCCTTCAACCTACTGATCAGTTATCTTGGGCATATGATGAGGCAAAACAAAACAAAAAATTTAATCATCAGCATTGTTCACACATAACTGTGGAAGAATCATTATTGGAAAATTAGTTTTTCAGTGTGATTTTTTTTTAAACGTCCCTGAGTTTTACATATAAAGACAGTTTGTTACGTTATAACCTAGCTGAAATACTGGGAAAGAGTATTTCTGACAAGATAGGCATCTATGTTTCTTTAGTTTTGTCATAACCCAGACAGGTGTCATGTGGAATATGTGTACATATACTTCAAACCTTGTGCATAAAGATTTCTTTCCAAATGGAATCTACAGAAGACTTAGAAACAAGTTGACTTATGTTCACTTGTATTTTTTCAGAAACCTCAGTATGCGTTGTAATCAAATGATCTCTTCTACAAAAAGTAGATGGGATCTCTATCAATTCCACAGCTGCTCTTTTCCATTGTAGGCTACTGTTTATTTTATTTTATTTTTTTGCTCCACAGTCTCTTCCTGCAAGTTGTGTATTTAGCTGCACATTCCAAAACTTCTTTTACTATACAATTTTCTTTCTTGCGGATTGATTATGAGTTTAGCAGCAGAAACTAGTGATTAACTGGCTATAAACACTTTGGAAACTCAGAAATTCTGAAAAAGGAAGTATGATATATGTGGCTGAGCAGGGCACAAGCATTGAAATTCCATTTTTACTTCTGCAAGTAAATCCTTATGTGGTTTTAAACATGTTACGTAGCTTCCCTGTAGATATCTGTCAGTATGAAAAATACAACCTCATCTAGAAGAGATGCTACAGCTTTAATTTATGAATATCTTCCCTTTTTGATGTCTAAAAAATAAGGTTTTTTCTTAAACCTCTGTCAAGTTTATACTGGTCAAATTAATTTATAATAACTTTCATGATGGTTTTGATGCTCATGTATAAGCTAGCAGTTCTCTCCTTTAAAGGTCATTAAAATGTCGAACTTATGAATTTCAAAGCCTTATGCAGATGTTCTGAAAGAAACAAACAAACAAAAACAAAAACAACAAACAAACAAACAAACAAACACAGAAAAAGCTTTCCCTGGGTTGTAGAATGTACCATTTTCTGTAAACTTTGTTATGTATTAGACAAGATGATACTTAATCCTAAGTAAGTGGTTGGTGACAAAACCAAGCTCCCTAGAGCAGTGCACACAGCACCAAGCCTATCTGTACTCAATAAATGTTTAGACAATTTTTTTATATACATATAGCTTATCTTTTAAGTTTTCCTGTGTGGAATTGGAAGTTGGACGTAGGAAAGATTCACAGTCCTGTCACTTAAGTGCAACAAAAGTTTACCAGTCCTCCTAGTACCCAAGTAATTACAGGAGGAGAGGGCACTTCTTTCTATTACTGAAATCTAAAGTTCTACTGAGAGGTGTACTTAAACTCTATTCCAGAGAAGGTGGTTAATTCAGTGACAATCACAGTAGGTCTTATCCTAAAGTGGAGTGCAGTAGAAATTGTGTGAAAGAAGATGGTGGCTTAGATGCACATTCCAAACTGAGTAAAAACTGAAGATTATAAGGTAATCTCTTCCTAAGTGGGTCACCTGAATTATGTGAAAAATAGCAAGTGGTGCTACAGACTGATGAAAGAACAGCCTGGTTAGCAGTTTCATGATCTGCACTGGGGATACCATGACTCCCATTTCTCAGCATGTTGCAGTACCTTCCATAGTGAGCGCTCCTCAGCCTTTGCTCATTAATTGGAAAATAAATGAATTATCTCTCTATGGTTTTATATAACTCTGTGTATTCATAGCTCTACATATGCATTTCTAAAATGTTACAGAGAAATTTTCAATTGGTTCTGTACATGTAGCAGATCTAGAAATTGTTAATTCCAAACAGAAATGGGACATCTTTATATAAATAAACACATTAGCAAATCCTGGAATGATGCTGCCAGCACAGCCATTTACAGCATAAAACATAGCTTTCCTTTGAAATGAATTAAAGCCTTCTCTAACATGATTACACTTGCGGGAACATTTGTCAGACAGTACACAAGCCAATTAGGGACTTCTTTGGGATAATCCATTACAGTTCATTCTAAATCAGCTATAAATATTACCAAATAGTTCCATTTAAATTGTTATCTGCTACTGTCACTCTAGGCTTTTCACAGATTAATTTTATCAGAACAAAGAGCTCACAGCACTTTTTTAAAGTCAACTATAGAAGTCAAGGTTATAGTCTATAATTTCCAGTGTCCTCCCTTACCCTTTATATCTCCTGGGTGAAAACTGTTAATTCATTTGGGACTTTCATCCACTTTTGTGCTTGAAGGCTGTAAATGGGGCTTGACTCCTTTTAAGCTAAACAAGATAAAACTGATCATCTCACCATAGAAAGCTTGACAAAACTCTATGTAAGCAACTTGTTAAGAATACTTGAGTGTCTTAAAAATAAAGAATGTGACTATGGAATTAACTCAAGTGACAATTTTGTTGTATTCCACATACAGTATTAACTAGTTAAACTTTCATATTTCACTTTTTGAAAAATGCCTGATAACTCAAATAAATAAATAAATAAATAAAAATCAGTCACTGATGGCCTTTAAACAAACTCCAAGGTATTATAAAGGTTTGTATGCTCTACTAAACTCCTTGCAGCGATTGTTCTCAGCTTTTTCAATTTAAATAAGGATATTAACCTTTATTTTTCTTTTCTGTCTTTCTATTGAAGTGTACTAAGTACCTCTTCAGCTGCTAGGCAGCCATGCATGCATTCCTTTTAGAGGCCTGATGCTGTGACTTTTTTCAGAGGAGGACTACTAAATATTGAGAGGGTCAAGAATTTCTCTGATTTTAGCTGAGGTTTTTTTCTTTCGGAAAATTGCATATTATGACATACCTATTATGTCAGATAGATATAGAACATACAGTAAAAGTACTCCTGTATTTGATTCCTTTAGCAAGAAGTGGGAAATCTTTTTTTTTTTTTTTTTTTTTTTGTCATAGATCCTTCTGCTTTGTCCAGTGTTGCTGTCTACATCAGGCTACCAACTCTTCTGATTGAAAAATTGTCCATTCCATTTTTTGAGGATAAGGCAATGAAAAATAAAGAAGGAAAACATGCTGGAGTAGAGCCAGCTGTTAAGGGAAGACACAGCAAAGGTTCTTCCCTCTTCTTCTGCTACTTCTAGCTCTTTTCCCCCACAGCCCTCATTTCTCAGAAAAACAGTATATCGACATAAGCCCAAGCCACCAAATGGGCTTGGGCTGGCCTGTTGGCCTATCTCCAGAAGATCGAATGGCCAAGTTTTTAATCAGAACAACAATTTGAAAAATTGGTTTGAATTGTTTTCAGCACAGATCTGATGAGATCAAATGTAGGAAAAGAGGAGAAAAAGTCTGGATAATAACCAGTCATTCATCAGACAGTAGTGTTTTCTTCTGTACAGTTTATGTACAAGTCCTGCTTTGAAAGTAATACCTCCTATTTTATTATGTTGGCCTGAGCAGGAGGCCTGAAGTCTGTAGTGGAGAATTTATTTTAGGAGATGTGGATTTGTTAGGAGGGGGATGGAATTGATCTTGCCTGTCTGATTTATTGCTTGAAAAAGTCATGTAAATGGTGTACACTGGCACACTTATTTAGTGGTCCAGAATGATGTCGATATTTTTTGAAAGAATAGACCAAAATGTTATGCAGGAATGAATGAGGCCTGATTGCCTGCCTGCCTGAAAGTCAAGACCAACTAATAGATCAGGGACAAAGTCCCTAAAGAAGGTCACAGACTACCATGAAGATAGGCTTGACAGCAGGTCTGCTCTTTCGGGTGGAAGTGATTCTCTACTCCTGAAATAGATGTCTGTGTAATATAATATAAAATAAATATCTGCCTTCCCTGTATGGGCACACCACCTCCTCGAGGATAGTATCAATGCACATCACACTTACTATCAGAACATACTGTATACAAAAGGCTAATGAAGGTATGGGCAACAGCCAGTGACATGGAAGAAGACAGGAATTCTCAAAAGAAGCAGTAAAAACTTAGAATAACATTTCCTCAATCTGCCTGCAGTTTTCATAACTTTAACTCTCTAAGTGCTGCCAATATCTCCAACTAATCAAGGGGATAATTCTTATCATGCTTTTTCATTGGATTTGTGAGATTTATTTCCAGCCACCTGGCAATAAACATTTTATAAATCTACATATATTTTCCTGCTCAAGTAGTCGCTTGACTACCTGTTAAGTGGGAGCTGAGTAATGGGGAGCCTAGAAAATCTTGTGATGACAGCAGCAAATTATATGATTTAAAACAAACTTCTGATAAGCCAAGAAACAAGCATTAGTATTTTAAAACCATTTGAGCACAGTTGTAAGGAAAAATTCTATTTACAGTGTTAGTCCAGGGGGTCTCAGTGTAGTGTCCTAGGGAGATGGAAGCAAACAATTCAAATAGAGCCTATTGACCCAGGCTGACAAAAAAGAAAATAGCAATAAACAAAAAAGAAAGATTAAAGCTGGAAAAATTGTCAGTTTTATGTTTTAGTGCACTTGAATATGACTCAGTCTTCAGATCTCTGAAATTTGATCTATTTCTACTAAATGGTGATAGAAAGTCTCTATTTCTAAAACATAAAGAAGTGTTTACGACTGCAAATGAATAAATTTAAATTTATAGAAAGTTATTATCTACTTGTGGAATATCTGTTTACAGAACATGTATTGCATTATTTCTGCAAAGAAGCATGTAATAAAACTTTAAGTACAAATGTTCATTAAGTCAGTTTGGACTGCAAGTAGTGTAATATGAAACTATTGGATACAGAAAGCTCTCTCTAAAAAAATAATAACAATAAAACAAATGTATTGGGAAAGCAAACATAGTGTACTCAGCTGAGTCCTTCTACATTGAATAAAAACTCACCTTCTTCTGATTGTAACAGTCAGTTAGACTCCCAGAGCTGTTTCTTGTTGGAGCAATTATTGCCAAAGCCTGACTTTGTCATTTTAGTACCTGGAATGGTTTCACAGAGATAACTGCTCTTTTTGTGTGTTAATTCATGTTTGACTAGTACAGCGTTTGCAGCAGTCTGACTTACCTTTTTGTTAGAATAGCTGAATATACCAATTTGTTCTCTAAACGAGATTACTGCAGAACTAGCAGAATATTGCTAGACAAAGTATGAGTTGACCCCACTTAATAGTTTTAGTACAGCCAAATACAGTAGTTGAAAAAGAAAATGGTATAGGGAAATCTGTGTGTTTGTGTCAGGCATTTGCTCTTTACAATCAATGTGTTGAGTAAAAAATCAATACTTAATCAAAACCTCCAACAGTCTGTCTGCAAGTTTCAGAAATCATGGTCCATTTTCAGAAAATATTATCAGGAGCCCTGTCACTTCAGTGGGAAATACTGTATACAATTTAGGGTAAATGTGAAAAACAAAAGGTCTGATTAATTTTTCAGGCTGCTGGAACACTGACTTACTTGAACAACATATTGGGGTACTTTTTTGCCTTTCCAAGAAAATGGGGGAAATGCCTATTCTGACTGGATCTGTTTTTTAGGTCTTGTGCACCTGAGTGCTTCATCAGCATTGTGCTGTCTATCTCAAGCTAAAGGCTTGTGATTTGTCTGTCTGGGGGAACTGCCCCAGAGAAATATGGGTTTCAAATTAGCCCCCAGCTCTGCCACTGGCTTCTCCTCTCCGAATTACTTACTTGTGATAATTTTTCCATGCTATTTAACAATCAACTTACTTTTCCTTGTTATTTTACCAATCATCTGATGATACAGGCATTTTGGTTGAACATATCTTTAATGTTCTGCCTCTGTAAAACTGGGCAGAGCAAATTCCTACAGGCTGCTATCCTTTTCTATGTAGCTCAAAAATGCTGGTTTCTATGGCCCACTGCTTCCCTACGCAGGAATGGGAGAGCCTTATGTCTATAAAACTTTTTGAAAACCTTCCTGCAGAGTATTTGGAGAGCAGCAATTGAAATTCTTCAACTGTTGCTTTGAGTATGCACTGGAGGCTGACCTGTGTTGGTTTCATCAAGAATTGCTTTACACTCATAAGCACTTAGCAATGTTTTCTGCTATATAGGATATATCAGGGATTTATGCTTTGATTGGATTAGTGTCTGGTTAGTGGTTCCAGAATATAGGCAGTCCTAATTCCTTCAAAATCTTTTGGAGTGTCTTCTGTAAAACATTGTTAGGAATTACACCAAATGAAAGAGTAATGTTAAAATGCTGGAGGAGAGAAAGGTCAGAGTGTTTTGAAGCTTGAAAGATTAGTATTTAACATCCAGCTCCGATCTCTATTGTCAAACAGCTTGTCAGGTAGCGTGCTTTGAAACTTCTATGTATTTCGGTGGATGTACATGTTTACTTATTCACAGAAGATAGAAAGGCATACTGATTTTCCTTTTTTTTTCTTTTTTTTTTTCTTGACAGATTTGTAATATTTGAGGGGAACTGAGGGATGATTTTCTTGCTGTTCTCCTGTGCAAGCACAGGGAACTTTATATGTCTACTGTTCTGACTGTGTCCATGCCTGGGTGAATGGTGAGGACACTCAGATAGTGGTGGGGAGTGAGAGGGGGACATGTCAAGGGGAGCAAGAGAGAATCTAGTAGATGAGTCAGTAAGTAAAAGAGGCAATGAAATGAAAGGCAGACCAGGGAATGGGACCAGAATAAAAGGCATGTGCATAGGTAATCTAGCCAGACACTCAAAAGTGAATTTGAGGGAGATTTCCAGCATGAGATTTTCAAACAAATTTCATTGCTAACATGCCAAGATGTGGAAAGCCAATATAAACAGATCATTATTACTTCAATGGGTTGGATCCTCTTCTCCTTACCCTTCTCCCCAGGGATTCCTTGTCATTTTCAGTCACATACTCCTGCCACTTGTAACTGCTCGCTCTCCCCCTCTGTGCTATTCCCCTGACAAATAGGACATAAAAATAATCTAGACAAAAAACTGCATAGTCTTTTGCTGAGATGGTGAACTAAATCACCCTGCAGAACAATGCACTCAATGTCTAGTTTGGTTGAGGAAAGGGAATCAGATTGTGGAATAAGGAGGAGGAGTGAGAGCGTGAAGAAGAAATGGTAAGTGACGGGATGAGAGGGAAACAACGCCACTTCCCCTTTGGTGACAGTAACCCATGAGATAGAGTCATCTTCCTGTCAAGATGTAACCTACCTAATTAAGGCTTCAAAATATGTATGTTGATCAGAAAGTAATGCCTCTCATTTATTTCCATGGAAACTACAAAAGATAAAAGAAGCACAGTAGCACTATTAGATAAAGCTACAGAAAAACTATTTTGCAACATAATCATCGCCTTTAGCTATGCATTTTCACCCTCTATAGACAAAAGCCTGCATACTGCAGTTGTAGAAATCTGCATGGCTATCTGGAATATTACTTGTCTTTCACATCAATGCCCATTGATATTATGTGCTGTCCACCATCTCACTGTTTAGTCTCCAAATGTTCATCAAGCATGAGTGAATATCAATGGGTGCCATTTTTTTCACATCCTTGCTTCATAAGCCCTTACATGTCAGGTGCCATTTTGTCAGACTGCCCTTCTGCTTCCATTCACTGCATAGCAAAAAAATGTAATGACATACTGTTGGAAATTCAGCTTCTATTGCCACACCACCAACAGTCACCTCTGACGTTGTATGCCAATATAATAAAATAGGGAGGTGTTACTTTTGGAGCAGCCCTCATAATTTGTACAAGGGCTGACTCCCTCACTTTCCTATTCAAGTTTAAACATGAAAGCAATCTGGAAACGCATTAGTGGAAATCAAAGACCTTGATACTGCTGCAGTATTTGCAAATACAGCCTCTTGTGGGGAAAGAGTGCTTTCTTGTGAAGTGGAGCAGATAGTTGTTAAGCAGAATTCAAAAAGGCAAGGTAATGATTATGTGAATGGAGAACTTGTCTATTTTTCTCTAAATTTTACAGGTTGTAATTCCTGCCATCAGTTAACTCAGTGAATGTTCTTGTGCCTGCTGAGATGAAACCTCTGAACCATTTGCAATGTGTTTTCCCCAGTGATTGGGAATGTACAGGTCTGTAGAAAAGCTTTGGCAGATGTAGCCATTCCCTTTTGCTAAGCTTAGAGTGAGGGAGTTGGAGGTGAGGGTAGATGTGGGTAGAGATGTTTGTGTGTGATTAGAATTTGAGCTGCTCCCCAGGTTTTGGATTCAAAGCTTTGTCAGTATAGGTTGTAGACAACAAATTGACTCCTGCTCATTCAAACCCCAAGGCAAATCTCTCAAATGTGCTCTTAGATTCCAGTGAATCTTCACTAAATGTGCTGAATTTTAAGCCAGTTTCATGTCTGTAATTAGGAGAGCCATGAATGAAGCATAAATCATTTTATCACATCTTATTGAAGTCAATTTGTCAGTGCTACATTAGTATAAAGAAAAAACAAATTTGTTTTTATCAGCATACATTTGATACAAACTTCAGATAGTCCTGGGGTGTGACTACTATTCTTTTTGAGAGTGAAACTGTGTGAGATTATGTTCTTAGCAATTTAAATTCACTGAATCGCTGTAACAGAAATAAAATATTTGATTCCATTGTGGTCCCTTGGTAATATGATGCCTCCCTCCTGTAACTGAATGCAGGTGAGGTAGTGGCAGATCAGTAAAAGGATGTGTTTATGGTCATAGAACTGCAGAATCAGAATGGCTTAGATTTGAAAGGTTCTACAAAAATAACCTATTTCCAAACTGCTGCTGTGGGTAGGGTTGACACCCACTGGATCAAGCTGCGCAGGGCACTGTGCAACCTGTCCTTGAGCACCTCCAGGGAAAGGGATCTGTAGCTTCTCTGGGCACCATGTGCCAGTGCCTCATCAATCTATGAGTAAAAAATGTTCTCTCCACATCTAACCTAAACCTCCTCTTTTTTAAAAAGAATAATTCTCTCTTGGTCTGTCACTATGGCTATGTAATATGTTGGTCTCCCTCTTAGGTTCATAGGTTCATAGGTACATTAGGTTGGAAAGGACCTACAAGATCATCTAGTCCAACTATCCTCCTATCACCATCCCTACCCACTGAGCTACTAAATCAAATCCCTCAGCATCCCATCTAAACGCTTCTTGAACAGCGCTAGGGATGGTGCCTCAACCACCTCCCTAGGCAGGCCATTCCAGTGCCTGACCACTCTTTCAGAGAAAAAATGTTTCCTCAAATCTAATCTAAATCTTCCCCAGCGCAACTTGTGGCCATTCCCTCTCGTCCTGTCATTATTTATCAGGGAGAAGAGGCCCACCCCCTCCTCACCACAACCCCCCTTCAGGAAGTAGTAGAGTACAATAAGGTCTCCTCTGAGCCTCCTCTTCTCCAGACTAAACAATCCCAGCTCCCTCAGCCGCTCCTCATAAGACTTGTGCTCCAGACTCCTCCCCAGTTTTGTTGCCCTTCTCTGAACACGCTCCAGGGCCTCAATGTCCTTCTTGTAGTGAGGGGCCCAAAACTGAACATAGTACTCGAGGTGCGGCCGTACCAGAGCTGAGTACAGGGGGATGATCACCTCCCTGCTCCTGCTGGCTACACTATTTCCAATACAGGCCAGGATGCTGTTGGCCTTCTTGGCCACCTGGGCACACTGCCGGCTCATGTTAAGCCGAGCACCAACCAACACCCCCAGGTCCTTTTCCTCTCTACATTCTTCAAGCCATTCTGCCCCAAGCCTATAGCATTGCATGGGGTTGTTGTGGCCAAAGTGCAGGACCTGGCACTTGGTCTTATTGAACCTCATCCCATTGAGCTCAGCCCAGCAATTCAGCCTATCCAAATCCCTCTGAAGGGCTTCCCTACCCTCAGGCAGATTGACACATCCTCCCAACTTGGTGTCATCTGCAAACTTACTGAGGGTACACTCAATCCCCTCATCTAGGTCATCAGTAAAGATATTAAACAAGATGTGCCCCAATACCATCCCTTGGGGGACACCACTCGTAATGGGATGCCAGCTGGACTTAAATCCATTAACCACTACCTGCTGGGTATGGGTAGCCAGTTTTTCACCCAGAGAAGAGTGAATCTGTCTACACCACGGGCTGCCAGTTTCCCCAAGAGAATACTGTGGGAACAAGATGTCCTTACTATGCTTACAAGATGTCCTCAAGGACTGGAAGGCTACACTGAGGTCTGTCCAGAGTCTTCTAATCTGCAGTCTGAATAAGCCCAATTGGCTCAGCCTTCCTTCATAGGAGAGGTTCTCAAGCCATCTGAGCACCTTTGTGCCCCTTCTCTGGAGCTACTGCAGAAGTTCCAAATCTTTCTCATGTTGGAGCCACAAACCTGGACACAGCACTCCAGATGAGGCCTCAAAAGAGCAGAGCAGAGTGGAATAATCACCTCCCGTACAATACTGGCCATCTGCAAGTCCACACTGCTGGCTTTTGTCCAGCTTTTCACCCACCAAGATGCTGAAGATCTTCACAGGGCTGCTCTCAATTAGCTCTTCTCCCAGTCTGTACAGACATCTGGATTTGCCCTGACTGATGTAAAACTCCTGCTCTTGGCCTTGTTGAACCTCATTAGGTTCACAGGGGTCCACTTTTCAAGCCTGTCCAGGTCCCTTTGGATGGCATCTTTTCCTTCTATTTTGTCAACTGCACCACCCAGCTTGGTGTCAACAGCAAATTTGCTGACAGTACACTCAATCCCACTGTCTGTATCACTGATAAAGGTGTTATGGA
This sequence comes from Cyrtonyx montezumae, assembly GCF_038088225.1. Taxonomy (NCBI): domain Eukaryota; kingdom Metazoa; phylum Chordata; class Aves; order Galliformes; family Odontophoridae; genus Cyrtonyx; species Cyrtonyx montezumae. Next base: position 9,666,187 of record NW_027071992.1, on the reverse strand, counting down.
TTCCTGGAAGACACCACTCATCATTGGCCTTCATCTGTACATAGAAATGATTACCACTACAATCTGGCTGCAATCATCCAACCAATTATTTATCTACCAACTCTTCTACCTTTCAAATCCATATCTTTTCAATTTGAAGACAATGATGCATTGTGGGACCATGTCAAAGGCCTTTCACAAAGCAGGCAAACATCAGTGGCCCTTCCTTTTTTCACCAGTGCCAACACTCCATCACTAGATTTGCCACTAGATCGGCCAGACATGATCTGTCCTTGGTAAAGCCATGATGGCTGTCTCAGAACTACTCCTGTGAATCATATCTTATTCCTATATTTTCTGTCTTCTTACTATAGATTAACAAAAAATATGCATACAAAAACAAAAAAAAGCACTTTTGTCAACTCAATGTGGAAAATTCAATAAGTAGGCTATAGGTACGTGGATTATGCTGTAGAAAAAGATGTCATCATCTGACATGATATTGAAGCACAGTTTTAACTGATTAATCCTGGTGATTAATTAGATGCCACATTTCTGCTTATTCTTCAATAGATGCCTTCTCTTTCATAATTTCTGATCATATTTCAAGCTTTTTGTTTGTAGCCTTTATGATCTTCTCTATAGTGGTGAATTAAAATGAGAATATCCTTCTCTAAACCTGAAGTGTACCTTGTTGAAACATCTGATGAAGCATAGAAAAAATAAGTGAGGAACTAGTGGCTTTAGAGGAGTTGAAATGCTTTCAAGATTTGCACCTCATACAATCAAATCTTTTAGGAAGTAGGAGGCCTACATATTTTTCATATGCTATGAAACAAACAGACCTCTGAGAGACTTTCCTGTGGATCTCCAATAAATCTGTTAGAAAAGAAATCAAATATGTTTGTTAGCAAAGAGCTCGGGTGTACCCTTGGATAGCTGAGGTTATTTGTGTACAGAATAATATTTCAATATTTTCTGTCTTCTATGCCTCCACATTTGTGGCTAAGAAAAGCAGGTTTGAGCAGAGCATGAAAATTAATATAAGTAAATATTTATGAAACAGGATTTTTACCTAATTATTTTTCTGAGTGGAGTATTAAGGAAACTTTATTAAGGAAACCCAGTTGTTTCCTCAATGCCCTGAAATTTTTTTTTTTTAAATGTGTTTTGTATTAAAAGAAGCTAAAGTTGTGTTGGTATGGGACAGAGAAAACGTGCTTCTTTGTCCTGATTTTATAAGTTATGCAAATCTTTTGAAATAAAATCTGAGATGTAGATTCAAGTCTATTCTGCAACTGGAGTGAAATAACTAGATCTTTCCTCACTTTACCAACTACTTTCATAATAAGCTAACCTAGAATTAACTGGAGTGCAATGGAGGGTCTAATTATTTTCTAAGTTTTTGGGTTCCTCATGATATCCAGATAAATTTAGTGGGATGTCTTTTTAAACATGGCATGCCATGTCATCAAGTTTCCTACTGCAATGCAAGAATTACATTTTCCCCTTCTCATTGGTCACAGAGTAGGAACCACATCCACCCTTCCTCACTTTCCACCGCTGGAAATTAGACCATGCGAGTAAACTTCTACTTTCTTGTTTTTTCCTTGCCTGCACATTTAATGAGGAGGAGGCAAGGAAAGAATGAGGCTTTCCAGAAAACCCATGTCTTTCACAGGCATACTCTTAAAGAACTGCATTAACTTAGAGTGGGTAGTGATGTTACACTCCTACATCCTGTTGTGCTTTGTTCAACTCCTTCCCCTAAGGTTGTAAATGGGACAGGTAACTCCCAATATTAATTAATGTCCAGTTGAAATTACTGCTTCAGTCTGGTGGGGAGAAGGTTTCTATCAGAAATTTTATTTCAAACTAGACAGAATATAGTCAGAACTGAGGCGTGGACATCCTAGAACGATTGCCTGAGGACTCTGTTATGCATATCAGCTCTTCTAAAAGCTAATTATAGTTTTCAGTTTTAAAGTCCATTATTCTCACACTCAAGGGGGTCACTGTCATTTTTTATATGCATTTATGATAGTTTTTAATAGTTTGTTTTTATCAACTGCAGTACATTTGCTGTAACAGAACTCAATGCACTGAAAAAATTAAACATTTCTTCCATAAAACCAAAAGAACAAAAATGCTAAAACTCTGAAATATTTCTTTTTCACCCATTGCACAAAGGCTGTCAACAGAGTTTAAAATTAAGGATGAGAGCAGCTAAAAGGCCTGGATGTGTTGAACCTCTATCTGACCTACTTTCTTAAGAGTCATCTTTGCTGTAAATAAATCTTTAAAATGTCAGTTACTCAACATTATCAGTGTCATTAATGCATCCTTCCCAGCAGCACGGTAAAAAAATTTGCTGATGTTGCTGCTTCTTTGGGCTCCAGTGACTCATTGTCTGAAATGTCCTAATAATTAAACACTCTATACCAGAAAAATCTCCGTGTAAGCAATCTCAGTCCAGTTTCAGCATGGGCTCTTGACTCATGATCTGTGGTGAACCTACAATTGTACATTTAGTTTGGCCAGTGGTTATAGTAGACAAATTTTTCAGTCTTTTCTTCATTTCAGGGTATGTTTGCTGAAATCAAGGAGGAGTTGAACACCATCGCCTCTTTACATCCATTTCCTCTGTATTATAAAGATATGCTTCCTGTCGTACAAAAACCTCTCTTCTAAACAGATTTATTCCCTTATGACTTATTTTGAACCTATTTGCATGTAATACTAATTGTGATTTTGCTCATTATAAGCCCATCACTCATAAATCAACCTTCTCATCTGTACAGACTTATTTTTACCTCTGCATTTTGTTCCCCTTCTTCTTCCTTTAATTTTCTAGTCAGTTTACCATCAAGTATCTATAAACCAATTACTTTAAACTATTCAGCTGAACTGATAGGTCAAGGCTGACCTATCTATAAAAATGTGGCATATACACTCTCACCTATGTTGCTAAATTAATCTCTTAAAGGCCATTTCTGGAATTAAGGCTTTATTGGGTGGCAGAGTAGCAGCATGTGACTTGAAAGAGATTGCATATCTCAGACTATAAAATACAGTTTAGATTAAGTACCCGAGCTACAGGCACTTTGATGTGAAAATCAGAACAGTTATATTCTTACTGACTACTAAATTCACTTCTGAGATTATTATTTTTGAATGAACTCTGAGAGAGAAAAAAAAAAAAAAAAAAAGAGGTTACAGCTCAGCTTCCTAGCAAATGGAAGATTATTTCTGGACTACTGTCTATTTTATTTAGGATTTAACCACTAAGGTTTCTTGATAATGCTGAAACTTTTTAGTTCAGCACAATTCCAGGATTTACCTTAAAGGCCAAGGGCAACACACAAAACCATCCATCTTTATTAAGGATAAATCAACAACAGCACAAACAAAAATGAAAGGAGCTGTACTGCAACTCTAGTCACCATGACTATAGACATGAAGCACAAGGAGCAGATCTTTATCTGCTTTAATGCAAAATCAGTGGAACTGTATTTTAGACATTTTAAAACTGTTCCAGAATATTCCTGTTTGCTTTAAAATATATATACATAAAAAGATATTGGACTAGGAAATACACAACTACTGAGGTCGAGGACAGCTGGAAGAAAACAGCAAAGTACTGCCTGAGATTATTTTAACAGTTTTTTATGTTTTTATTTTTTAATAGTATTTGCAAAGTAAGAATTCATCAAAATCCAAACTACTTGTAAGAATACAATTATTTCAGTTTACTTCATGTTTTCAAGTGTTTCAGGGGAAAAAAATTCAAAACTGGTGATTTTGAAGACAGAAATAGTTATAAGCAATATGTTATTTCATAAATATGAACTGTAGTATATAACACGTAACAGATCAAAATTAAAGCTAGATTCTTGTGATAACCCTCAATGATTGTTGAGCATGGTCTTCTTTTGTTCTTGAAAATCTAACTGTTCTCAAATTCAAACAGTGAAAATGTGCAAAATTTGAGTTCATTTTCTTGAGGGAAAAGAATCTTCCGTGTATACAATTTCTTGTTGAAAGGAACTATCAAAAACATTATTTATCATTATACTATGACACTTTCATTAGAAAGAAAAAGAAACACATTGATTATGAAAACAACTAGAGATTAGAAGAAAAGAGATTAAAAGTTTAATTATTTTAGTTACATAGTGGAAATGGTTTTAGAAGACTACTCTTCCGAGGTATACAGATATTCAAGTCTTCTTAGCATATTTTGCTAAAATTTTCCATTTTTCTTGTTTTAATGTACCACTGTATCACTGTATTTTCAGTTCTTACTCCTTATATAGACAATATGGTATGAAAATATTTTATTCTGGAACCATCAAAATGCTATTAAAAATTATAATAATAAAAAAAGTAGAAAGTACAATATCCAGGAAGGGAGTTGATATCATATATCAACTCTGTAGTTGTAAGAATGTAATCTTTATTAACCTCTCCTTACTGAAACATAAGTAGAAGACTATCCTCTTGCCTGAGCAAAATGTTGGGAACATAATGAGTTCTGTACAGCAGGTCTCTGTTAATACTTACCTTAATTCTCTTTGTAACTGTTAATAGCATTTTAAAAAGTTCTAAAGCAAAATATGTACTGTGTACACTTCTGATATTATTTGGTACATAATACCTCATATTTATTTGCTAGAACTGTATAATTTTAACTGGCTAAAGTTACATCTCAGAATGCTATAGAATCCAGAAAGCAAAAACAGTAATTAGACTGTGCAAAAAAGGTGACGTAAAAAGCTAACATAAAAAACAGTTGCTACTGAGTATGGATTAGTACAGTAGCATATTGCTGATTGAAATCTGGCTCTTGGTATGTACCCATACTTAGTCAAATATGTACTGAAGCACACAATATTCAGATAAGGAGCACGCATTTATAATTTAATAGAGCAGATTAAAATTGACTGGGAAAATTAAAAGGAAATATTTGTTAACTATAAGAAGTTTATATAGAGAGAGAATATAATGTGCACACAGAAAAATATAGAATAGAAAATGGCATTTAGAAACAGGAGACAACTGAGCATTGCAGTGATGTATATGGCATGTTTATATTTGGATTTGAGATAATAAACAATAATGGGGCAATAAAACAGTAATGAAGAAGAAAATGCAGGTCCTTAAAGAAGCCAGAGGCCAGAAATATTTTTGCAACATCCATCAAAGATTAAAATAGTTTCAAATGGACAGTCCAAAACTTCTGACTGTCTGCAGGCACTGAACATTCATAAATAGCTAAGATTTCAAAATGATAACATAAATTGCCCTGTAGGCTGCTTCTTTGCCACATTAGTGCATTTTACAAATTTACTGTCAAATTTAATATTGATTTACAGGATATTTTTCTATACTTAGGCTGCTAATTTTCAGAGCCTCTTAGCAATAAACATATACTGAGCACTGAGCTAGTTCAGTTGTTAACACTCTAGTGAGAATGAATCACACAATCCTATTATTTATCTTTGGTTATCTTCCCATTATAATTCAGTGTAAACTTAACATATTTCCCTTCTTCATTCACTTATATGCCAGTACTTACACTCATCATATTCTTTTATAAAGTCTAAAATATTTTTTTTACAAATTAGAGACTGTCTTGTAGCATATTTTCAAAATATTTTTGCAGAAATGAATTTCTATTTGTATTGCAGCTAAAGTAGTCAGTTACACATTAATTATGTACATGAACATTTAGTCTAGCAAAATCTAAAACCAAAAATACACTATATTTCTGTAACTGATAGATAGTATTATAATATTATTCACTCTGCAGAAATCCTTCTAATTAATATTAGATAAGAATCACTAATATCAGATAAGAATCACCATGTCACTAGATAAAACACACTGAGTAAGTTAATTACAAATACTGATTCATTTATTAAATTCATAATGCAACATAGAGCTTGGATGACTAGTTTACAGCTTTCACCTCTATCTTGACAGTTTGATGAATTTCACATCTCTTTTGTTTTCTTGTCCTACATTTAAGTGAAGTCTGAATTAGCAAGAATGAGCCTTAAATAAAGTAGAACAGTGATATGATATTAATCACTGTTGGTTATTAGCAAGTACAAGAGGACTGACTGAAATACAAAAACAAAAAAAAGTATACTTTTGCTAAGTTGGTGTATACTTTTCTTCTAAATAACAAACCATTCTGGAATAGGATCCTAAAATGAGAGAACGTCTTCTGCAAGTACTGTATATGGCTAATTCCCATGATATCAACCAAGCTAATTAATTGCCTACTTGTAAAAAAAATAAGTTCAGCTGGAACTAGCTGAATAAGTGATGTTAGTATGTAAGGTTCATCTTACAATGGACATGCCTAGTCTTTAACACAAGTTATGATTCATATAACCAGATAATCTCAATTCTGAAATATATGCAGTCTCTCAAAAGACAAAATGATTCTGATAAAAGCTTTCTTCTTGTATAAACCACTATTAGTAGAGAATAAAGAGAGTATTAGATTTCCACAAGCATGAGAGCACGTAAAGTATGTCACAGAATCATAACGTGACTGAAACTAGAAGAAAACTCTTGAGATACCAAATCTAATCTCCTGCTCAAAACAGAGTCACCAGGGCAGGTTTCTCAAGATTCGGTCAAATTTTGAATCTCTCCAGCGATGGAAACTAGTAGCTTGTCTTGGTGATTAATTTCTGTGTTTCACCACTTTTACAGTAAAAAAAATTCTATTTAATTAGAACTTCCTGTAACTTGATTCGTACACACTGTCTTTTGTCTTGTTGTTGAGCACCACTGGGAAGAGTCTGGCACCATCACACTGAAGTAAATACAATCAAAGTAGGTTGCTCCAAAAGTAATGTCTTCTACTTATTTCCATGGAAAACATGACATATACAAACAGCACAGTACTGCTATTCAATAAAGCAAATTCTTAGCTACAGAAGACTATGAAGAATATTTCTCAGTATAGTCATTGCCATTAGCTCATTCCTGTGGATGGTTTGATTGAGATGTTCTTCATTTTGTGGTGTGGCAGCTGTGCATGGCTGTCCAGAATGTGGCTTGCCTCTAATGCCACTGGCACCAGTGCTGAAACATAACACCCAGTGCCTGACTATGCTCACATCCACCATTTGGTCTCCATTAAAGTACCTCTCCAATTTAGAGAGAAGGGTGTGGTGAGAGACCATGTCAAATGCTTTGCAGAAGTCCAGGTAACTGACATCTGTCGCCCTTTCCCTGTCCACCAATGCCATCACTCCATCATAGAAGGCCACCAGATTAGTTAGGCAAGATCTGCCCTTAGTGAAGCCATGCTGGATGTCTTGGATGACCTCTTAGTCCCATATGTGCCTTAACATCGTAACCAGGAGGATCAGCTTCATGATCTTTGTTGATCTTTGTTGGGGAAGGAAGACCCTACAGTGTGTTCTCCCATGTAACTATCAATAGAAATAGAGGGAACAGCCTCAGGATGTGCTATGGGATATTGAGGTTGGTCATTATGAAAAAATTCTTTGAAAGAATCACAGAATTTTGTAGGGGTTGGAAGTGACCTCTAGAGATCACTGAGTCCAACTCCCCTACCGAAGAAGGCTCCCTAGACCAGGTTGCACAGGTAGGTGTCCAGGTCGGTCTTGAATATTTCCAGAGAAGGAGACTCCACAATTCAGCAGATTCTTAAAGCCAAAGATTGGTCATAATGGGCTGCCCAGGTAGGTGGTGGAGTCACTGTCTCTGGAGGTGTTCGAGAAATGTTTAGATGTTGTACTGAGGGACATAGTGTAGTGGAAAATATTGGTGATAGGTGAATGATTGGACTGGATGATCTTGGAGATCTTTTCCAACCGTAATGATTCTATGATTCTGTGAGATTGAGATAGTTCCCAGGTTTACCATGGAGGAAGTTCAGACTCTGCTCCCTTCAGTAAATCCTGTCTCCATGCTCCCAGTCCTCTTGCTAACAGCTGTAGGTGCGTTCAAATATCACTCACAATGAGTGAGAAATAAGACCTAGTTGGTCTTCCCCAGCTCATAAAAGCGCCTAACCATAACCCTAAATCTAATATACCTGTGCCTGGCTTCTTTCTGACCTTCATTAGGAAGGTAAAAAACCTTTTTTTTTTTTCACATTTATTTTTGCAATTAAATAATTGTACAAGGTCGCCATGTATGAAATGTGAAATTACATGATTCTATGATTACAAGGTTTAACTAGTGCCCACTAGATGCTGATGGAGTCTGGATGGGTGCTAGGCATAATGTCAGATAGTTTCAAACTGATTTTGCATTACTGAAAATATTTACCTACAAAAGAGACTGTACAAGCTTGAAGACAATGTTATTAAGAAAACTAAAATCAGTGAGAACTACGAATGTTTGTTTTTTTTTTTAATTTTGTCTAAAAAAGAGAAATCTCTTGGTCTGAAGATCATTCTTGCTGTCTTATAAATTACTTCTTGTCTTCTAGAGATTATTTGAAAGGAATAAACCACTTTTTTATCATGATAAATTTGCCATTTTGGTGCTACTGCACAACTAAAGTAAATCAGGTTTTGGACATAAATATTCCTCTGTTCTTTTTCACAAAGCATCAAAATTGTTCTATTTTATTTTTTTTATATAAATTCAACTTTTAAAAATAAGATTAATGAAGGACTTGTTTTCTGTCCACATGTGAAATTGAACATTTATATTCTATTTGGAAGAAGCCAAACATAGTTTTAAAATTTTGGTCACTGTTGTCAAAATATTTTACTGTCTCATATTGTTGGCTGACGAGATTGCTTCTCCGAAGCTAAAAATGATGCTTTACTGCAAAAAAACTGCATATCAAGGAGAAATAACAGGAAAAGTTGGCTCCACAGAAAAATAAGATAGGTTATTATTTTAAACATATCTCATTGTCTGGGGAATGGGACTTTTGTATTCCCTAGGTGTAAGTAGCGGGCAGAGATTTTATTGCCTCAAAATAGAATAGAAACTCTAAAGGCCTTTTTCCCTTCTGTCATTTTTTCTTTTCCCCTGATGTGTGGAAGAGAAACTGATTTGCTTACTGTATAAATGCAGACATGCGCTATTGAGCAATTTAGGACTGGAAATATTTTATTATACTTTTTATCAGTAGCAAATGTGATGTTTTAATGAGATTACATCACATTAGAGAATTAAGTGCCAATTACCAGCCTTTCTGTTGGTATTTTTCTTTCTTTTTTTTTTATCTCTGTGGTGTCATTTCTTTATATTTTAGGGAGGATCCTAAAGCTGAGTTCTGTTCTTTTGAAAGAAATGAAATTGGAATTGTTGGGCAATTTGAATGTGTTTTTGCAAATAAATACCCAGTGCTATTATGACTTTAATTTTCTCTGCACATCTACAACAGGAAGCTCAAATAATACAAGTTAGAAAATCCTCTAGTACAGATAAAATTTTCAAAATTCAGTGATAAAATACTAATAAATGTGTTCATAGATTAAGCAGTAGTGAACAAATATTAAAAACACCTTTTCATATATTGCACTTGTTAAAACATAAATCAGAATTACTTGTAGTCCATACATTTTTTATTTCTGCTCATCAGCTGTGGTCCCATGCCACCAACAAAGAATCATGAAACTTTGAAGAGACACAGTATTTCATGTGGGCGTGGCAGACACTTTCCATGTCCATATCTATGTTTTCTCTCCTACTACTGAAGGATTGCAGATAAGTGCACCGCCTTTCCTGGCCCCAAGGTACTGTTTCTTTGTTGACTGAATTGCACAGGGCCTATTTTGATCCAGTTTTTATGATATTTTTCATGTTGTGGGCAGAGTGAGTAGGGCTGAGACTTCTGTGTCCAAGACTCTGCTAAACTTTTGTGTCCAAGATTATCACCAAAGTATTGATGACTGAAAATGTGTCTTCAAGTTGCATTTTTCTAATATAACTCCCTGTATGAATTTTAAAGACATGAATTTCAGTACATTCTGTTTGTTTCAATGTACTGCAGAATGAAACTAAAATTTTGGAAGGCACTAGGTTTTAACATTTCAAGAGCTTAAGAAAATTTGAAGAGTTAAAGTTTGTATCAGCACAGTAGACTGATCCTTCAGAAAAGCTTTTGGACTTTACTTATGCACGACACATTCAACTAAAACTGCAGCATATCAGAACCCTTAATGCTGACCTCATGACTCTAAGCAATCATGATACAAAAGAACTTGAACCCATTGTTACCAGAAGGTACTACTATTGAATAAAGGACATCTCTGTTGGTGGCATGTGTATTTGTTATGGACATGCTCGAAGCTGCCCTCAGGATGAAATCACTAAGAAATTGCAGTGATGCTTGGAATTATTAACACTCTTCTATAGTTGCACTGCACAAAAATAATCTTGTGGGGTACCAGCGTTGTGTAGACTCTTCCACTCCCATCCAAATGTCAACAGTGATAAAAGCAACTTGAATTATATCTGCAATTGTTTCTTAGAACCACCTCAAGGATTCTTGAATTGTATCCTCAGAAGAATTCTTATAAAATTTTAAGTTTCTTGCTCCCTGCAGTTATATGGTCAAAGCATCTGTTTAGAAATAGAGTCAAGCTCAGCCTCTTAGAAGGATCACTTTATTTAGCAATATGATTTCAACCTTTTGCTAACCATTCTTCTACCATGCTCCGTGAATCACACCCCATTTTCCAAGCTTATAAATATTTTAAAAGTTACCCTTATCTCATGGACACCTACTGTTGTTGGACATGGTTCACTTCACATCAAACAAGCATCAAATGCCCTTAAACAAGTTCCTGTCCTGTCCCTTCAAGGGAAGTAGTGCAGATGTACAGAAGATGCACCAAATGGTCATGGCTGCAGGCCATGTTGAAAAAGCCTTAGTGGTCCATGTTTGAAACTGTCATAGTCTTTGGCTGTGAGGAAGATACGTCCTTTAACATGCACTCGAGATTTGCTTTATAATGAGGCAATATCATTATAATTAATATGCATGACAATATAATTAATACTACATAATAATTACACATACTAATTGTTAATATTATATTATTATATATTGAATTAAATATATTAATAAATTAGTATATAATTATATTACATTATCATATAATAATATGATTGGAGCTTTCCTTTAAAGTAGGTTATTTATCCTTCAATAATGTGTTTAGCTGACTCACCAGCACATAATCAGTACGTGTAAAGTGACTAGAATACCTACTGGTTCATCTCTCTGTTCAATTTTTTTTCTCTCAGATGACTTAGTAGTTTACAGACAGACTTGTAACATTTTACTTTATCTCTTTTTCTCCTCAGTATGTCTACACAAGGTAATACAATGCCACAAAGTTATTTGACCTATCTGTGAGCAAGGTTTCTTGCATGATAGTGCATGATCTAAGCCTCTTCTGAATGGAAAATTATCCCGCTGGAATTGTTCCAACTTGCATATAGGGCTCCTAGGACTTACAGCAGTTACTATACAGCCCTGTCATGCTTTAGATCTATGTTCAGATCAAGAGCTGCAGAACTGTTAGATGTATGTGCTCATTATTTGTCTCTTTTGGGGCAGTAACAGAAGCACATCACTGAAGCTTTATATTAGTGAGAAAAATATTTTGAAAAACTAGAAACAGATGTTCAACTCTCCTATTTTCTCTCCTATTTTTTTATTTTTATTTTTTATATTTATTCATTTACATCACATAAATAAAACCCTACTGCTGGTGAAATTTCAAACTACTGGTAACTGAAAACTGCAACAATTCATAATGAACATCTGCTCTTTTGTTTGTTTGTTTGTTTGTTTTTGTTGTTGTTGTTCTGTCAAAGCCCATTCTGACCTCAAGAGTGTTGCTTTGGTGGGTGGTGAACTAGTACAAGGGAAAATAAAGCATACCATCTGGTTCTCTTTCTGTCTGCCCGTAATGTGTCTCCATGTCACTAAGCAGGGTCAAGTGTTTCAGTGTAGTCAAAAGTATATACTAAGACAGATATGGCTTATACCATAGCTTCTACAGACAGTACCTTAAACTGCAGAGTATCCTTAACACTGAATTCTGTTGACTGGATCAAAACACAGTATCATGGCTTTTAGCCTGATTGGGAGCCTAATCAGAGTTATTTTTACTCTGCACTGTTAGGAAAATAGAAGGCATATTCAGTGGGATTCCTGTAGGGTCTCTTTAATAATGCCACCATTCACTGTTTTTGTTAATGGTCAAATGGTAATATGGAAAACAAAAACCCAGGAAGGGTCCACTCGTGTAGTGTCTACTATTTTAACTAAAAGTCTGAGAAATCACAACTTGATGAAACTAAAGAAATAGTATTTGACATGGAAAAATGTCGCATCCTGACCCTGGCAAGGAGAAACAGCTCTGCAAATGTTGGAAGTAGTACTGGCACTGTAGCTGCCTCAGGGTTTGAAGTGCTTTGGATCTCAGCACAAGTCAGGACTTTGGATATCAATACAAGTCACTACTGATATCTTACATTAAAATCATCCTGGAGAATGCATGAAGAATAATCTGAGGTAAATGATCTTATTCTAGTACTACACAAAATGAGTAAAGCAGTATTTAAAATTATCTGTCTAGAATAAACTAATGCACCCTGAGGAAGATTTGGACAACTGGAAACATTTGGTCCAGTACAAAGGCTGATTAGGCATTGGAACAGACTGCCCAGGGATGAGGTAGAGTTGTCATCACTGGAAATATTTAAGAGATGTGTGGACATGATGCACAGGGGCATACATGATTTAGTGGTGAATTTACAGTGTTAACTTCATTACTGAATTTGGAGATCTTAAGGATCTTTTTCAACCTAAGTGATTGTATGTTTCTATGATTTCAGTAGGACACAACCACTAGACACCTAGAAAATATTTCCTAAAGCAAAGACTTAAAAATTCATGACTGTTCAGGTTAAAGAAGAAATGGTAGAGGATGCATTTGTGGATGGAGTCCTAACTTTGTAAAGTAAATGGTATAATTTTGTTGCAGTGATGAAGATCCAGATTAGGTTTTAGGAAAAACATCCTAACTACAGGGAAGAACAGCCTCTCAATAGTCTAGAGATTAGCAAGGCTTTAACTATGAAAGTCTTAAGCACTATGGTAGAAAAGTAAATAATGAAAGAGGTCGTTGTATGGCTTGTCTTAACCTTGACTATGTGAATGACCCAAAATACATCTTTTAAGTATCTTTCTAGTTTAATGTTGCTGGATCTTGACATGAAATTAGCTTTTACATGTTTCGTTTATTAAACAAAGGTAGGGTAAATACAAAGATATAGAGCTGTATTAACCTTTTTTTCCTTTGCTTTCATCCTGCTACCTGTTTTACTGTTAATCTACTGGTTTACTAAAAAAGAATGCTATGGTTAATAAACCGTTCTTACAGTTCTGGCATTTGTCATGAGCGGATTATATTTATGTTCATAATTAATTGTAAGACAACTATTCTACCTAGAAAAATAGGACTGAGAAAATCATGATTTGAACTAACATGTGGGCAGCCTTGGAAGTAAATGTTAGGCTCCTGAAAGTTATAGTTTAAGACAATGGGTGACCTTTTTTTGTGCTCAGAATGGAAGCCCCCCTTAAAGGCAAGTCTTTAAGGCATACATTGCTTCAGTTAATATTTTGCTAGAATAGAATAATAATCATAATAAAGTATTTTGGCTGTCAATTAAACATGGAATTATATATGAAGATGAATCAGCCTCGCTTAATTAATTACTGTTAACTGAAAAAAAGCAGTATATTTTTGAAATGCAATTTTACCTGAGAAATTTGAAAACAATTTGCTTAGATGTCTTGTCTCCTCTTTCCGGTACAAGGGCAGTGACTCCATAGCTTTTACTGAAATGTGCCCTGACATTCACATTAACAATTCCCTTGCAGGATCTGAACTATGAGTTTTGCAACTGGAAGAGATTGTTATCTATTCAATTATGCAGCTGAAATACCTCCCCAATAGCTTGGGAAGGCACACAAGCCTTGGAGCAACTAACTTTAATAAATCAGTGTTTATGTATTTGTGTGGGTGGGCAGGTCAAATAATAATCTGATGTACTATGTGGAATGTAAATGGTAACAGTAAGCTAAAGTATTTCTAAGCTATTTAAATTCTTCAAAAGAGATGTTTGAATTGGAAAGCTCTTTCATTTATGGAAAAATTCCGAGGCACATTCATAATCACAGCACTATCTAGGCTTTTTATATTAGTCTTTTTCTTGCATGTACATTTATTAACAGTTATTTCAGTAAATATAACAAGTTTTATTTCTAAAATGACACTTCTTCAAATAAATCTTAGAATATACAACCAGAAATACAAAAGTAAGTTAAATAGAGAGACTTTAATACTCATTTTTACTCCTCAGTTCATGGAATCATAAGACCATTGAATATCTTGATTTGGAAGGGACCCACAAGTATCGCTGAATCCAAGTCCTGGTTCTACACGGGACAACCCAAAAATCAAATCCAATGTCTGAGAGCACTGTCCAAACACTCCTTGAGCTCCGGCTGCTCAGGACTGTGCCCGCTGCCCTGGGCAGCCTGTTCCATGCCCACCGCTCTCTGGGGCAGAACTTTCCCTAACTTCTGGCCCTCCCCCATCACAGCCCCATATCGTTCTCTCGGGCCCTGTGACTGTCACAGAGAGCAGAGCTCCGTGCTGCCCTTCGCTCCCTGTGAAGAGCTGCAGCCGCCATCAGGCCTCCCCTCAGCCTGCTCTGCGCTGGGCACAGCACACAAAGGGACCTGGTTTTATTATGGTTATTATGCTCCTATTCAGATTTTCTGACAAAAGGCAAATAGTTCAATTAATTTTGGCTTAATATTTTAGCAATAACATACTATATGTTTGAAAGAAATATTTAAAAGCGTGTCTAATATCACTGGTTTGATTACAGATTTTGGAAAGTAATATAACTCAAACAGTTTCAGATTAATACCATAATTGCATTCTTTAAGACGATGATTTTCATATCAATTTTGTCTGTGAAAAGAGTTTTTTTGGAAGATATATTGTTCATATTATCTTTTACAAATATTTGATTCACTAAAAGGCAAGCAAAACATTAATTCATAGTGTTAGATTCTTGCTTGTATTATTTTTAATTTGTCTTGGGTAAGCTGTTGTAACACTGAATGTAGCCATAACTGCAGTGACAAAGATGTTAGGATATAAAACAATTCATGACTTTGGTAAATGTATTATTTTCTTTATGTTCTTTATAGAGAACATGCTTCTTACAGACAACATGTACTACAGAGCTTTGGATGTTCAAAGGATTGTCTGATATCAGATAGTGTGTTATTATTCTGATATATACTTCATTCCACTTCGGGGTGATAAATAAATAAAAAATAAAATAAAATGAATAAAACTAAAATAGAAATAATTAATTTGCAATTATCAAAATAATCTGGATTAGCAAAATTACATTCGTTGGATCTATTTCATTCTGTTATAAACAAAATCCAAACTTTTATTTAAGTTTCATCTCTTCAGCCACTCTTCCAGACGTACAACAACAAGCTCTGGCTAATGCTCCTGGGGGAGATGGCGTGTGAGCATAGCTTCAGGAATAGAGGATGCTGAAGTAAGTCATGTCATTCTTCGTGACTTTCAAACTACTGGAAAAGGAAAAACAAATCCCCTAAGTACACGATCCTGAGTACACTGTTCATTTGCAAGCTTTTTGGTGGTGGTGGTGATAAAGAGAAGTCTTTCAATTTGGCAAGCCTTCATAGCAATCTGTTTTTATTTTGAGTTCTGTCTCTTAAAGAGGAGCTGGAATTTTATTTTTGCCATCATATGACTTCAAGTCTTTACCTCTATTATTCTAAGGCTGCTGGAATTAATTTTCCTTAGAATCGTGGTCTGCTCAAAATAAACTAGAATTCGATTTTAATAAATAAAATGTATGCAAAAGTGAAGACATAGATCCTTTATTTCACACTCGCTTCAAAGATTTGGGTGTCAAATACCAAATAACTATCTAAAGCAGATACCTTTTTTTGTGTGAGTGTGTGTGTTCTGATGAGTGCCTTTATATTTCAGTAGCTCATTATCAAGAAGTTAAGTTCACTGGGAATCATGGGAGAAAACTGCCTTGGTATAAAGGCAAAAATGTAAAAGCTATAATTTTTTATAAAAATTATATTTTGTTATAGACTTGTATTAGAAAATTCACATTCAACTACAAAAGATATGTCTATTCTGAACAAACTTTACTTCTGAGTTCTCTAGATCTTTCCCATGTAGCTCCAGTGGAAAATAACAGGTTTATCTCAAGTTCATCTGAAAAAAACAAACCTCTAAGTTCTGTGTTCTGTTTATATTTTAGCTTTCTTTAGGATAACTGTCCCATTAATTTTCTTTGGGAGCTTCGGATAAAGATCAACTCAAGATCAAATCAAGAGTGTTGTTGGCTTAAAGTCAGGTCTCTAAGTGCGTAGTGTTAAGGTGCTCCTCTAGTCAGTGAAGATAAGAAGTATCAACATCAGGTCATTCCCTTGCTAAACAGAGTTGTAAACATGTTGGAATTAAAACCTCAACTGCGTTTTGAATGTCAGGAGTCATGTAATTTGAATCACATTGCTTCTATTCTTCTCTGTTTATTCATATATTTCTTTTATTTACACTTTTGTTATTGTGTTTCTGTGTCATTTGAGTAGATGGCATCAACATCACCCTCATACATACAATTATTTATCTAACTTTTAAGCTAAAATTCAGGTTTTACTGATGAGTTAGTGGGAGTATCTATGTGCATTTTTATTCTTTTCACCTTTAAGGATAGCTGGGAGCTCTGTATGCCCCATAAGTAGGGGGAAACCTCTCAGAATTTAACTAAAAACTACATTACATCTGTGAAGCATATCTCAGTGGTTTAATTAGTATTTCATTTTAGTAACTATACTTGATTGAGAGAGGATTAGTTGTGTGAAGAAGCTTGACACAGATTAAGTCTGTTCCATGGTAATTTCCTTGGTATTAAAAAAAATATTGATCTGGAAATCCACTTTTTCATTACGGATTTGATGGCAATAAAAGTAATTACTGCTACACTTGTGATCACAGCAATAGCTTCATCATTATACAAGTCCTGAAAATACATTGTGTTCATGAACTCTTGCTTGATGCTATGCAATGGACATTTGGGAACTGAGTTCCTTGGGCTCAGTTACTCTCTGGATGCAGTAGCTGTGTGATAGCAGAGAGAAGTGTAAAGTTTGTAATTTTGAGGTAGATTTAATATTTTTTTTCTGCAGGAAAACGTCTTCATCTGGTATAATACATTAAAAGATATTTGTACTTGACTATTAAACATTTACCTTTATCTCAACATATGTGTTTACGATTGCAGTGCTTTTGTTATAACAATCTTGTGAAGTGTAACCTACTTTATTGTACTGTACTGCACTGTCTATCAAACCTTTGGCACTTGCTAATGCTCTTAAGTGACCTTATAAGCTTAATACATAACAGTGTAAGAAACTAGCTAGAATTTCATGTATTCCATGTACAAAATCCCTGTAATATGCCTTGATATTTATTTTTTCATAAATTGCCCTATTAATTCCAGGAAAATACATATTACATATTCAGTAAGTTCTTCTTAGTAGTGAAGTTTACTTCTTACATACTGTATTCTCATAGGCAATATAGATTTGGGAGCATTGTTAAGATGAAGTAACTAGATTATAATTCTGTTTGTACCATACCAGAAGTAGAATACTCAGTGACCCTTTTTGTTTTCTAACTATTATGGAATCAAAATGCAGTTTATGTGAATTAGTTGTGTTCACAAAGATTTTTAGGTGGTTGACTCAGAATAAGTTTCATGCAGCTGTCGGAGCTCAAAGACAAGTCTTGGTGAGAGACTGCCTGAGGTGGAAAAAAAGCAGAAATCATAGTTACTTCGTGACAGTACAGCATGGAGCTGTAAGATAAATCTGTGACATTAGGTATATTCCTGGATGTTTTTCAGGTTAAACAAAATGGTACCCTTATGTAAATTGTACTGTCATAAAAATGAAAAATCTTGCTTAGAGATAGCTGCAGCCTCAGAACATCTCTGCTTAGCCAGCTTGGTGGGTCAAGTTGTGATAACATCACCTCTGTAATTTTTAGTGTTGCTTCCTTTCACTTTTCATCAGCTCTGCACTATTGACATTAACTAAGAACATGTCAGTTGAAGCTGAAGCACAATGCCATAAAAATGGCAAAAGAGAAACTGAGCAAGATTTTTTGATGAATAAAAATTTAGGAGAATGTTCAAAACCCATTAATTCCTATTGGTTCAATTCGGTATCTGGTACTGGAGACAGAAGGTTTCATTTGCTAGAGGTGGGATTCACATGAAGGACAAAAAGTGATCTTTATATTAAACACCAAGTAATAAAAAGTGAGTAGTGTAAAATGTGGATTGAAAACTTCTCTGGCCTGTTATTCCTGAGAAACAGTAGCAGTTTAAAAAGAACTAATAGAATAAGCAACTATGTGCATTCAGATGATTTTATTCCTATTTCTTACTGACATGATAATCTTGCCCAAGATATTGTGGGGAGACCATTTACCTGCAAAGCACTCATGTTTCATTTTTTCATTTTCTTTACATGTGACTGTAGTCAACTAGTGTATAGGTGGATTAACAACCTTTCAATTTCAGTTTCAGAGATTTCTCAAAAAAAAAAAAAAAAAAAAGAAAGAAAGAAAGAAAGAAAAAATAGGCATCCAATAGGCACCCAGGCATCCAACTCAAAAGTTTGACCAGTCTGACCACATCTCTTTACTTCTCTAACGCCTATTTTAGCATAGAAAGACATTCCACACTACATATTCACGCCTCATTCGTGTCATCACTTTTTTGACAGTATGCACATTTGTGAACAACTGTTTTCAATGATGAAGCACAGAGAAGAGTAAAATTTCATCAGAAATCTCTGATGAACAGTTGGAGAACTCACTAAGAACTGCAGCCACTGACACCAAATCAGATCGTAAAACATCAGTTCCACAAAAACAAGGTCATATATTGTGCCAGTTCTGTGCTTTTATTGCTCTTTTTTTTCATTTTAATAAAAAATATTAAAGATTGGAATAAGTTTTGTTATCTACGTGCATTTACTACATTATATATTTTATGTGGGTTGCTCTGTTTTAACATACTGGCCCTTGGTGTCAGCTGTGGATGTTGGTGCTATTGCAGTAGAGATCAAGCCTTCCAGCCTGTATTCCAGTAGGTGTTGTTGCCAAGCTACAGATGGCAGCATAGGGCAGCCTGACAGAATTGTGTCTGACATGGAAGTGTTTATGAAGAAAACTGAATTCCTTCATGAGGAAAAGATGGCACCACTGACATTCATCAGTGCTTCCTGAATGTTTGTAGAGAGCAACCAGTGTTTGTGAGCACTGTGAGACTGTGTCATAAACTAGTGTTTTGCTGAGATTTCCCTCTGTCAAGCAGTGTTATTCCTCTCTTTGCATCAATAGATTTTACATAAATAAATAGGAGGCATTACTTTCGGTGTGACATTTGTGTATGCTGTCCAAGAACATTTCTGTCCACTCAGTGCAAAAATTACTTTTTTTTTTTTATTTTTATTCCAGTGACACATTTATTTTATCAACAACAACAAAAAAATAATTTTATTAAGCTTCTTATCTCTTTCAGTGGACGTGCTCCAGTGCTACTTTGAGTCAGATGCTGCTATCTTTTACCATCAGAAAGAAAAAAAAAAGTTATTTTGTCAAGCAAATTGAAACTTTTATTTGTTTTGGGATACAACAAAGAACATTTTTTAGCAGTGTCTCTTAGATTCAGCAAACTTGTCTTAGATGATGCATAAACCTGTTGACGGTTGTATAAAAATGAGGGCTGTCTCAGTAGGAAATACAGTGCCCTTGTGCTAAAATCTTCTTGAGACAGCAGAAGAATTGGAAACATATTTTGGTGTGCCTTGAGAGTGTCTGATCAAAGGTGACCTTAGTACCTTATTCAAGACATTTCAGAGGTGGACATACTCATGGTAATACCTGTATCGTTTTCTACAGCCCATATGATACAGCATTTTGGAAAAACTGTTGTGTAAAGGAATGGTCATTGGGTTCTCATAAACTGAAAAGGAGTTTTTAGCTAACAAGAATTCAAGAGAAATGCTCTCTTTCCTCAATTTTTTTTTTCCATTTCTTGGGAATATGCAGGGATTATTTTCAAGATAAAGTACCAGAACAAGTTGTAGTTTCTGAGGTTCTGAGGCACGGACTCAGATGTGAAGTACTGAAATCATTTATTACAGGTTCTAACATCCCTCACTGTCATGGTTTTATGATTTTTGTTATTGTTATTCCACATCATAACATCATGTTGTGCACTGGGTGTTAAAGAGTTAATGCTTCAGTTCCATGGATTGTTGATAGTTCTGGGTATACCTGTCTCTCTGGGTATACCTGTCTCAGAAGAGAAGAATATGTACTCCAGAAGTCTTTTGAGTCCCCTCTTTCTGCTCAGAGGGAAAAACGAAACTGCACTCAGATCCTAAGGCCTTTTGTTTCTCTCTCTCATTTTATTCATTTTATTAGCCTCAATTCCAATTATATATCTTATTTAGGAAATCAGTTTTCCTTCTCAGTTCATTGCTACAGTTCTGTTTTTAGGCCCATCTCCCTACCCTCTGTCTTTTCCCCCTTCTCCTTACTCAGGGTGTGGGTCTGTGGATACCCCCAGCAATTAGTCACGGAAACAGGACAAATCAGATTGTAATCCATCAACACCCATATCCATTTACAAATTTTATCTTTTAACTTTCCTATCCACCTTTACCATGTCAACAGAACATTCCACAAGCACTCCTTAACTGTGCATGCAGGCACTTATCCAATTAGGGTAATTATGTTGTTCTTAGCCATGTTCTCTTCTTCCAAACAGGGTCATCACCATGCAGCCATCACACATCTTACTTGAATTTGTTTTTCTTTTATTCTGAAATGTTATTGGTTCTCAGCCTTCCTTTCTCATGCTGTTTATTTTGCCTCACAGTTTCTGCTCAGAATAGTCTTTCTCATATTCCCAGAACAAGTGGTCAAATTTCAAGACATCTTCAGGTATTCCTTGAATATTGGTTTTTTAAATATTAGAAAATAGGAACTAAAAGCCTTAACCTCTTTAAAATAGAAATTTTAGAATGTCTGTGTTTCTTCAAATGTATACCTCACCTCTCACAAAAATGATGAGGTATTTTACAGGGACTGACTTTATAATTGAAAGCTGTAGCAAGTCAGGAGTTTCACAATGAGGTAGTGACAGTCTTAGCAAAAAAAAGCTTTCCTGGTTTGAAAGGTTTTATTGAAATTGGTAGGTTTTTGTGTGTCTTGGACATGCCTGAAAAATCCAGAAGACATACTTGAGTTGCAAACTTTATATGGTACCTATCCTGTTTACATTTTCCCATCTTGGAACACCAGGAAGTGATGGGAAAAGTACTGATACTTAACAGCATGTGACCCTGTATGAATTATGTTAAAATCCTCTCAGAAAATTATTCTCAAGATGAATTTAATTTTTTCATGATAGCTCATTTCTGATATTTTATCTTCACAAATGTCTATCACTGAATGATTTGTCATTTCAAAAAAATGAGAAATTATTTTTTTAATGGAAACTAGCATAGCCATTAATAACATTTGCATAGTTGCATTTAGTATTTTAATTCTGTAGTCACAGAATCATAGAATCACTGAATGGTCTTGACCCTAAAGAACAGCCAGTTCCAAGAACTTCAGACCTCACTTGGTGGGAGAGAGTTTTGAGCATTATATAATTTCTCTCTAAATACTAATTTATCCTAAAAATCCTGCCTGTCAAGCAAGATATCTCTTTCTCTCTTCCTTTGGTTTATTGATCTCTGAGTTTTTCAGTCTGCCAACATTTGTATAAATATACACTCAGAAATTCATAATCAAATCATATTCTGATCTTTTCATTTGTTTGGTTTTGATTCATCAGACTTGCATGAAAATAAAAAGACCCCAACTCTTATCTAGAGGGAGTGATTCCCATGTTTGGATGATGATGGTTCCACTATTTCATATTAAGTCCTCTATGATGATTCCATTATTTCTTCCTTTAAACTTACTGAAGTCTGTCCTCCAGATACTTTTTCCATTAATTCCACTGACAGGTTCTTTTAAGTTAAGACAACTAAGGATAGCAGGAGTTTAGATAAAGCTCTCAGGTTTTGTGTACGCGTGTTAAATTAAGCTTCACAACTTAACAGAAGACAAAGAAATCACATTGTATTGAAATGGCCTGTCTTTTCTGCTTCTCCTACTTTCTGCCAAAATCCAATGACTTGTCAGCAGAGAGTAAGATAAGATCAAAGTCAAATAACACTGCTTTATACCTTTAATGACTTGTAGGTGTTAAAGATCTCAGAGAATTTATATCTACCTTAAATAATACAAGAAAAAGAAAGTATCTTTTTTAAAAATATCTTTTTATTCCTTCCATGTTTTCAATGCATGTAGATTAGAAATACCATCTACTTAGAATAAAAGAAACAGAAAAAAATGATATCAGAAACCCGACAATTTGAACAGTTCAGCTCATCTCATCTATCCCAAGCATTTCACGTATCAGCGTACCAGCAACCATGTCAATAATTTGCAGTGTAATATTTGAACAACCTGAACCATAAAGGGGTCCTGAATCTGGAACAGCACTACTATGATGGGGCAATGTATCAAGCCAGTGTTGCAGACCAAAGTGTAAAGAAACCTACTAGTTCTGTCACATGCTTCCCCTCTCTGTTCTGCTTTGTCATGATCCAGCCAGAAATACAAGACATGATGTACTAAAGGGATATCTGCATGCATTAACTGTAAGCTTTATAAGCTAAGTGCATTATAATTTGAGACGTAACATCTGTCTTCTTTTATGTCAAAGACCTCAAAGACACCAGTTTGAATAGTAACCTAGATGTGAATTTCTGTTTCTAGACCTAGCACACATAATTCTTGACAAATCAGGCCAGGGCTCCATGTGCTCCTTCTTAAGGAGCTTTCCACATGCAGGCATTCTTCTCTCTGTGCCTTTAGAGCACAGGGTAGAACTGATCCTACCTAGGGCTGCTGGCAAAAACAGCTCTTCAGGCGTTCATATGTATGACAACAGAATTCTGAGGCAAAATGAGGACAAAAAGACTGTGCAAGCAGCTTTAATTGAGGTGAAAGCAATTCTCCAAGCTTAAATCATATGTCTAGAATCTTAGTTCCACAATTCAATATTCCCAACAATAATTTGCAGTAATAAAAGTCAGATAGTGTCAGGCTTAGAAGAAAATATAGACTTGATAAGAAAACTACCCATCATAAAGAAGGGAACTTGTGAAATGGGAATTACTCAGTCTTATCTACTTAATATTTATTATCCTTTTATGTCTTCATCTATTCTGTTTTGTCTACTTTCAAAACATAATTGGAAATGACACTTCTCTGTCTGAAATAATTAGGAAAAATATGCAAATTTAATTCTGTTAGAATAAATAACAATAGTTTTGTCCTTAGGATTTCAATTCTAAATGATAGTTGGTAGAGATAAAATATAAAAGGTTGCAGAAATTGGAGCTTATTTGTTCATTGTTTCATTCTTATACATTGTGAATACACTGAAGGATAAAAGAGAAGAGAAACTGGGGAACAGAGAGAGGTAAATTTCACAAAGTCTGGATAATTTTATCAGACGCATATGAAACGCTGAACAGGACTTTCTGCAGCACCAGGCTTTTATAATTCTGTCTTTATGGTTTAAGCAACAGCAGTTCAGTTTCTGCAGGGTTCTCATGAGAGCTGATTGGCAACTATTTCATAGTTTGGATTTTTTTTTAACCAGAAAAACTGACTTCACAAAGAAAAAATATTTTCTAAGTTACTAGTTCTGATGAATTTCTTATTAGTTTCCTTTCTGTGTATTTGGAAATGTTTTAAAACTGACAAAATGTTCTTGCTTTATTCTTCAAAATAAAACCAAGGCACAATAGTAAGCAGTTTTACACATAAATGTAAAAAATAGAATGCATATGTTTGAATCTAGGAGTTATAGATAGTTTGACAAAAATGTTGGGAAAAAAATGTATCTGAAAAGATTTACTCATACTGATCAGGCACTATTTCCAGACACATAATTTATACTTTGGTTTACATTGAGTTTATATTACTGTATGGTTTGTTTTTGAAATTTAACTGTTATGGAAATTATTGCTGCAATGTGATTTTTTTATTCAATTGTGGTTACTTTGCTAAATGTTAGTTACTGGAAGAGTTCTGGAATCATGTTCACAGCTAATTTACCAGTCTAATGTAGCTATATTTTTTTCTTATAAAATATTAAATTGTCTACTTTGGGAAATTTCACTGGGTTATTATAAAAGAAATCACTCTAACTTTCAAGTAAAAGATTAGTTTTAAGTGGTAATACAAACTTTTGATAAACTTCAGCTTCATAGAACAGAATTAATGAGCTAGTCTATGATAGAAGGAAGCAGGGAAGTTTACCTCATCCAATCTCCTCAGTGAAATAAGGCTGGCTTTGAATTTGCATTGGACTTCTTAGGAACTTACTCTCCTGTGTTTTGAACATCTTCAAGGACAGAGACTCAGCACCCTCTTGAACAGCTTGTTTCTCTTGCTGCAACCTCTTTCTGGCCTCATGTCCTTGACTATGCATCTCTGAGAGGAGTCTTAGATAACTGAAAGCAGCTGATAGATCCTTCTCTTGGCCATCTCTTCTTCGGGCTCTTTTTCAGGTTTTCAGAGCAATTTTTCAAAGCAACAGATTCATGAATGAGATTGGAACAGGAACAGCTTTGATGTGTAACCTCTTTGTGATTCAGGCTTGGATCTACACCAGTAGCATCCAAAATTATCTGATATTTCCTCAATGACCTGCTGAAAGTAACAGATTAAGGCTCTTTCAGTACCTGTGCATTTCTGTGGCATGATGGTGCAAGCCAAAGAAACCAATGCTGATAGCAAGGACTTTTAAACCTTTTGACCAAAGAATAAAAAAAGACAAGGAAGATGGGAAAAGGTTTTTTGTCAGTCTAGGCTAACATGATGAAAGTTTGCAAAGGATTTATTATTGTAGAAGAAGCTATTTCATCAATAATTTAATGTAAACAATTGATCCGATAGATTGCAGGGTACAATTTTTATTTAATCTGGAAAAATTGGAGGCACCTTAATACAATATTGATGCTACTGTGGAATGCCTAAAGATGCACCCGTCTGGAGGGAAGAAACTAACAGAGTTATATATAATATGCTTAGAATCAGACTTTATCCATACCAACATCAAGTCTGAAGTAATTTTTTGTACCTGAATTGTAAATTGTAAACCAATGAATAATGGAATTAATAATGAAATAACCTACTAGCACAATTATATTTTATATTATTACATTTTTCCTAGTTATCTTTACATGAATAAAATGATCCATAGATATTATACTTACAGTGGCCTATCAGATTTCAAAGAAAATAAGAAGAAATATATTGTTGTAAAAATGAATAAAGCAGTTTTATATCTGCTTATCTGCTTATAGTTTTAAACCATCTATCTCCATAACGTTTATTCTTAAATATATATTTTGTCTAAAAATATACTTTTAAAATAAACTAACATATTACTACAGAATCTGACAACTACACGTCCTTGCTTTCCCTAATGAACTATCCTTGGGATAGTCAGCTTTTTAGATCATTTTCAGATCTTTTGTTGTTCTTGTCTTCCCCAAACTGTTACATTAAAGACCTTCAGTTCATATGAAGTGTATTAAGTCTAATATTCTAACGTACCTGACTGCAAAAACCTGAAAGGCAGCATTGGTTATATAATATCTAGCAATATATATATATTATATATATATATATATATATATATATATATAATATCTAGCAATACTGTTTTCTGTGGCATTGAAAATATACGTAGCATTGACAGCTACAGTATGATTTGAGAACATGTAAAGCAATTTCAATTTTACCTCTGTTAAGCTGATTTGACAGTGAAAGGGATTGTCTTGGTCCAAACTAAAATATCTGTGAAAACTACCCAGGAAAGATGTAGCTTATTCTTCAAATTACACAGAGTCCTGCCAAGAAAATGCATGACATTATTTTTGATGCCTACAGCAGATGCTGTGTACATCTTTGCTTGGCCCATCTGAGCTCTAGAAGTTACATGTATTCTATGTAATCTATCACAACATTATTTACAATAATTAGTCATAGCCATAAATTCTGCATCTGATGAAAAGAGGTGAAAAGTGCCTGGAAAGATCATGGAGCAGATGCTCCTAGAAAGCATATTAAGGCAAGTGAGGGATGAGGAAGTGATTCAAGATAGCCAATACAGATTCACCAATGTCAGATCATGCCTGACCAGTCTGGTAGCATTCTATGATGGAGTTATGGCATCAGTGGACAAAGGGAGGGCAAGTAATGTGATATACCTGGACTTAAGCAAGGCCTTCGACATGATCCCATGCCACATCCTTTTCTCTGAATTGGAGAGGAATGTGTTTGAAGAGTGGATTATTTGGTGTATAAAGAATTGATTGGATGGCAGCAGCTAGAGAGGTAGGTCAGTGCCTATATGTCTAGCTGGGGGGCAATTATGAGTGGTGTCACCCAGTGGTCAGTCTTGGGAGCAATACTCTGACACCTGTATTGCTGTTATAGACAGTGGGCTTGTGTGTACTCTCAGCAAGATTGCTGTTGACACCAAGCTGAATGGTCCAACTGATACAACAGAAGGAAGAGATGCCATCCGAAGGGACTTACACAGGCTTGAAAAGTGGGGATACATTAATGTAATGAAGTTCAACAAGGGCTTGAAAGGTGGAGATACATGAATGTAATGAAGTTCAACAAGGCCAAGTGCAAGGTGTTGCACTTGAGTAAGATAAATCCTAGATATGTATACAGACAGGGAGAATAACATATAAAAATTAGCCCTAGAGAGAAGAACTTGGGGATTCTGATGAATGAAAACCAGGACATGAGCCAGTTGTGTGCACTTGCAGCCTGGGCTGCACCAAAAGTAGTTTGGCCAGCAGGGAGAGGGAGAGGATTGTTCCCTTCTGCCCTTGCAAGGCCCTACCTAGATTATTGTGTTCAACCTAGGGACCCTCAACGACAAAAAAAAGACATGGAGCTGTTGGAGTGGATTTGGAGGAGGGCATTAAAGATGGTCCAGGGACTGAACCACTTCTGCTATAGTGAAAAGTAAAGGAAGCTGGGCTTGTTTAGCTTGGAGAAGAGAAGGCTCCGGGGAGACCTCGTTGAGGCCTTCCTGTACTTAACAGAAGCTTATAAGCAGGAGGGAGACTGACTTTCTACACTATCTGATAGTGACAGAGCAAGGAGAAATAGCTTAAAACTAAAAGAGGAGTGATATAGGTTAGAAGTTAGGAAGAAATTATTTACTCAGTGGGTGGTGAGGCATTGAAATGGGTTGCACAGAAAAGCTGTAGATGCCCCATCCCTGAAGCCATTCAAAGCAGGGTTGGTTGAGGCCCTGGACATTCGGATCTGGTAGGTGGCAACCCTGTACCTGGCAAGGTGTCTTCCAACCTAAGCCACTCTATGAGACTTTGTTTTGATATTATAGATAATTAGAAACTGGTCTTCAATTTGACAATGCATTTAAGAGAAGATAAAAAATATGATAGGGTGTTATTCTATATGCAGTAATGCCACAGTGTAGATTTGATAGCTCTTCAAAACATGTAGGAAAATTCAGTTTTAAATGGGAAGTTGTCAGCTTTTACTGAAGTGAAAAGGAACTTTCAAGTGTGGAACAGTTAAATTCTGCATAAGTCTTTGAAATTTATCCAGTTCTAAGGAAAAAAAAAAAAAGCTGACTAAAATCAATATTGAGTAAATAATAGTACTCTCTTCAATACTTGTTCTCTCTCTTTAGGGTGATATAAACTGAAACAGAATCCCACATTAGGTAGTAAGTATGTTGCTCTCAAGGGTGTAGAATGACCTGAGGTAATCAGGTTTCACAAATGTGCTGTTTCCTGGGACAGTAAAGGATCCTTGCTGATTTTAATGACACTGTTGAACTAGAAAGTGATCAAAGTGATAGCATTCCTTCAAGTTGAATAATCATATACCTCAAATCTTATGATCATGGTATTGAATAAAAAGGGTAGTGTTTCTGTTTTTGCACATGTTGGTAAGGACTGACATTTTTACATTACTCCATACCAGGACAGAAGATTTATTTTCAGTTATGTTTATGTACCAATGTTATCAAGCAAGAGGGGGAAATACACCGTTAGTATAGTAACAAAATACTCTTCGAAAGAACAAAAAAG